>NC_058523.1:5893433-6204971 GCF_904849725.1 Hordeum vulgare subsp. vulgare | reverse complement strand
TCGTGTACAAAACTGACAATCTCTCTCGAAGTAGCAGGGTTTCGAACGAGATCTCATCTCTTACAAAGGGATTTCATTTTTTTTTTACTTATTTGAACTCCATACTTTTTGTGTGTTCAAAATGCACCATTCAAAGGCACATCACAAAGGGATTTATTCTTCTCTCATATATGGTGGACACTAGCTCACCTGATTTTTCAACCGTCGATGATGGTCGCTACTCATACTTCCCCTAGTGCATAACCAATATCTAGCACAAGGAGAAGAAGGAGAAGTGATTGTTTTAATCAAAAACAGATCTGTTACAAAAGGGATTTCATTTTTTGAACTTATTTGAACTGAAGACTTTTTGTATATATATGTGGTCGAAATGCATGATACCATGAAGTTAGAAAGGGCTAAACCATTCAAAAGTAGCAAATGAAGTTAGAAAGGGCTAAACCATTCAAATTTGGAAACTATAGTGGCACAAACAGAAACTAGACATATATAAATTGGTCCAAGAAGTACATGATACTAGTCCAAACAGTACATAATAATAGCTATAATATATATATATACAAGTGTTCGATGTTAAGAACACTACTCGTCTGAATCATCTGAATCAGAATGTCCACCTTCCTTGAGGGGATATAGGTGACGCTGGCCATAGTGGACGAGTCGAATCTTGCGGTACAACTCATATGAAACATATGCATCTTTTGCTGCATACTCAATGTTGATATCATCAAGTGGGCCCTTCTCCCAAAGTCTGTGCTGAGACCTTGGGAAACTGGTCTTCATATCAGCGTATGAATCGTCGATCAAGGCAACTGCCATACGAGCCATCGAAGTCCAGTCATGTTGAAGCTTGAATATCGTTTGGATATCAACGAGGCAACCAGCTGGTATCTCAATACCGAAGATGTGCCTCATCTTCAGCCTGTCGTTCCTTATGTCAACGGAAGCAAAAGTGACGCCGCTGCGAAGGAACTCCATGAGTCCTGGACAATTCTTGTCACTCCTGCAACAGAAACAAATTAAAATGGACCAAATGTTACATACTGTTGCAATAAGGAAACATGTTTCACTACAATTAAGAGAAACTTATCTTTAGGATTCATATAGCACACATGCAATGGAACCTAGAGATAGATTATGAACCTACTGCGGCAATAAGGAAACATGTTTCACTACAACTATTTGAAGGGAACCAACTATGATAGAAACAAATAAACTTATACGTGGAATTCACTATGATAGATTATGGACATTATGCATAATATGCAAACAAAAGAAAGCTTGTTAACTAGTAAATCCAAACTACAAACTAAGTCTTATCGGATTGACAAAATTCGATCCAATGTGAATTATAAATGAACTCAAATAAATCAAATGTACTCCACACATACTACACTACTAAATCAAATGTACTACACTACTAAATCAAATGTGCAAATACACAAAATCAAATGTACTACACTACTAAATCAAATGTATTCCACTACTAAATCAAATGTACTACACTACTGAATCAAATGTACTACACTACTAAATCAAATGTATTCCACGCATACTACAGTACTAAATCAAATGTACAAATACACAAAATCTACTACGCTACTTAATCAGATACACAAATACACAAAATCCATGTGAACGTGGGAGTAGTGACCCTAGGGGAGGGATTATCTTGGATCAAAGAAAGCCTCAAAACTTACTTCGCCCATTGGAAGATCAAGACATGGGTTGCGAAGCATATTTGGATGACGGCGACACCACGTTGATCGGCCGTGTACTCCAGATCAAGCCCGAAGAACTTCCCATGATCCGGTGTGTGGTTAAACCATCGTTCCTTCAACTGTTGAAGGAAAAACGGCACCTCCGTGCTCAGGTTCGTGTACACGACAAGGAGCTTCATCGCGCCATGCGCGACCACCTCACGAAAGATAGTTGGCATGGTGGAAGAAGAGAAGGGAAGAAGAGAGGAGAAGACAGAGAGGGCCACGCGAGAGAGAAGAAGAACAGAGAGGGCGACGCGAGAGAGAAGAAGAACAGAGAAATGGCGACTGTACGCTTCGGTTCGTGCTTTTCATCGCCCGAAACGACGCGGGATGCAAACCGTTTGGGCCATTAATCCCGGGTTGAGCCACCAACCGGGACTAAAGAGGTATACCAAACGGTTGCCACCACTACGGCAGGCCACGTGTTAGGCTTTTAGTCCCGGGTTCAACCACCAACCCGGACTAAAGAGGTATGCCAACGGTCGCCCCACTACGGCAGGCCACGTGTTAGTCCTTTAGTCCCGGGTTGAGCCACCAACCGGGACTAAAGAGGTATACCAACCGCCGCCACAACCACGGCATGCCACGTGTTAGGCCTTTAGTCTTGGGTTGAGCCACCAACCGGGACTAAAGGGGGATACGAACGGTTGCCGCCACCACCGCCCGCCGCGTAGCCCTTTAGTCCCGGTTTGGGACACGAACCGGGACTAAAGGCTCCTTACGGCCCGGGACTAAAGCCTCGAGGGAGGCATTGAGAATTGGGGCGACGTGGCCGGGCCTTTAGCGCCGGCCCAGAGGCACTCCGGGACTAAATGGTCTAGGCCAAAGGCCCGTTTTCTACTAGTGCCTGTGGGTGTAGTCCCTGAGACTTCTGTCGAGTGCTTGCACCGGCAGTTGTCTTTATAACATTTTCTTTGACTTGATCAGATCAAAAATTAATCTGTTCGAATGCTAACAGTTGGGGCACTCGGAGTTCACCTACTGGATGAGTCCCCGAGAGTAATTTTACTCAGGTCGGGTAGTAGTAGCCTCATAGGCTTAGGTGTTGTCATGTAGCTCAATAGGGCGGACCTGTTTGAGTTTCATGCCAGTGGGGTCACTCTCAGTGAATCCACTGGGTGTAGTCCCTGAGACCGCTGTCGACTGCTTGCGTCGGCAGGGGTCTTAGGAACTTAGACTTTTTATTGTTGAATTTGTCTGAACCGTCTCTTGGCGCTGAGTTGTAGCAAACTTGCGAGATGGGTACAGCGTACGAGACTCTGAGTGCTGAAAAGGTTCAGTTTGCTGGAGAGCTGGATGCAGCCATGATTGCAATGGCTGGTATGAAGGATGTTCTGGCGGAACGAGAAAAGTCGTTGGAGCATGCCCGTGAGGCGAACAAGGCATTGACTGCTGAAGTGGAGAGAATGAAGGCGCAAAGGACCGAGCTGATGGGACAAATGAAAGTGCTGAACAGGCGGTGTATAGCACAGGAAAAATATGTCAGTGACTCGGCCCTGAAGATGATAGCGCTTCTGGGTGGTAAGTTCTGTTTTTCCGAGTGCTTGTGGTATGTGCATTTCACTCGGTGCTTATTGTTTGCTCGTCCTATCTTTGCAGATTTTTGCATGGACGTTGAGGCTGAAGCAGCTGACGTTGAGCGGTCGATTCTTGAGAACATTCTACTCGGCGAGGACGCCAATCGAGATCTGCTCCGAGCGCACATTCGCCTGGGCAAAGTTGGGCCTTTCATCGGTCGACTGAGAGAAGTCGTCGGCCGGATCGACAAGGAGTTTTGTCCTGAAGACGAGTCTCGGCACGAGATGGAAGGCTTGATGACTCGGCTGGAGGAGGTCCCAAACCGAGTGCAGTCATGGAAGAAGTCTGCGGCTCGTTGCGGCGCGGACGTTGCTCTGTCTCTGGTCCGAGTGCATTGCAAGGTGGTGCGCGAGGAGAAGCTGAAGGCGTTGCAGGTCGCCAACACGAAGAAGCTTCGATTCGAAGACTTCATGGAGACCTTCCTTGAGAGCGCCACCCGCATCGCCGACGGGATCGACCTGGACACATTCGTAAAGCCCGCCAGTCCTAGCGCCAGTCCTGACGACGCTTAAGAAAACTTTTACCTCGGTATGCCGAGTGTTGGTTGTAAGAAACTTTGGCCACTGCTGTTGGCCGTCACATTCTTGGTTCGGTGCGGGTAAGCTTGATCCACACCGAGCCAACTATCTTTAGGTGAACTTTGAATTTAAATCGAATCTTTTGCTCTTCTGTTGCCAAAGAGTTGTTGATACGATTCTGGCTCGTGTTTTTCGTTTGGCGTTTCTTGGTGAAGCCAAAGGCAAACATGCGGAGCATGTAATTGTCAGTTGTCTTGACATCTGCATGAGCCTCCCTGAGGGTCTGCCGAGTCTCCGAGTGGATCTGTAGGATACACTCGAAGGCAATAGAGTACTTAGGCGATTCATGATCGCGGCTAAGTCTTCGAGTGCGACTATCAGGTCGCACTCGGAGCGAGTTGTTACTCAAGTAATTGTCAGTAGTGTTGACATCTACATGAGCCTCAATGAGGTTCTACTCATGTAATTGTCAGTGGTCTTGACATCTACATGAGTCTCAATGAGGTTCTGTTGAGTCCCCGAATGTATCTGCGGGATACAGTCGAAGGCATCTGATTACTGAGGCGACTCGTGATCGGAGCTAAGTCCTCGAGTGCGACTGTAAGGTCGTACTGGGAGCGGGTTGTTACTCATGTAAATGTCAGTGGTCTCGACATCCACATGAGCCTCAATGAGAGTCTGCTACTCATGTAATTATCAGTGCGTTTAGTGCACACTCGGAGAAAGTTATTGCTTAGGCGATTCTTGATCGTAGCTAAGTCCTCGAATGCGACGTTTAGTGCACACTCGGAGAAAAGTTATTACTTAGGCGATTCTTGATCGCAGCTAAGTCCCCGAATGCGACGTTTAGTGCACACTCGGAGAAAGTTATTACTTAGGCGACTCTTGATCGCAGCTAAGTCCCCGAATGCGACGTTTAGTGCAGACTCAGAGAAAGTTATTACTTAGGCGATTCTTGATCGCAGCTAAGTCCCCGAATGCGACGTTTATTGCTCACTCGGAGAAAAGTTATTACTTAGGCGATTCTTGATCGCAGCTAAGTCTCCGAATGCGACGTTTAGTGCACACTCGGAGAAAGTTAGTACTTAGGAGATTCTTGATCGCAGCTAAGTCCCGAGTGCGACGTTTAGTGCACACTCGGAGAAAGTTAAAACTTAGGCGATTCTTGATCGCAGCTAAGTTTTTTTTTTGAGACCGGAGTCTGCGACCGCGGAAGAATTTTGAATCTGCAAAAAATCAATTTGCTTTGTATTATTTCACCAATACTTGTTCTTTACATTGCTTCAGTCGACGGTCACGTGTAGAAGCGCTTCAGGAGATCTCCGTTCCATGCTCGCGGCTCGTCTGTTTCCCTGTCGATGTTGTAGAGTCTATATGCTCCGTTGTTCAGCACCTTGGAGATGATGAAGGGTCCTTCCTAGGCAGGAGCCAACTTGTGAGGTCTTTGCTGATCCACTCGGAGCACCAGGTCGCCTGCTTGGAACGTACGACTCCTGACGTGTCGCGCGTGAAAACGCCGCAGATCTTGTTGATAAATGGTTGAGCGAGTCAGTGCCATCTCGCGCTCCTCCTCTAGAAGGTCCACTCCGTCTTGCCTTGCTTGTTTTGCTTCAGCTTCGGAGAAGAGTTCAACTCGTGGAGCGTTGTGAAGCAAGTCACTCAGAAGGACTGCCTCTGCTCCATAAACGAGGAAGAACAGGGATCGCCGTGTAGATCTATTTGGGGTTGTCCGGAGACCCCAAAGCACTGAAGGTAGCTCGGTGACCCATGCGCCAGTGGCATGTCCCACCTCTCGCAGGAGTCGGGGCTTCAAACCTTGCAGAATAAGTCCATTCGCCCGCTTTGCTTCTTCGTTTGTTTGAGGATGCGCCACGGATGCAAAATCCACTCGGATACCTTGGCTTGCATAGAAACCTTTGAATCTTTCCGAGTCAAAGTTTGTCCCGTTGTCCGTGATTCTGCTGTGAGGTACCCCGAATCTGGAGATGATGTCCCTGACAAACTTGATGGCTGTTAGGGCATCGAGGTTCTTGATGGGCTTGGCTTCAATCCATTTTGTGAACTTGTCGACTGCCACCAACAGATGTGTGTATCCTCCTTGGCCTGTCCTGAATGGACCGACTGTATCTAATCCCCATACTGCAAACGGCCACACAAGAGGGATTGTCTTCAACGCAGATGTTGGCTTGTGGAACTTGTTGGAGTAGAACTGACAGCCTTCACATCGGTCGACCATATCTTTAGCCATTTCGTTTGCCTGTACCCAGAAGAAGCCAGCTCTGAATGCTTTGGCGACGATTGCTCTCGAAGTGGCGTGATGACCGTAGGTTCCCGAGTGAATTTCTTCCAGGATTAACTATCCCTCCTCTGGGGAGATGCATCGTTGAAGAACGCCTGAAACGCTTTCCTTGTACAACTGGCCATCAATGACAGTGAACGACTTCGACCTGCGGACTATCTGCCTGGCTTGGACTTCGTCTTCTGGTAATTCCTGCCTCAAGATATATGCAATGATCGGCACTATCCAATCGGGGATGACAGCAAGAATCTCCATGATCAGATCAACCACAGCAGGTACGTCGACTTCAGTCGGATCTGTCGAGCTCTTTGGTTGTACCGGTTCCTCTGTGAAAGGATCTTCTTTAACTGAGGGAAGGTGGAGGTGCTCGAGGCAGACGTCACTCGGGATTGGTCTCCGAGTGGATCCGAGTTTTTCCAACTCATCAGCTGCTTGGTTCTTCAGTCGCGGAACGTGGTGGAGTTCCAAACCTTCAAACTTTTTCTCGAGCTTCCTCACTGCATTGCAGTACGTGGTCATGGTGGGGCTCCTGACGTCCCACTCCTTCATCACTTGATTGACCACCAAATCCGAGTCGCCATAGACCATCAGGCGACGGACGCCGAGTGAGATGGCCATGCGCAATCCATAAAGGAGAGCTTCATACTTTGCCTCATTGTTAGAGGAATCAAAGTGTATCTGTAGCACATACTTGAGTTTGTCGCCCTTTGGCGATATGATCACAACGCCAGCGCCGGAGCCGTTCAACATCTTGGACCCATCGAAGAACATTGTTCAATGAGCCGAGTAGATGTGGGTCGGTTGCTGTTGTTCTACCCATTCTGCTATGAAGTCAGCCAGAGCTTGAGACTTTATAGCTTTCTTGGCCTCGAACTTGATGCCGCAGTACAACATCTCCATTGCCCACTTCGCCACTCGGCCTGATGTGTACCGATTGTGGAGGATTTCCGAGAACGGAGCATCAGAAACGACGTACACCGAGTGGTCTTGGAAGTAGTGAGCTACCTTCTTCGCAGTCATGTAAATCCCGTAGATAAGTTTTTGATAGTGGGGATACCTCTGCTTGGAAGGAGTCAGGACTTCGGAGACGTAATACACTGGCCGCTGAACTTTGTATGCTTTGCCTTCTTCTTCTCGTTCGACTGTGAGAACAGTGCTGACGACTTGATTTGTAGCCGCGATGTACAGAAGAAGGGGCTCTTTACTGAGCGGAGCAGTAAGAACCGGTTGGGTGGAAAGTAGGACTTTGAGGTCGTCGAATGCGACTTGGGCTTCGTCTGTCCAATCGAAGGTATCTGATTTTTTCATGAGTCGGTACAGAGGAAGTGCCTTCTCGCCGAGTCGACTGATAAACCTGCTCAAAGCCGCTAGGCAACCTGTGAGCCTTTGAACATCGTGTATTCTGACCGGCCGCTCCTTTCGGATGATGGTCCCGATCTTTTCGGGGTTGACATCGATCCCTCGTTTGGAAACGAAGAAACCAAGTAACTTTCCATTGGGAACACCGAATGAACACTTGGCTGGGTTGACCTTGATATCGTACCTACGAAGGTTGGCGAATGTTTCTGCCAAGTCAGTCAGCAGGTCAGAACCTTTCCGTGACTTGACTACGATATCATCCATATACGCCTCCACATTCCGACCGATCTGGTCGAGAAGGCATTTTTGGATCAGACGCATAAAAGTTGCTCCTGCATTCTTCAAACCAAATGGCATAGTGATGTAGCAGAAGCACCCGAAGGGGGTGATGAAGGCTGTTTTTAATTCATCGGGGCCATACAGACGGATCTGATGATAGCCCGAGTAGGCATCAACAAATGACAAACGCTCGCAACCCGCAGTCGAATCAACAATTTGATCGATGCGGGGGAGCGGAAAATGGTCTTTCAGGCAGATCTTATTGAGATGCTTGAAGTCGATGCACATTCGGAGCGATTTGTCCTTCTTGGGCACCATGACAACATTGGCGAGCCACTCGGAGTGGTGTACCTCGCGAATGAAGTTGGCTGCCAAAAGCTTGGCCACTTCTTCTTCGAATGCCTTCCTCTTGTGCGCGGCGGACCGACGCAGGCGTTCTCGGACAGGCCGAGCGGTGGGATCCACATGCAGTCGGTGCTCAGCCAACTCCCTGGGTACACTTGGCATGTCAGAGGGCTTCCATGCGAAGATGTCCCAGTTCTCACGGAGGAACTGGGTGAGCTCGGCTTCCTATTTAGGATCGAGGGTGGTGGAGATGTTCGTCGGGGCAGCGGTGTCGTCCGTCGGGTGGATGCTGACCTTCTTCGTCTCTCCCGCCGACTGGAATGCGGACTCCGAAGCTGGCTTCTTCGCACGCATCAAGTTAGCGGGGTCGACTGTTTTCTTGTACTCGTCAAGCTCGAGGACAGCCATCTGCTAATCGGTGATCCGTGATCCCTGCTGCAGACACTCTTCGGCCCGCTGTCGATTGCCTGTGATAGTGATCACACATTTCGGGCCTGGCATCTTTAGCTTCAGGTACACGTAACATGGACGGGCCATGAAACGTGCATACGCCGGGCGGCCCAGAATTGCGAGGTACGCGCTCTGGAAGTCCACCACCTCGAACGTCAGCTTTTCCTTGCGGAAGTTCTTGTCGGAGCCAAAAACGACGTCCAATGCGATCTGGCCGAGTGACTTGGCCTTTCGTCCAGGGACGACTCCATGGAACTGCATGCTGCTCTCGCTGAGGACATCGGAATGCCCATCCCCTTGAGAGTGTCAACATACATGATGTTCAAGCCACTTCCGCCGTCCATGAGGACTTTGCGCAGTCGGACCCCTTCCACCACCAGGTCGACGACCAGAGCCTGTCTTCCTGGGGTGGGTACGCGTGCTGGATGATCCGACTGGTCAAAGGTGATCGCAGTGTGAGACCATTTGAGGAACTTGGGGTTGGTAGGAGTGGCCATGTTCACCTCCCTGTTCACCAGCTTCAGTCGACTCATGCTCTCAACGTCAGCAAAAATCATCAGTGTTGCATGGACTTGGGGGAACGGATCCTCCTTATCCTCCTCATCTTGTTCATTGTCCTTTTCACTCGGTTGCCCTTCGCCAAACCCCTGGATCAGGACGCGACATTGCTGAGTGGTATGCTTCGGATATATGGTGTTGCCCTCTTCATCCATCTTCGTATGAATCAGATATGGCTGGTCCAGGATGGGATTATTGAACTTCTTCTTCTTGGGGGTGAGTTGAGCCTTCCCCTTGCCCTTGAACTTGGCGTTGGTAACAGCTGCAGCTTCTGCCTGCGGAGTGGGCGGAGCTTTCTGCTTCTGCTTCCGAGTGTTACTCCCATCTCCGTCGGCGACTGTTTTGTGCTTGTCGCTTCGGATGCGGTCCTCTTCTTCGCCATTTGCATAGCGTGCCGCTATCTCCATCATCTTGCTCATGGAGATGTCGCCTGTTCGGCCGAACTTCAGGTACAGATCCTTGTACCGCATGCCTGCCTTGAAGGCGCATACTGCTTGATGCTCTATCACGTTCTCCACTGTGTGCTAGAGGGTTGTCCAACGCTGAATGATATCACGCACGGGCTCATTCTGCTTCTGGACACAATGCTGGAGCTCCACGAGGACAGCAGGGCGCTTGCACGTCCCTTCGAAGGTCCTGATGAACACTCGGGCCAGATCTGCCCAGTTGTAGATGCTTGAGGGGGCCAACTGGTTCAGCCACGCTCGCGCCGAGCCGTCGAGCATCAGAGGGAGGTGCTTCATGGCGACGTGGCCGTCCCCTCCTTCGATCTGGACTGCCACTCGGTAATCATCCAGCCACGTTTCTGGCTTGGACTCTCCTGTAAACTTGCTGATCCCCGTCGCCAATCGGAAGTTGGGAGGGATGTCAGCCGAACGGATGGCTCGACTAAACACTCGGGACCAGAAACGATGGTCCTGCTTCCACTCGGACGGTCAATATCGTAACCATCGCGGTGGGCTCGGTCCCTGTCGACCATCCGCTGGGCGATATGCCCTCTCGCGTCGGGCCTTGGGTCGTAAATGTCACCGACTGAACGCCGATCATCATGATGTTGGGAGCCAAAGGGCCCACCCCGCGGAGGGGTGCGTGAATGGCGATGATCTTCGGGATTTATGGAACGGCTGCCTCCCTGTGTCGCTAATGAGAACCAGGGCTGTGAACTGACCGATGCGTGTTCGCATGAACAGAACTATTGTGGATCCTGTTGTGCGACTGGGAGACCGCCGAGTTTTGCTGCTGCGCTATGTGCAGCAGGGCGCGGATTTGCTCGATCCCCCTGCGAGCCTCTGAATCAGTCGGTTGAAGGGAATCGGCTATCTTGGCAGCCGCAGCCAAGTTCAGGATGGGTGTGCGGAACAACTCCACGTTGCTCCGCTGAGTGTGCCGACTGACAGAACGGTGAGGTGGACGGCGACCACCGGATGTTTCGCCGATCTCGTGCTCGTTCCGGCCAGCTTGACGGGGACTTTCATGGGAGTTGGCCATGTGTACTTCTACTGCAGGCCCGCGACTCACGTACTCGGAAGGAAACTCAGTCGGAACCGAGTCTGAGCGCTGGGACGGCGGGGCAACCACAACCGACTCTAGGACCGCCACTTGTGAAGACGCGTTCTCGCGCGCCTGGGCGTGTTGCACCCAACGCTGGAGCGGCGGACGACGGGACCGCTTGTTGCGGCGCGTGACAGCGATGTAGGTCGACACCGGAGCCGACTGCTGGAGAAGAAGAATGCCGCAGGCGCCGGCACGGAAGTGCGTAGCCCCGCGGCGGGGAAGCGCCTCGACGACGAGAGGGGCGTCCCGAAGCCATGCTGAATCATCAACGATGAAGGAGAGAGCGCCGAAGAGGATCTCGTGACCCATGCTCGAATCTCCACCGAACGACATGACGAAACGATGTAGTCGCAAACTCGCCAGAAGTCGCTTAGACGCCTGCCCCATGGTGGGCGCCAACTGTTGTGGGTATAAATCTGACAGTAGATGTGTAGGGTACGAAAGGATGGGCAGAGCCTTAGCTACGGCGAGGTTGTATGAGTTCAGACCCCTCTGCGGTGGAGGTAATAGCCCTACGTCTCAGTGCTCTGGAAGCTTGTTGTCCAGTGGAATATGGAATAAAGTGAATTGCTAACCCCTGCACCAGTGGGGGAGGGTGGCTTATATAGAGTGCGCTGCCCTCCACAACGGTTCGGTGCACAAGGGTGGAGTAGTGGCGAATAAATGCCTACGTTACAGGTAACGTATGTCTTAAATGCTAATAAAGGCACATGGAAACGTATGACCGTTTCCCTCCAGGGGGGTTACGATGCACAGAGTGGAATCCAGTCGGTTAGTTTGATATTCTCCGAATGCTCGTCTCCGACAGGATGGTCGAGGATCTGTTACCGACTGGATGATGGGAACTCCTTAGTTCAGTCAGAAGTAACTAAGGGTCTTTTCCCTTATGAGGGGTAGTCCTTGGGTAGGACCTACAGGGCAGGCCTATGACCCTACCCTAGGACTATAACCCCATCAATATAAATAAGTTTTCATTTTCACATGAAGTGAAAATCTAGAGTGATGAATCAAGAGGGTGCAAAAATGGTTCTAAAGATGTATGATTCCTATATAAGAGGAGCCACATACTGCTGCAGAGACTAATCCCGAAGCATGAAATGAAGGAAAGGTTGTTGTAATATGACTTCTATCCTGTTTGAAAAATGTTTCAGTTTACACGGTAGGGAAATTTACAGTAATAAATGAAAAGGTTACGAAAATATGCTAAAATAATATCATTTGTACAAATAAGTTTTTGGAGGAGCTACATACTGCTGCAGAGACAACTTTGACAACAACAAATGAAGCAGGACTGATAGCAAATGTCGGTTTCGCTATTTAAACAACTTTTCAGCTTCATAAAAGTGAAAAATATACCATGATGGTTCAAAATGGTACAAAACATATTACAAATTGTCCGATTTCCACATGTAAGTCATGGTGTGAGGTATATAATGCAACGATAACTACTCTTGAAAATTAAAATGATGGAAAGGCGAGTGGAATATGTCGAGATGCTACATAAATAAGTTCTCATTTTAACATGAAGTGAAAATCTAGAGTGATGAATCAAGAGGGTGCGAAAATGGTGCTAAAGAGGTATCATTCATATATAAGAGGAGCAACATACTGCTGTAATGCTGCAGAGATTAGACTAATCCCGAAGCATGAAATGAATGAAATGTTGTTGTAATATGACTTCTATCCTGTTTAAAAAATGTTTCAGTTTACACGGTAGGGAAATTTACAGTAATGAATGAAAAGGTTATGAAAATGTCCTAAAAGTATATCATTTGTACAAATAAGTTTTTGGGGGGAGCTACATACTGCCGCAGAGACAAGTTTGACAGCAACAAATGAAGCAGGACTGATAGCATATGTCGATTTCGCTATTTAAATAACTTTTCAGTTTCACAGAAGTGAAAAATATAAAATGATGGTTCGAATGGTACAAAACATATTATAAATTGTCTGATTTCGACGTGTAAGTTGTTGTTTGAGGTACATAACGCAACAAAAACTACCCTGTAATAATGAAATGGTCGATTGGCTACTGTTATCTGTCGACCATACCATATAAATTAATTTTCAGTTTTAGACGAACGGAAATCTAAAGTAATAGATTAAGATGATGCTAATGATCTATAATTTCTACATAAAGGGCAGCCACATATTGCTGCAGAGTGTAGTGGCAAACTATGAAATATAAAAAATGATGTCGTAATAGGGTGACTACCCTATTTGAAAAATATTCCACTTCTCTAGGAAGAGAAAACCTATAGTAATGAATAAAAAGGTTATGACAAAAGTGTTGAAATTATATCATTTCCACATATAAGTTGGTAGAGGAGCTACATATTGCTGTACAGATAACTTCGGAAACAAGAAATGAAGCGGGACTACTAGCATATGCCGATTTGTCTATTTAAAAAACTTTTTATTTTCACATAAGAGAAAACATACCATGATGAACCGAAACAATACGAATAATATTACAAATTTTCTGATTTCCACTTGTAAGTCGTTGTGTGAGGTATATAATGCAACGGTAACTACGCTTGAAGATTGAAATGATGGAAAGGCGAGTGGAATATGTCGAGATGCTATATAAATATGTTTTCAATTTCACATGAAGTGAAAATCTAGAGTGATGAATCAAAAGGGTATGAAAATGGTGCTAAAGATGTATGATTCCTATATAAGAGGAGCCACGTACTGCTGCAGAGACTAATCCCGAAGCATGAAATGAAGGAAAGGTTGTTGTAATATCACTTTTATCATGTTTTAGAAATGTTTCAGTTTACAGGGTAGCGAAATTTACAGTAATGAATGAAAAGGTTACGTAAATGTGTTAAAATTGTATCATTTGTACAAATAAGTTTTTGGAGAAGCTACGTACTGCTGCAGACATAACTTTGACATCAGCAAATGAAGCAGGACTAATAGCATATGTTGATTTCTCAATTTAAGCAACTTTTCAGTTTCACAGAAGAGAAAGTATATCATGATGGATCGAAATGGTACAAAACATATTACAAATTGTCCGTTATCCACATATAAGTTGTTGTTTGAGGTAGATCATGCAATAAAACTACCCTATAATAACAAAATTGTTGAAAGGCTACTTTTATATATCAACGATGCCATATAATATAATTTTCAGTTTTAGACGAATGGAAATCTAAAGTGAAAGATTAAGATATTGCGAAAATGATGCTACTGATGTATAATTTCTACATAAGACGGAGCCACATACTGCTGCACAGAGTAGTGGCAAACTATGAAATGAAGAAAATGATCTCGTAATATTGCGACTACCCTATTTGAAAAATATTCCACTTCCCCAAGAATATAAAATCTATAGTAATGAATAAAACTGTTACGAGAAAAGTGTTGAAATTATATCATTTCCGCATCTAAGTTCTTGAAGGAGCTACATATTGCTGTATAGACAACTTCAGAAGCAAGAAATGAAGCGGGACTACTAGCATATGTCGATTTGTCTAATTAAATAACTTTTTATTTTCACATAAGAGATAATATACCATGATGGACCGAAACAATACGAATAAAATTATAAATTGTGCGATTTCCACATGTAAGTCATTGTGTGAGGTATATAATCCAATGGTAACTACTCTTGAAAATTGAAATGATGAAAGGCGAGTGGAATATGTTGAGATGCCATATAAATAAGTTTTCATTTTCACATGAAGTGAAAATCTAGAGTGATGAATCAAGAGGGTGCGAAAATGGTTCTAAAGATGTATGATTCCTATATAAGAGGAGCCACGTACAGCTGCAGAGACTAATCCTGAAGCATGAAATGAAGGAAAGGTTGTTGTAATATCACTTTTATCCTGTTTTAGAAATGTTTCAGTTTACACGGTAGGGAAATTTACAGTAATGAATGAAAAGGTTATGTAAATGTGTTAAAATTGTATCATTTGTACAAATAAGTTTTTGGAGGAGCTACATATTGCTGCAGAGATAACTTTGACATCAACAAATGAAGCAGGACTGATAGCATATGTTGATTTCTCAATTTAAGCAACTTTTCAGTTTCACACAAGAGAAAGTATACCATGATGGATCGAAATGGTACAAAACATATTCCAAATTGTCCGTTATCCACATATAAGTTGTTGTTTGAGGTAGATCATGCAATAAAACTACCCTATAATAATGAAACTGTTGAAAGGCTACTTTTATCTATCAACGATGCCATATAATATAATTTTCAGTTTTAGACGAATGGAAATCTAAAGTGAAAGATTAAGATGATGCGAAAATGATGCTACTCATGTATAATTTCTACATAAGGCGGAGCCACATACTGCTGCACGGAGAAGTGGCAAACTATGAAATGAAGAAAATGATCTCGTAATATTGCGACTACCCTATTTGAAAAATATTCCACTTCCCCAAGAATATAAAATCTATAGTAATGAATAAAACGGTTACAAGAAAAGTGTTGAAATTATATCATTTCCGCATCTAAGTTGTTGAAGGAGCTACATATTGCTGTAGAGACAACTTCATAAGCAAGAAATGAAGCGAGACTACTAGAATAGGTCGATTTGTCTAATTAAATAACTTTTTATTTTCACATAAGAGAAAATATAACATGATGGACCGAAACAATACGAATACAATTACAAATTGTCCGATTTCCACATGTAAGTCATTGTGTGAGGTATATAATGCAATGGTAACTACTCTTGAAAATTGAAATGATGGAAAGGCGAGTGGAATATGTTGAGATGCTATATAAATAAGTTTTCATTTTCACATGAAGTGAAAATCTAGAGTGATGAATCAACAGGGTGCGAAAATGGTTCTAAACATGTATGATTCCTATATAAGAGGAGCCACATACTGCTGGAGAGACTAATCCCGAAGCATCAAATGAACGAAAGGTTGTTGTAATGTGACTTCTATCTTGTTTGAAAATGTTTCAGTTTACACGGTAGGGAAATTTACAGTAATAAATGAAAAGGTTATGAAAATATGCTAAAATAATATCATTTGTATAAATAAGTTTTTTGAGGAGCTACATACTGCTGCAGAGACAACTTTGACAACAACAAATGAAACAGGACTGATAGCATATGTCGATTTCGCTATTTAAACAACTTTTCAGCTTCATAGAAGTGAAAAATATACCATGATGGTTCGAAATGGTACAAAACATATTACAAATTGTCCGATTTCCACATGTAAGTCATGGTGTGAGGTATATAATGCAACGATAACTACTCTTGAAAATTAAAATGATGGAAAGGCGAGTAGAATATGTCGAGATGCTATATAAATAAGTTCTCATTTTCACATGAAGTGAAAATCTAGAGTGATTAATCAAGAGGGTGCGAAAATGGTGCTAAAGATGTATGATTCCTATATAAGAGGAGCAACATACTGCTGCAGAGACTAATCCCGAAGCATGAAATGAATGAAATGTTGTTGTAATATGACTTCTATCTGTTTGAAAAATGTTTCAGTTTACACGGTAGGGAAATTTACAGTAATGAATGAAAAGGTTATGAAAATGTCCTAACATTATATCGTTTGTACAGATAAGTTTTTGGAGGAGCTACATACTGCTGCAGAGACGAGTTTGACAGCAACAAATGAAGCAGGACTGAGAGCATATGTCGATTTCGCTATTTAAATAACTTTTTAGTTTCACAGAAGTGAAAAATATAACATGATGGTTCGAAATGGTACAAAACATATTATAAATTGTCTGATTTCGACATGTAAGTTGTTGTTTGAGGTACATAACGCAACAAAAACTACCCTGTAATACTGAAATGGTCGATTGGCTACTGTTATCTGTCGACGATACCATATAAATTAATTTTTAGTTTTATACGAACGGAAATCTAAAGTAGCAGATGAAGATGATGCGAAAATGATGCTAATAATCTATAATTTCTACATAAGGGGGAGCCACATACTGCTGCAGAGTGTAGTGGCAAACTATGAAATATAGAAAATGATGTCGTATTAGGGAGACTACCCTATTTGAAAAATATTCCACTTCCCTAGGAAGAGAAAACTTATAGTACTGAATATAAAGGTTACGACAAAAGTGTTGAAATTATATGATTTCCACATATAAGTTGGTAGACGAGCTACATATTGCTGTATAGACAACTTGGAAGCAAGAAATGAAGCGGGACTACTAGCATGTGCCGATTTGTCTATTTAGAGAAGTTTTTATTTACACATAAGAGAAAATATACAATGATGAACCGAAACAATACGAATAATATTACAAATTTTCCGATTTCGACTTGTAAGTCGTTGCGTGAGGTATATAATGCAACGGTAACTACGCTTGAAGATTGAAATGATGGAAAGGCGAGTGGAATATGTCTGAGATGCTATATAAATATGTTTTCATTTTCACATGAAGTGAAAATCTAGAGTGATGAATCAAGAGGGTGCGAAAATGGTTCTAAAGATGTATGATTCCTATATAAGAGGAGCCACGTACAGCTGCAGAGACTAATCCTGAAGCATGAAATGAAGGAAAGGTTGTTGTAATATCACTTTTATCCTGTTTTAGAAATGTTTCAGTTTACACGGTAGGGAAATTTACAGTAATGAATGAAAAGGTTATGTAAATGTGTTAAAATTGTATCATTTGTACAAATAAGTTTTTGGAGGATCTACATATTGCTGCAGAGATAACTTTGACATCAACAAATGAAGCAGGACTGATAGCATATGTTGATTTCTCAATTTAAGCAACTTTTCAGTTTCACACAAGAGAAAGTATACCATGATGGATCGAAATGGTACAAAACATATTCCAAATTGTCCGTTATCCACATATAAGTTGTTGTTTGAGGTAGATCATGCAATAAAACTACCCTATAATAATGAAACTGTTGAAAGGCTACTTTTATCTATCAACGATGCAATATAATATAATTTTCAGTTTTAGACGAATGGAAATCTAAAGTGAAAGATTAAGATGATGCGAAAATGATGCTACTCATGTATAATTTCTACATAAGGCGGAGCCACATACTGCTGCACGGAGAAGTGGCAAACTATGAAATGAAGAAAATGATCTCGTAATATTGCGACTACCCTATTTGAAAAATATTCCACTTCCCCAAGAATATAAAATCTATAGTAATGAATAAAACGGTTACAAGAAAAGTGTTGAAATTATACCATTTCCGCATCTAAGTTGTTGAAGGAGCTACATATTGCTGTAGAGACAACTTCTTAAGCAAGAAATGAAGCGAGACTACTAGAATAGGTCGATTTGTCTAATTAAATAACTTTTTATTTTCACATAAGAGAAAATATAACATGATGGACCGAAACAATACGAATACAATTACAAATTGTCCGATTTCCACATGTAAGTCATTGTGTGAGGTATATAATGCAATGGTAACTACTCTTGAAAATTGAAATGATGGAAAGGCGAGTGGAATATGTTGAGATGCTATATAAATAAGTTTTCATTTTCACATGAAGTGAAAATCTAGAGTGATGAATCAACAGGGTGCGAAAATGGTTCTAAACATGTATGATTCCTATATAAGAGGAGCCACATACTGCTGGAGAGACTAATCCCGAAGCATCAAATGAACGAAAGGTTGTTGTAATGTGACTTCTATCTTGTTTGAAAATGTTTCAGTTTACACGGTAGGGAAATTTACAGTAATAAATGAAAAGGTTATGAAAATATGCTAAAATAATATCATTTGTACATATAAGTTTTTTGAGGAGCTACATACTGCTGCAGAGACAACTTTGACAACAACAAATGAAGCAGGACTGATAGCATATGTCGATTTCGCTATTTAAACAACTTTTCAGCTTCATAGAAGTGAAAAATATACCATGATGGTTCGAAATGGTACAAAACATATTACAAATTGTCCGATTTCCACATGTAAGTCATGGTGTGAGGTATATAATGCAACGATAACTACTCTTGAAAATTAAAATGATGGAAAGGCGAGTAGAATATGTCGAGATGCTATATAAATAAGTTCTCATTTTCACATGAAGTGAAAATCTAGAGTGATTAATCAAGAGGGTGCGAAAATGGTGCTAAAGATGTATGATTCCTATATAAGAGGAGCAACATACTGCTGCAGAGACTAATCCCGAAGCATGAAATGAATGAAATGTTGTTGTAATATGACTTCTATCTGTTTGAAAAATGTTTCAGTTTACACGGTAGGGAAATTTACAGTAATGAATGAAAAGGTTATGAAAATGTCCTAACATTATATCATTTGTACAGATAAGTTTTTGGAGGAGCTACATACTGCTGCAGAGACGAGTTTGACAGCAACAAATGAAGCAGGACTGATAGCATATGTCGATTTCGCTATTTAAATAACTTTTTAGTTTCACATAAGTGAAAAATATAACATGATGGTTCGAAATGGTACAAAACATATTATAAATTGTCTGATTTCGACATGTAAGTTGTTGTTTGAGGTACATAACGCAACAAAAACTACCCTGTAATACTGAAATGGTCGATTGGCTACTGTTATCTGTCGACGATACCATATAAATTAATTTTCAGTTTTATACGAACGGAAATCTAAAGTAGCAGATGAAGATGATGCGAAAATGATGCTAATAATCTATAATTTCTACATAAGGGGGAGCCACATACTGCTGCAGAGTGTAGTGGCAAACTATGAAATATAGAAAATGATGTCGTAATAGGGAGACTACCCTATTTGAAAAATATTCCACTTCCCTAGGAAGAGAAAACCTATAGTAATGAATAAAAAGGTTATGACAAAAGTGTTGAAATTATATCATTTCCACATATAAGTTGGTAGAGGAGCTACATATTGCTGTAGAGATAACTTGGAAACAAGAAATGAAGCGGGACTACTAGCATGTGCCGATTTGTCTATTTAGAGAACTTTTTATTTACACATAAGAGAAAATATACAATGATGAACCGAAACAATACGAATAATATTACAAATTTTCCGATTTCGACTTGTAAGTCGTTGTGTGAGGTATATAATGCAACGGTAACTACGCTTGAAGATTGAAATGATGGAAAGGCGAGTGGAATATGTCTGAGATGCTATATAAATATGTTTTCATTTTCACATGAAGTGAAAATCTAGAGTGATGAATCAAGAGGGTATGAAAATGGTGCTAAAGATGTATGATTCCTATATAAGAGGAGCCACGTACTGCTGCAGAGACTAATCCCGAAGCATGAAATGAAGGAAAGGTTGTTGTAATATCACTTCTATCCTGTTTTAATAATGTTTCAGTTTACACGGTAGGGAAATTTACACTAATGAATGAAAAGGTTATGTAAATCTGTTAAAATTGTATCATTTGTACAAATAAGTTTTTGGAGGAGCTACATACTGCTGCAGAGATAACTTTGACATCAACAAATGAAGCATGACTGATAGCATATGTTGATTTCTCAATTTAAGCAACTTTTCGGTTTCACACAAGAGAAAGTATACCATGATGGATCGAAATGGTACAAAACATATTACAAATTGTCCGTTATCCGCATATAAGTTGTTGTTTGAGATAGATCGTGCAATAAAACTACCCTATAATAACGAAATTGTTGAAAGGCTACTTTTATATATCTACGATGCCATATAATATAATTTTCAGTTTTAGACGAACGGAAATCTAAAGTGAAAGATTAAGATGATGCGAAAATGATGCTACTGATGTATAATTTCTACATAAGGCGGAGCCACATACAGCTGCACAGAGTAGTGGCAAACTATGAAATGAAGAAAATGATCTCGTAATATTGCGACTACCCTATTTGAAAAATATTCCACTTCCCCAAGAATATAAAATCTACAGTAATGAATAAAACTATTACGAGAAAAGTGTTGAAATTATATCATTTCCGCATCTAAGTTGTTGAAGGAGCTACATATTGCTGTAGAGACAACTTCGTAAGCAAGAAATGAAGCGGGACTACTAGAATAGGTCGATTTGTCTAATTAAATAACTTTTTATTTTCACATAAGAGAAAATATAACATGATGGACCAAAACAATACGAATACAATTACAAATTGTCCGATTTCCACATGTAAGTCATTGTGTGAGGTATATAATGCAATGGTAACTACTCTTGAAAATTGAAATGATGGAAAGGCGAGTGGAATATGTTGAGATGCTATATAAATAAGTTTTCATTTTCACATGAAGTGAAAATCTAGAGTGATGAATCAACAGGGTGCGAAAATGGTTCTAAACATGTATGATTCCTATATAAGAGGAGCCACATACTGCTGGAGAGACTAATCCCGAAGCATCAAATGAACGAAAGGTTGTTGTAATGTGACTTCTATCTTGTTTGAAAATGTTTCAGTTTACACGGTAGGGAAATTTACAGTAATAAATGAAAAGGTTATGAAAATATGCTAAAATAATATCATTTGTACAAATAAGTTTTTTGAGGAGCTACATACTGCTGCAGAGACAACTTTGACAACAACAAATGAAGCAAGACTGATAGCATATGTCGATTTCACTATTTAAACAACTTTTCAGCTTCATAGAAGTGAAAAATATACCATGATGGTTCGAAATGGTACAAAACATATTACAAATTATCCGATTTCCACATGTAAGTCATGGTGTGAGGTATATAATGCAACGATAACTACTCTTGAAAATTAAAATGATGGAAAGGCGAGTGGAATATGTCGAGATGCTATATAAATAAGTTCTCATTTTCACATGAAGTGAAAATCTAGAGTGATTAATCAAGAGGGTGCGAAAATGGTGCTAAAGATGTATGATTCCTATATAAGAGGAGCAACATACTGCTGCAGAGACTAATCCCGAAGCATGAAATGAATGAAATGTTGTTGTAATATGACTTCTATCTGTTTGAAAAATGTTTCAGTTTACACGGTAGGGAAATTTACAGTAATGAATGAAAAGGTTATGAATATGTCCTAACATTATATCATTTGTACAGATAAGTTTTTGGAGGAGCTACATACTGCTGCAGAGACGAGTTTGACAGCAACAAATGAAGCAGGACTGATAGCATATGTCGATTTCGCTATTTAAATAACTTTTTAGTTTCACAGAAGTGAAAAATATAACATGATGGTTCGAAATGGTACAAAACATATTATAAATTGTCTGATTTCGACATGTAAGTTGTTGTTTGAGGTACATAACGCAACAAAAACTACCCTGTAATACTGAAATGGTCGATTGGCTACTGTTATCTGTCGACGATACCATATAAATTAATTTTTAGTTTTATACGAACGGAAATCTAAAGTAGCAGATGAAGATGATGCGAAAATGATGCTAATAATCTATAATTTCTACATAAGGGGGAGCCACATACTGCTGCAGAGTGTAGTGGCAAACTATGAAATATAGAAAATGATGTCGTATTAGGGAGACTACCCTATTTGAAAAATATTCCACTTCCCTAGGAAGAGAAAACTTATAGTAATGAATATAAAGGTTACGACAAAAGTGTTGAAATTATATGATTTCCACATATAAGTTGGTAGACGAGCTACATATTGCTGTAGAGATAACTTGGAAGCAAGAAATGAAGCGGGACTACTAGCATGTGCCGATTTGTCTATTTAGAGAAGTTTTTATTTACACATAAGAGAAAATATACAATGATGAACCGAAACAATACGAATAATATTACAAATTTTCCGATTTCGACTTGTAAGTCGTTGTGTGAGGTATATAATGCAACGGTAACTACGCTTGAAGATTGAAATGATGGAAAGGCGAGTGGAATATGTCTGAGATGCTATATAAATATGTTTTCATTTTCACATGAAGTGAAAATCTAGAGTGATGAATCAAGAGGGTATGAAAATGGTGCTAAGGATGTATGATTCCTATATAAGAGGAGCCACGTACAGCTGCAGAGACTAATCCCGAAGCATGAAATGAAGGAAAGGTTGTTGTAATATCACTTTTATCCTGTTTTAGAAATGTTTCAGTTTACACGGTAGGGAAATTTACAGTAATGAATGAAAAGGTTATGTAAATGTGTTAAAATTGTATCATTTGTACAAATAAGTTTTTGGAGGAGCTACATATTGCTGCAGAGATAACTTTGACATCAACAAATGAAGCAGGACTGATAGCATATGTTGATTTCTCAATTTAAGCAACTTTTCAGTTTCACACAAGAGAAAGTATACCATGATGGATCGAAATGGTACAAAACATATTACAAATTGTCCGTTATCCACATATAAGTTGTTGTTTGAGGTAGATCATGCAATAAAACTACCCTATAATAATGAAACTGTTGAAAGGCTACTTTTATCTATCAACGATGCCATATAATATAATTTTCAGTTTTAGACGAATGGAAATCTAAAGTGAAAGATTAAGATGATGCGAAAATGATGCTACTCATGTATAATTTCTACATAAGGCGGAGCCACATACTGCTGCACGGAGAAGTGGCAAACTATGAAATGAAGAAAATGATCTCGTAATATTGCGACTACCCTATTTGAAAAATATTCCACTTCCCCAAGAATATAAAATCTATAGTAATGAATAAAACTATTACGATAAAAGTGTTGAAATTATATCATTTCCGCATCTAAGTTGTTGAAGGAGCTACATATTGCTATAGAGACAACTTCATAAGCAAGAAATGAAGCGGGACTACTAGAATAGGTCGATTTGTCTAATTAAATAACTTTTTATTTTCACATAAGAGAAAATATAACATGATGGACCGAAACAATACGAATACAATTACAAATTGTCCGATTTCCACATGTAAGTCATTGTGTGAGGTATATAATGCAATGGTAACTACTCTTGAAAATTGAAATGATGGAAAGGCGAGTGGAATATGTTGAGATGCTATATAAATAAGTTTTCATTTTCACATGAAGTGAAAATCTAGAGTGATGAATCAACAGGGTGCGAAAATGGTTCTAAACATGTATGATTCCTATATAAGAGGAGCCACATACTGCTGGAGAGACTAATTCCGAAGCATCAAATGAACGAAAGGTTGTTGTAATGTGACTTCTATCTTGTTTGAAAATGTTTCAGTTTACACGGTAGGGAAATTTACAGTAATAAATGAAAAGGTTATGAAAATATGCTAAAATAATATCATTTGTACATATAAGTTTTTTGAGGAGCTACATACTGCTGCAGAGACAACTTTGACAACAACAAATGAAGCAGGACTGATAGCATATGTCGATTTCGCTATTTAAACAACTTTTCAGCTTCATAGAAGTGAAAAATATACCATGATGGTTCGAAATGGTACAAAACATATTACAAATTGTCCGATTTCCACATGTAAGTCATGGTGTGAGGTATATAATGCAACGATAACTACTCTTGAAAATTAAAATGATGGAAAGGCGAGTAGAATATGTCGAGATGCTATATAAATAAGTTCTCATTTTCACATGAAGTGAAAATCTAGAGTGATTAATCAAGAGGGTGCGAAAATGGTGCTAAAGATGTATGATTCCTATATAAGAGGAGCAACATACTGCTGCAGAGACTAATCCCGAAGCATGAAATGAATGAAATGTTGTTGTAATATGACTTCTATCTGTTTGAAAAATGTTTCAGTTTACACGGTAGGGAAATTTACAGTAATGAATGAAAAGGTTATGAAAATGTCCTAACATTATATCATTTGTACAGATAAGTTTTTGGAGGAGCTACATACTGCTGCAGAGACGAGTTTGACAGCAACAAATGAAGCAGGACTGATAGCATATGTCGATTTCGCTATTTAAATAACTTTTTAGTTTCACATAAGTGAAAAATATAACATGATGGTTCGAAATGGTACAAAACATATTATAAATTGTCTGATTTCGACATGTAAGTTGTTGTTTGAGGTACATAACGCAACAAAAACTACCCTGTAATACTGAAATGGTCGATTGGCTACTGTTATCTGTCGACGATACCATATAAATTAATTTTCAGTTTTATACGAACGGAAATCTAAAGTAGCAGATGAAGATGATGCGAAAATGATGCTAATAATCTATAATTTCTACATAAGGGGGAGCCACATACTGCTGCAGAGTGTAGTGGCAAACTATGAAATATAGAAAATGATGTCGTAATAGGGAGACTACCCTATTTGAAAAATATTCCACTTCCCTAGGAAGAGAAAACCTATAGTAATGAATAAAAAGGTTATGACAAAAGTGTTGAAATTATATCATTTCCACATATAAGTTGGTAGAGGAGCTACATATTGCTGTAGAGATAACTTGGAAACAAGAAATGAAGCGGGACTACTAGCATGTGCCGATTTGTCTATTTAGAGAACTTTTTATTTACACATAAGAGAAAATATACAATGATGAACCGAAACAATACGAATAATATTACAAATTTTCCGATTTCGACTTGTAAGTCGTTGTGTGAGGTATATAATGCAACGGTAACTACGCTTGAAGATTGAAATGATGGAAAGGCGAGTGGAATATGTATGAGATGCTATATAAATATGTTTTCATTTTCACATGAAGTGAAAATCTAGAGTGATGAATCAAGAGGGTATGAAAATGGTGCTAAAGATGTATGATTCCTATATAAGAGGAGCCACGTACTGCTGCAGAGACTAATCCCGAAGCATGAAATGAAGGAAAGGTTGTTGTAATATCACTTCTATCCTGTTTTAATAATGTTTCAGTTTACACGGTAGGGAAATTTACACTAATGAATGAAAAGGTTATGTAAATCTGTTAAAATTGTATCATTTGTACAAATAAATTTTTGGAGGAGCTACATACTGCTGCAGAGATAACTTTGACATCAACAAATGAAGCATGACTGATAGCATATGTTGATTTCTCAATTTAAGCAACTTTTCAGTTTCACACAAGAGAAAGTATACCATGATGGATCGAAATAGTACAAAACATATTACAAATTGTCCATTATCCACATATAAGTTGTTGTTTGAGATAGATCATGCAATAAAACTACCCTATAATAACGAAATTGTTGAAAGGCTACTTTTATATATCTACGATGCCATATAATATAATTTTCAGTTTTAGACGAACGGAAATCTAAAGTGAAAGATTAAGATGATGCGAAAATGATGCTACTGATGTATAATTTCTACATAAGGCGGAGCCACATACAGCTGCACAGAGTAGTGGCAAACTATGAAATGAAGAAAATGATCTCGTAATATTGCGACTACCCTATTTGAAAAATATTCCACTTCCCCAAGAATATAAAATCTACAGTAATGAATAAAACTATTACGAGAAAAGTGTTGAAATTATATCATTTCCGCATCTAAGTTGTTGAAGGAGCTACATATTGCTGTAGAGACAACTTCGTAAGCAAGAAATGAAGCGGGACTACTAGAATAGGTCGATTTGTCTAATTAAATAACTTTTTATTTTCACATAAGAGAAAATATAACATGATGGACCAAAACAATACGAATACAATTACAAATTGTCCGATTTCCACATGTAAGTCATTGTGTGAGGTATATAATGCAATGGTAACTACTCTTGAAAATTGAAATGATGGAAAGGCGAGTGGAATATGTTGAGATGCTATATAAATAAGTTTTCATTTTCACATGAAGTGAAAATCTAGAGTGATGAATCAACAGGGTGCGAAAATGGTTCTAAACATGTATGATTCCTATATAAGAGGAGCCACATACTGCTGGAGAGACTAATCCCGAAGCATCAAATGAACGAAAGGTTGTTGTAATGTGACTTCTATCTTGTTTGAAAATGTTTCAGTTTACACGGTAGGGAAATTTACAGTAATAAATGAAAAGGTTATGAAAATATGCTAAAATAATATCATTTGTACAAATAAGTTTTTTGAGGAGCTACATACTGCTGCAGAGACAACTTTGACAACAACAAATGAAGCAGGACTGATAGCATATGTCGATTTCGCTATTTAAACAACTTTTCAGCTTCATAGAAGTGAAAAATATACCATGATGGTTCGAAATGGTACAAAACATATTAATATTATCCGATTTCCACATGTAAGTCATGGTGTGAGGTATATAATGCAACGATAACTACTCTTGAAAATTAAAATGATGGAAAGGCGAGTGGAATATGTCGAGATGCTATATAAATAAGTTCTCATTTTCACATGAAGTGAAAATCTAGAGTGATTAATCAAGAGGGTGCGAAAATGGTGCTAAAGATGTATGATTCCTATATAAGAGGAGCAACATACTGCTGCAGAGACTAATCCCGAAGCATGAAATGAATGAAATGTTGTTGTAATATGACTTCTATCTGTTTGAAAAATGTTTCAGTTTACACGGTAGGGAAATTTACAGTAATGAATGAAAAGGTTATGAAAATGTCCTAACATTATATCATTTGTACAGATAAGTTTTTGGAGGAGCTACATACTGCTGCAGAGACGAGTTTGACAGCAACAAATGAAGCAGGACTGATAGCATATGTCGATTTCGCTATTTAAATAACTTTTTAGTTTCACAGAAGTGAAAAATATAACATGATGGTTCGAAATGGTACAAAACATATTATAAATTGTCTGATTTCGACATGTAAGTTGTTGTTTGAGGTACATAACGCAACAAAAACTACCCTGTAATACTGAAATGGTCGATTGGCTACTGTTATCTGTCGACGATACCATATAAATTAATTTTTAGTTTTATACGAACGGAAATCTAAAGTAGCAGATGAAGATGATGCGAAAATGATGCTAATAATCTATAATTTCTACATAAGGGGGAGCCACATACTGCTGCAGAGTGTAGTGGCAAACTATGAAATATAGAAAATGATGTCGTAATAGGGAGACTACCCTATTTGAAAAATATTCCACTTCCCTAGGAAGAGAAAACCTATAGTAATGAATAAAAAGGTTATGACAAAAGTGTTGAAATTATATCATTTCCACATATAAGTTGGTAGAGGAGCTACATATTGCTGTGGAGATAACTTGGAAACAAGAAATGAAGCGGGACTACTAGCATGTGCCGATTTGTCTATTTAGAGAACTTTTTATTTACACATAAGAGAAAATATACAATGATGAACCGAAACAATACGAATAATATTACAAATTTTCCGATTTCGACTTGTAAGTCGTTGTGTGAGGTATATAATGCAACGGTAACTACGCTTGAAGATTCAAATGATGGAAAGGCGAGTGGAATATGTCTGAGATGCTATATAAATATGTTTTCATTTTCACATGAAGTGAAAATCTAGAGTGATGAATCAAGAGGGTATGAAAATGGTGCTAAAGATGTATGATTCCTATATAAGAGGAGCCACGTACTGCTGCAGAGACTAATCCCGAAGCATGAAATGAAGGAAAGGTTGTTGTAATATCACTTCTATCCTGTTTTAATAATGTTTCAGTTTACACGGTAGGGAAATTTACACTAATGAATGAAAAGGTTATGTAAATCTGTTAAAATTGTATCATTTGTACAAATAAGTTTTTGGAGGAGCTACATACTGCTGCAGAGATAACTTTGACATCAACAAATGAAGCATGACTGATAGCATATGTTGATTTCTCAATTTAAGCAACTTTTCAGTTTCACACAAGAGAAAGTATACCATGATGGATCGAAATGGTACAATACATTTTACAAATTGTCCGTTATCCGCATATAAGTTGTTGTTTGAGATAGATCATGCAATAAAACTACCCTATAATAACGAAATTGTTGAAAGGCTACTTTTATATATCTACGATGCCATATAATATAATTTTCAGTTTTAGACGAACGGAAATCTAAAGTGAAAGATTAAGATGATGCGAAAATGATGCTACTGATGTATAATTTCTACATAAGGCGGAGCCACATACAGCTGCACAGAGTAGTGGCAAACTATGAAATGAAGAAAATGATCTCGTAATATTGCGACTACCCTATTTGAAAAATATTCCACTTACCCAAGAATATAAAATCTACAGTAATGAATAAAACTATTACGAGAAAAGTGTTGAAATTATATGATTTCCGCATCTAAGTTGTTGAAGGAGCTACATATTGCTGTAGAGACAACTTCGTAAGCAAGAAATGAAGCGGGACTACTAGAATAGGTCGATTTGTCTAATTAAATAACTTTTTATTTTCACATAAGAGAAAATATAACATGATGGACCAAAAGAATACGAATACAATTACAAATTGTCCGATTTCCACATGTAAGTCATTGTGTGAGGTATATAATGCAATTGTAACTACTCTTGAAAATTGAAATGATGGAAAGGCGAGTGGAATATGTTGAGATGCTATATAAATAAGTTTTCATTTTCACATGAAGTGAAAATCTAGAGTGATGAATCAACAGGGTGCGAAAATGGTTCTAAACATGTATGATTCCTATATAAGAGGAGCCACATACTGCTGGAGAGACTAATCCCGAAGCATCAAATGAACGAAAGGTTGTTGTAATGTGACTTCTATCTTGTTTGAAAATGTTTCAGTTTACACGGTAGGGAAATTTACAGTAATAAATAAATAGGTTATGAAAATATGCTAAAATAATATCATTTGTACAAATAAGTTTTTTGAGGAGCTACATACTGCTGCAGAGACAACTTTGACAACAACAAATGAAGCAGGACTGATAGCATATGTCGATTTCGCTATTTAAACAACTTTTCAGCTTCATAGAAGTGAAAAATATACCATGATGGTTCGAAATGGTACAAAACATATTACAAATTATTCGATTTCCACATGTAAGTCATGGTGTGAGGTATATAATGCAACGATAACTACTCTTGAAAATTAAAATGATGGAAAGGCGAGTGGAATATGTCGAGATGCTATATAAATAAGTTCTCATTTTCACATGAAGTAAAAATCTAGAGTGATTAATCAAGAGGGTGCGAAAATGGTGCTAAAGATGTATGATTCCTATATAAGAGGAGCAACATACTGCTGCAGAGACTAATCCCGAAGCATGAAATGAATGAAATGTTGTTGTAATATGACTTCTATCTGTTTGAAAAATGTTTCAGTTTACACGGTAGGGAAATTTACAGTAATGAATGAAAAGGTTATGAAAATGTCCTAACATTATATCATTTGTACAGATAAGTTTTTGGAGGAGCTACATACTGCTGCAGAGACGAGTTTGACAGCAACAAATGAAGCAGGACTGATAGCATATGTCGATTTCGCTATTTAAATAACTTTTTAGTTTCACAGAAGTGAAAAATATAACATGATGGTTCGAAATGGTACAAAACATATTATAAATTGTCTGATTTCGACATGTAAGTTGTTGTTTGAGGTACATAACGCAACAAAAACTACCCTGTAATACTGAAATGGTCGATTGGCTACTGTTATCTGTCGACGATACCATATAAATTAATTCTCAGTTTTATACGAACGGAAATCTAAAGTAACAGATGAAGATGATGCGAAAATGATTTTAATGATCTATAATTTCTACATAAGGGGGAGCCACATACTGCTGCAGAGTGTAGTGGCAAACTATGAAATATAGAAAATGATGTCGTAATAGGAAGACTACCCTATTTGAAAAATATTCCACTTCCCGAGGAAGAGAAAACCTATAGTAATGAATAAAAAGGTTATGACAAAAGTGTTGAAATTATATCATTTCCACATGTAAGTTGGTAGAGGAGCTACATATTGCTGTAGAGATAACTTCGGAAACAAGAAATGAAGCGGCACTACTAGCATCTGCCGATTTGTCTATTTAGAGAACTTTTTATTTACACATAAGAGAAAATATACCATGATGAACCGAAACAATACGAATAATATTACAAATTTTCCGATTTCGACTTGTAAATCGTTGTGTGAGGTATATAATGCAACGGTAACTACGCTTGAAGATTGAAATGATGGAAAGGCGAGTGGAATATGTCTGAGATGCTATATAAATATGTTTTCATTTTCACATGAAGTGAAAATCTAGAGTGATGAATCAAGAGGGTATGAAAATGGTGCTAAAGATGTATGATTCCTATATAAGAGGAGCCACGTACTGCTGCAGAGACTAATCCCGAAGCATGAAATGAAGGAAAGGTTGTTGTAATATCACTTCTATCCTGTTTTAGAAATGTTTCAGTTTACACGGTAGGGAAATTTACACTAATGAATGAAAAGGTTATGTAAATCTGTTAAAATTGTATCATTTGTACAAATAAGTTTTTGGAGGAGCTACATACTGCTGCAGAGATAACTTTGACATCAACAAATGAAGCAGGACTGATAGCATATGTTGATTTCTTAATTTAAGCAACTTTTCAGTTTCACACAAGAGAAAGTATACCATGATGGATCGAAATGGTACAAAACATATTACAAATTGTCCGTTATCCACATATAAGTTGTTGTTTGAGGTAGATCATGCAATAAAACTACCCTATAATAACGAAATTGTTGAAAGGCTACTTTTATATATCAACGATGCCATATAATATTATTTTCAGTTTTAGACGAATGGAAATCTAAAGTGAAAGATTAAGATGATGCGAAAATGATGCTACTGATGTATAATTTCTACATAAGGCGGAGCCACATACAGCTGCACAGAGTAGTGGCAAACTATGAAATGAAGAAAATGATCTCGTAATATTGCGACTACCCTATTTGAAAAATATTTCACTTCCCCAAGAATATAAAATCTACAGTAATGAATAAAACTATTACGAGAAAAGTGTTGAAATTATATCATTTCCGCATCTAAGTTGTTGAAGGAGCTACATATTGCTGTAGAGACAACTTCGTAAGCAAGAAATGAAGCGGGACTACTAGAATAGGTCGATTTGTCTAATTAAATAACTTTTTATTTTCACATAAGAGAAAATATAACATGATGGACCGAAACAATACGAATACAATTACAAATTGTCCGATTTCCACATGTAAGTCATTGTGTGAGGTATATAATGCAATGTTAACTACTCTTGAAAATTGAAATGATGGAAAGGCGAGTGGAATATGTTGAGATGCTATATAAATAAGTTTTCATTTTCACATGAAGTGAAAATCTAGAGTGACGAATCAACAGGGTGCGAAAATGGTTCTAAAGATGTATGATTCCTATATAAGAGGAGGCACGTACTGCTGCAGAGACTAATCCCGAAGCATGAAATGAAGGAAAGGTTGTTGTAATATCACTTTTATCCTGTTTTAGAAATGTTTCAGTTTACAGGGTAGGGAAATTTACAGTAATGAATGAAAAGGTTATGAAAATATGCTAAAATAATATCATTTGTACAAATAAGTTTTTTGAGGAGCTACATACTGCTGCAGAGACAACTTTGACAACAACAAATGAAGCAGGACTGATAGCATATGTCGATTTCGCTATTTAAACAACTTTTCAGCTTCATAGAAGTGAAAAATATACCATGATGGTTCGAAATGGTACAAAACATATTACAAATTGTCCGATTTCCACATGTAAGTCATAGTGTGATGTATATAATGCAACGATAACTACTCTTGAAAATTAAAATGATGGAAAGGCGAGTCGAATATGTCGAGATGCTATATAAATAAGTTCTCATTTTCACATGAAGTGAAAATCGAGAGTGATTAATCAAGAGGGTGCGAAAATGGTGCTAAAGATGTATGATTCCTATATAAGAGGAGCAACATACTGCTGCAGAGACTAATCCCGAAGCATGAAATGAATGAAATGTTGTTGTAATATGACTTCTATCTGTTTGAAAAATGTTTCAGTTTACACGGTAGGGAAATTTACACTAATGAATGAAAAGGTTATGAAAATGTCCTAACATTATATCATTTGTACAGATAAGTTTTTGGAGGAGCTACATACTGCTGCAGAGACGAGTTTGACAGCAACAAATGAAGCAGGACTGATAGCATATGTCGATTTCGCTATTTAAATAACTTTTTAGTTTCACAGAAGTGAAAAATATAACATGATGGTTCGAAATGGTACAAAACATATTATAAATTGTCTGATTTCGACATGTAAGTTGTTGTTTGAGGTACATAACGCAACAAAAACTACCCTGTAATACTGAAATGGTCGATTGGCTACTGTTATCTGTCGACGATACCATATAAATTAATTTTCAGTTTTATACGAACGGAAATCTAAAGTAGCAGATGAAGATGATGCGAAAGTGATGCTAATAATCTATAATTTCTACATAAGGGGGAGCCACATACTGCTGCAGAGTGTAGTGGCAAACTATGAAATATAGAAAATGATGTCGTAATAGGGAGACTACCCTATTTGAAAAATATTCCACTTCCCTAGGAAGAGAAAACCTATAGTAATGAAAAAAAAGGTTATGACAAAAGTGTTGAAATTATATCATTTCCACATATAAGTTGGTAGAGGAGCTACATATTGCTGTAGAGATAACTTGGAAACAAGAAATGAAGCGGGACTACTAGCATGTGCCGATTTGTCTATTTAGAGAACTTTTTATTTACACATAAGAGAAAATATACAATGATGAACCGAAACAATACGAATAATATTACAAATTTTCCGATTTCGACTTGTAAGTCGTTGTGTGAGGTATATAATGCAACGGTAACTACGCTTGAAGATTGAAATGATGGAAAGGCGAGTGGAATATGTCTGAGATGCTATATAAATATGTTTTCATTTTCACATGAAGTGAAAATCTAGAGTGATGAATCAAGAGGGTATGAAAATGGTGCTAAAGATGTATGATTCCTATATAAGAGGAGCCACGTACTGCTGCAGAGACTAATCCCGAAGCATGAAATGAAGGAAAGGTTGTTGTAATATCACTTCTATCCTGTTTTAATAATGTTTCAGTTTACACGGTAGGGAAATTTACACTAATGAATGAAAAGGTTATGTAAATCTGTTAAAATTGTATCATTTGTACAAATAAGTTTTTGGAGGAGCTACATACTGCTGCAGAGATAACTTTGACATCAACAAATGAAGCATGACTGATAGCATATGTTGATTTCTCAATTTAAGCAACTTTTCAGTTTCACACAAGAGAAAGTATACCATGATGGATCGAAATGGTACAAAACATATTACAAATTGTCCGTTATCCGCATATAAGTTGTTGTTTGAGATAGATCATGCAATAAAACTACCCTATAATAACGAAATTGTTGAAAGGCTACTTTTATATATCTACGATGCCATATAATATAATTTTCAGTTTTAGACGAACGGAAATCTAAAGTGAAAGATTAAGATGATGCGAAAATGATGCTACTGATGTATAATTTCTACATAAGGCGGAGCCACATACAGCTGCACAGAGTAGTGGCAAACTATGAAATGAAGAAAATGATCTCGTAATATTGCGACTACCCTATTTGAAAAATATTCCACTTCCCCAAGAATATAAAATCTACAGTAATGAATAAAACTATTACGAGAAAAGTGTTGAAATTATATCATTTCCGCATCTAAGTTGTTGAAGGAGCTACATATTGCTGTAGAGACAACTTCGTAAGCAAGAAATGAAGCGGGACTACTAGAATAGGTCGATTTGTCTAATTAAATAACTTTTTATTTTCACATAAGAGAAAATATAACATGATGGACCAAAACAATACGAATACAATTACAAATTGTCCGATTTCCACATGTAAGTCATTGTGTGAGGTATATAATGCAATGGTAACTACTCTTGAAAATTGAGATGATGGAAAGGCGAGTGGAATATGTTGAGATGCTATATAAATAAGTTTTCATTTTCACATGAAGTGAAAATCTAGAGTGATGAATCAACAGGGTGCGAAAATGGTTCTAAACATGTATGATTCCTATATAAGAGGAGCCACATACTGCTGGAGAGACTAATCCCGAAGCATCAAATGAACGAAAGGTTGTTGTAATGTGACTTCTATCTTGTTTGAAAATGTTTCAGTTTACACGGTAGGGAAATTTACAGTAATAAATGAAAAGGTTATGAAAATATGCTAAAATAATATCATTTGTACAAATAAGTTTTTTGAGGAGCTACATACTGCTGCAGAGACATATTTGACAACAACAAATGAAGCAGGACTGATAGCATATGTCGATTTCACTATTTAAACAACTTTTCAGCTTCATAGAAGTGAAAAATACACCATGATGGTTCGAAATGGTACAAAACATATTACAAATTATCCGATTTCCACATGTAAGTCATGGTGTGAGGTATATAATGCAACGATAACTACTCTTGAAAATTAAAATGATGGAAAGGCGAGTGGAATATGTCGAGATGCTATATAAATAAGTTCTCATTTTCACATGAAGTGAAAATCTAGAGTGATTAATCAAGAGGGTGCGAAAATGGTGCTAAAGATGTATGATTCCTATATAAGAGGAGCAACATACTGCTGCAGAGACTAATCCCGAAGCACGAAATGAATGAAATGTTGTTGTAATATGACTTCTATCTGTTTGAAAAATGTTTCAGTTTACACGGTAGGGAAATTTACAGTAATGAATGAAAAGGTTATGAAAATGTCCTAAAATTATATCATTTGTACAGATAAGTTTTTGGAGGAGCTACATACTGCTGCAGAGACGAGTTTGACAGCAACAAATGAAGCAGGACTGATAGCATATGTCGATTTCGCTATTTAAATAACTTTTTAGTTTCACAGAAGTGAAAAATATAACATGATGGTTCGAAATGGTACAAAACATATTATAAATTGTCTGATTTCGACATGTAAGTTGTTGTTTGAGGTACATAACGCAACAAAAACTACCTTGTAATACTGAAATGGTCGATTGGCTACTGTTATCTGTCGACGATACCATATAAATTAATTCTCAGTTTTATACGAACGGAAATCTAAAGTAACAGATGAAGATGATGCGAAAATGATGCTAATGATCTATAATTTCTACATAAGGGGGAGCCACATACTGCTGCAGAGTGTAGTGGCAAACTATGAAATATAGAAAATGATGTCGTAATAGGAAGACTACCCTATTTGAAGAATATTCCACTTCCCTAGGAAGAGAAAACCTATAGTAATGAATAAAAAGGTTATGACAAAAGTGTTGAAATTATATCATTTCCACATGTAAGTTGGTAGAGGAGCTACATATTGCTGTAGAGATAACTTCGGAAACAAGAAATGAAGCGGCACTACTAGCATGTGCCGATTTGTCTATTTAGAGAACTTTTTATTTACACATAAGAGAAAATATACCATGATGAACCGAAACAAGACGAATAATATTACAGATTTTCCGATTTCGACTTGTAAGTCGTTGTGTGAGGTATATAATGCAACGGTAACTACGCTTGAAGATTGAAATGATGGAAAGGCGAGTGGAATATGTCTGAGATGCTATATAAATATGTTCGATGAATCAAGAGGGTATAAAAATGGTGCTAAAGATGTATGATTCCTATATAAGAGGAGCCACGTACTGCTGCAGAGACTAATCCCGAAGCATGAAATGAAGGAAAGGTTGTTGTAATATCACTTCTATCCTGTTTTAGAAATGTTTCAGTTTACACGGTAGGGAAATTTACACTAATGAATGAAAAGGTTATGTAAATCTGTTAAAATTGTATCATTTGTACAAATAAGTTTTTGGAGGAGCTACATACTGCTGCAGAGATAACTTTGACATCAACAAATGAAGCAGGACTGATAGCATATGTTGATTTCTTAATTTAAGCAACTTTTCAGTTTCACACAAGAGAAAGTATACCATGATGGATCGAAATGGTACAAAACATGTTACAAATTGTCCGTTATCCACATATAAGTTGTTGTTTGAGGTAGATCATGCAATAAAACTACCCTATAATAACGATATTGTTGAAAGGCTACTTTTATATATCAACGATGCCATATAATATTATTTTCAGTTTTAGACGAATGGAAATCTAAAGTGAAAGATTAAGATGATGCGAAAATGATGCTACTGATGTATAATTTCTACATAAGGCGGAGCCACATACAGCTGCACAGAGTAGTGGCAAACTATGAAATGAAGAAAATGATCTCGTAATATTGCGACTACCCTATTTGAAAAATATTTCACTTCCCCAAGAATATAAAATCTACAGTAATGAATAAAACTATTACGAGAAAAGTGTTGAAATTATAACATTTCCGCATCTAAGTTGTTGAAGGAGCTACATATTGCTGTAGAGACAACTTCGTAAGCAAGAAATGAAGCGGAACTACTAGAATAGGTCGATTTGTCTAATTAAATAACTTTTTATTTTCACATAAGAGAAAATATAACATGATGGACCGAAACAATACGAATACAATTACAAATTGTTCGATTTCCACATGTAAGTCATTGTGTGAGGTATATAATGCAATGGTAACTACTCTTGAAAATTGAAATGATGGAAAGGCGAGTGGAATATGTTGAGATGCTATATAAATAAGTTTTCATTTTCACATGAAGTGAAAATCTAGAGTGACGAATCAACAGGGTGCGAAAATGGTTCCAAAGATGTATGATTCCTATATAAGAGGAGCCACGTACTGCTGCAGAGACTAATCCCGAAGCATGAAATGAAGGAAAGGTTGTTGTAATATCACTTTTATCCTGTTTTAGAAATGTTTCAGTTTACAGGGTAGGGAAATTTACAGTAATGAATGAAAAGGTTATGTAAATGTGTTAAAATTGTACCATTTGTATAAATAAGTTTTTGGAGGAGCTACATACAGCTGCAGAGATAACTTTGACATCAACAAATGACGCAGGACTAATAGCATATGTTGATTTCTCAATTTAAGCAACTTTTCAGTTTCACAGAAGAGAAAGTATACCATGATGGATCGGAATGGTATAAAACATATTACAAATTGTCTGATTTCCACATATAAGTTGTTGTTTGAGGTAGATCATGCAATAAAACTACCCTATAATAATGAAACTGTTGAAAGGCTACTTTTATCTATCAACGATGACATATAATATAATTTTCAGTTTTAGACGAACGGAAATCTAAAGTGAAAGATTAAGATGATGCGAAAATGATGCTACTGATGTATAATTTCAACATAAGGCGGAGCCACATACTGCTGCACAGAGTAGTGGCAAACTATGAAATGAAGAAAATGATCTCGTAATATTGCGACTACCCTATTTGAAAAATATTCCACTTCCCCAAGAATATAAAATCTATAGTAATGAATAAAACGGTTACAATAAAAGTGTTGAAATTATATCATTTCCGCATCTAAGTTGTTGAAGGAGCTACATATTGCTGTAGAGACAACTTCAAAAGCAAGAAATGAAGCGGGACTACTAGCATAGGAAGATTTGTCTAATTAAATAACTTTTTATTTTCACATAAGAGAAAATATAACATGATGGACCGAAACAATATGAATAAAATTAAAAATTGTCCGATTTCCATATGTAAGTCATTGTGTGAGGTATATAATGCAATGGTAACTACTCTTGAAAAATTGAAATGATGGAAAGGCGAGTGGAATATGTTGAGATGCTATATAAATAAGTTTTCATTTTCACATGAAGTGAAAATCTAGAGTGATGAATCAAGAGGGTGCGAAAATAGTTCTAAACATGTATGATTCCTATATAAGAGGAGCCACATACTGCTGGAGAGACCAATCCCAAAGCATGAAATGAACGAAAGGTTGTTGTAATGTGACTTCTATCCTGTTTGAAAATGTTTCAGTTTACACGGTAGGGAAATTTATAGTAATAAATGAAAAGGTTACGAAAATATGCTAAAATAATATCGTTTGTACAAATAAGTTTTTGGAGGAGCTACATACTGCTGCAGAGACAACTTTGACAACAACAAATGAAGCAGGACTGATAGAATATGTCGATTTCGCTATTTAAACAACTTTTCAGCTTCATAGAAGTGAAAAATATACCATGATGGTTCGAAATGGTACAAAACATATTACAAATTGTCCGATTTCCACATGTAAGTCATGGTGTGAGGTATATAATGCAACGATAACTACTCTTGAAAATTAAAATGATGGAAAGGCGAGTCGAATATGTCGAGATGCTATATAAATAAGTTCTCATTTTCACATGAAGTGAAAATCTAGAGTGATTAATCAAGAGGGTGCGAAAATGGTGCTAAAGATGTATGATTCCTATATAACAGGAGCAACATACTGCTGTAGAGACTAATCCCGAAGCATGAAATGAATGAAATGTTGTTGTAATATGACTTCTATCTGTTTGAAAAATGTTTCAGTTTACGCGGTAGGGAAATTTACAGTAATGAATGAAAAGGTTATGAAAATGTCCTAACATTATATCATTTGTACAGATAAGTTTTTGGAGGAGCTACATACTGCTGCAGAGACGAGTTTGACAGCAACAAATGAAGCAGGACTGATAGCATATGTCGATTTCGCTATTTAAATAACTTTTTAGTTTCATAGAAGTGAAAAATATAACATGATGGTTCGAAATGGTACAAAACATATTATAAATTGTCTGATTTCGACATGTAAGTTGTTGTTTGAGGTACATAACGCAACAAAAACTACCCTGTAATACTGAAATGGTCGATTGGCTACTGTTATCTGTCGACGATACCATATAAATTAATTTTCAGTTTTATACGAACGGAAATCTAAAGTAGCAGATGAAGATGATGCGAAAATGATGCTAATAATCTATAATTTCTACATAAGGGGGAGCCACATACTGCTGCAGAGTGTAGTGGCAAACTATGAAATATAGAAAATGATGTCGTAATAGGGAGACTACCCTATTTGAAAAATATTCCACTTCCCTAGGAAGAGAAAACCTATAGTAATGAATAAAAAGGTTATGACAAAAGTGTTGAAATTATATCATTTCCACATATAAGTTGGTAGAGGAGCTACATATTGCTGTGGAGATAACTTGGAAACAAGAAATGAAGCGGGACTACTAGCATGTGCCGATTTGTCTATTTAGAGAACTTTTTATTTACACATAAGAGAAAATATACAATGATGAACCGAAACAATACGAATAATATTACAAATTTTCCGATTTCGACTTGTAAGTCGTTGTGTGAGGTATATAATGCAACGGTAACTACGCTTGAAGATTGAAATGATGGAAAGGCGAGTGGAATATGTCTGAGATGCTATATAAATATGTTTTCATTTTCACATGAAGTGAAAATCTAGAGTGATGAATCAAGAGGGTATGAAAATGGTGCTAAAGATGTATGATTCCTATATAAGAGGAGCCACGTACTGCTGCAGAGACTAATCCCGAAGCATGAAATGAAGGAAAGGTTGTTGTAATATCACTTCTATCCTGTTTTAATACTGTTTCAGTTTACACGGTAGGGAAATTTACACTAATGAATGAAAAGGTTATGTAAATCTGTTAAAATTGTATCATTTGTACAAATAAGTTTTTGGAGGAGCTACATACTGCTGCAGAGATAACTTTGACATCAACAAATGAAGCATGACTGATAGCATATGTTGATTTCTCAATTTAAGCAACTTTTCAGTTTCACACAAGAGAAAGTATACCATGATGGATCGAAATGGTACAAAACATATTACAAATTGTCCGTTATCCACATATAAGTTGTTGTTTGAGATAGATCATGCAATAAAACTACCCTATAATAACGAAATTGTTGAAAGGCTACTTTTATATATCTACGATGCCATATAATATAATTTTCAGTTTTAGACGAACGGAAATCTAAAGTGAAAGATTAAGATGATACGAAAATGATGCTACTGATGTATAATTTCTACATAAGGCGGAGCCACATACAGCTGCACAGAGTAGTGGCAAACTATGAAATGAAGAAAATGATCTCGTAATATTGCGACTACCCTATTTGAAAAATATTCCACTTCCCCAAGAATATAAAATCTACAGTAATGAATAAAACTATTACGAGAAAAGTGTTGAAATTATATCATTTCCGCATCTAAGTTGTTGAAGGAGCTACATATTGCTGTAGAGAAAACTTCGTAAGCAAGAAATGAAGCGGGACTACTAGAATAGGTCGATTTGTCTAATTAAATAACTTTTTATTTTGACATAAGAGAAAATATAACATGATGGACCGAAACAATACGAATACAATTACAAATTGTCCGATTTCCACATGTAAGTCATTGTGTGAGGTATATAATGCAATGGTAACTACTCTTGAAAATTGAAATGATGGAAAGGCGAGTGGAATATGTTGAGATGCTATATAAATAAGTTTTCATTTTCACATGAAGTGAAAATCTAGAGTGATGAATCAACAGGGTGCGAAAATGGTTCTAAACATGTATGATTCCTATATAAGAGGAGCCACATACTGCTGGAGAGACTAATCCCGAAGCATCAAATGAACGAAAGGTTGTTGTAATATGACTTCTATCTTGTTTGAAAATGTTTCAGTTTACACGGTAGGGAAATTTACAGTAATAAATGAAAAGGTTATGAAAATATGCTAAAATAATATCATTTGTACAAATAAATTTTTTGAGGAGCTACATACTGCTGCAGAGACAACTTTGACAACAACAAATGAAGCAGGACTGATAGCATATGTCGATTTCGCTATTTAAACAACTTTTCAGCTTCATAGAAGTGAAAAATATACCATGATGGTTCGAAATGGTACAAAACATATTACAAATTATCCGATTTCCACATGTAAGTCATAGTGTGAGGTATATAATGCAACGATAACTACTCTTGAAAATTAAAATGATGGAAAGGCGAGTGGAATATGTCGAGATGCTATATAAATAAGTTCTCATTTTCACATGAAGTGAAAATCTAGAGTGATTAATCAAGAGGGTGCGAAAATGGTGCTAAAGATGTATGATTCCTATATAAGAGGAGCAACATACTGCTGCAGAGACTAATCCCGAAGCACGAAATGAATGAAATGTTGTTGTAATATGACTTCTATCTGTTTGAAAAATGTTTCAGTTTACACGGTAGGGAAATTTACAGTAATGAATGAAAAGGTTATGAAAATGTCCTAAAATTATATCATTTGTACAGATAAGTTTTTGGAGGAGCTACATACTGCTGTAGAGACGAGTTTGACAGCAACAAATGAAGCAGGACTGATAGCATATGTCGATTTCGCTATTTAAATAACTTTTTAGTTTCACAGAAGTGAAAAATATAACATGATGGTTCGAAATGGTACAAAACATATTATAAATTGTCTGATTTCGACATGTAAGTTGTTGTTTGAGGTACATAACGCAACAAAAACTACCCTGTAATACTGAAATGGTCGATTGGCTACTGTTATCTGTCGACGATACCATATAAATTAATTTTCAGTTTTATACGAACGGAAATCTAAAGTAACAGATGAAGATGATGCGAAAATGATGCTAATGATCTATAATTTCTACATAAGGGGGAGCCACATACTGCTGCAGAGTGTAGTGGCAAACTATGAAATATAGAAAATGATGTCTTAATAGGAAGACTACCCTATTTGAAAAATATTCCACTTCCCTGGGAAGAGAAAACCTATTGTAATGAATAAAAAGGTTATGACAAAAGTGTTGAAATTATATCATTTCCACATGTAAGTTGGTAGAGGAGCTACATATTGCTGTAGAGATAACTTCGGAAACAAGAAATGAAGCGGCACTACTAGCATCTGCCGATTTGTCTATTTAGAGAACTTTTTATTTACACATAAGAGAAAATATACCATGATGAACCGAAACAACACGAATAATATTACAAATTTTCCGATTTCGACTTGTAAGTCGTTGTGTGAGGTATATAATGCAACGGTAACTATGCTTGAAGATTGAAATGATGGAAAGGCGAGTGGAATATGTCTGAGATGCTATATAAATATGTTTTCATTTTCACATGAAGTGAAAATCTAGAGTGATGAATCAAGAGGGTATGAAAATGGTGCTAAAGATGTATGATTCCTATATAAGAGGAGCCACGTACTGCTGCAGAGACTAATCCCGAAACATGAAATGAAGGAAAGGTTGTTGTAATATCACTTCTATCCTGTTTTAGAAATGTTTCAGTTTACACGGTAGGGAAATTTACACTTATGAATGAAAAGGTTATGTAAATCTGTTAAAATTGTATGATTTGTACAAATAAGTTTTTGGAGGAGCTACATACTGCGGCAGAGATAACTTTGACATCAACAAATGAAGCAGGACTGATAGCATATCTTGATTTCTTAATTTAAGCAACTTTTCAGTTTCACACAAGAGAAAGTATACCATGATGGATCGAAATGGTACAAAACATATTACAAATTGTCCGTTATCCACATATAAGTTGTTGTTTGAGGTAGATCATGCAATAAAACTACCCTATAATAACGAAATTGTTGAAAGGCTACTTTTATATATCAACGATGCCATATAATATTATTTTCAGTTTTAGACGAATGGAAATCTAAAGTGAAAGATTAAGATGATGCGAAAATGATGCTACTGATGTATAATTTCTACATAAGGCGGAGCCACATACAGCTGCACAGAGTAGTGGCAAACTATGAAATGAAGAAAATGATCTCGTAATATTGCGACTACCCTATTTGAAAAATATTTCACTTCCCCAAGAATATAAAATCTATAGTAATGAATAAAACTGTTATGAGAAAAGTGTTGAAATTATATCATTTCCGCATCTAAGTTCTTGAAGGAGCTACATATTGCTGTATAGACAACTTCAGAAGCAAGAAATGAAGCGGGACTACTAGCATATGTCAATTTGTGTAATTAAATAACTTTTTATTTTCACATAAGAGATAATATACCATGATGGACCGAAACAATACGAATAAAATTAAAAATTATCCGATTTCCACATGTAAGTCATTGTGTGAGGTATATAATCCAATGGTAACTACTCTTGAAAATTGAAATGATGGAAAGGCGAGTGGAATATGTTGAGATGCCATATAAATAAGTTTTCATTTTCACATGAAGTGAAAATCTAGAGTGACGAATCAAGAGGGTGCGAAAATGGTTCTAAAGATGTATGATTCCTATATAAGAGGAGCCACGTACTGCTGCAGAGACTAATCCCGAAGCATGAAATGAAGGAAAGGTTGTTGTAATATCACTTTTATCCTGTTTTAGAAATGTTTCAGTTTACAGGGTAGGGAAATTTACAGTAATGAATGAAAAGGTTATGTAAATGTGTTAAAATTGTACCATTTGTATAAATAAGTTTTTGGAGGAGCTACATACAGCTGCAGAGATAACTTTGACATCAACAAATGACGCAGGACTAATAGCATATGTTGATTTCTCAATTTAAGCAACTTTTCAGTTTCACAGAAGAGAAAGTATACCATGATGGATCGGAATGGTATAAAACATATTACAAATTGTCTGATTTCCACATATAAGTTGTTGTTTGAGGTAGATCATGCATTAAAACTACCCTATAATAATGAAACTGTTGAAAGGCTACTTTTATCTATCAACGATGACATATAATATAATTTTCAGTTTTAGACGAACGGAAATCTAAAGTGAAAGATTAAGATGATGCGAAAATGATGCTACTGATGTATAATTTCAACATAAGGCGGAGCCACATACTGCTGCACAGAGTAGTGGCAAACTATGAAATAAAGAAAATGATCTCGTAATATTGCGACTACCCTATTTGAAAAATATTCCACTTCCCCAAGAATATAAAATCTATAGTAATGAATAAAACGGTTACAATAAAAGTGTTGAAATTATATCATTTCCGCATCTAAGTTGTTGAAGGAGCTACATATTGCTGTAGAGACAACTTCAGAAGCAAGAAATGAAGCGGGACTACTAGCATAGGTCGATTTGTGTAATTAAATAACTTTTTATTTTCACATAAGAGAAAATATAACATGATGGACCGAAACAATATGAATAAAATTAAAAATTGTCCGATTTCCATATGTAAGTCATTGTGTGAGGTATATAATGCAATGGTAACTACTCTTGAAAATTGAAATGATGGAAAGGCGAGTGGAATATGTTGAGATGCTATATAAATAAGTTTTCATTTTCACATGAAGTGAAAATCTAGAGTGATGAATCAAGAGGGTGCGAAAATAGTTCTAAACATGTATGATTCCTATATAAGAGGAGCCACATACTGCTGGAGAGACTAATCCCAAAGCATGAAATGAACGAAAGGTTGTTGTACTGTGACTTCTATCCTGTTTGAAAATGTTTCAGTTTACACGGTAGGGAAATTTATAGTAATAAATGAAAAGGTTACGAAAATATGCTAAAATAATATCATTTGTACAAATAAGTTTTTGGAGGAGCTACATACTGCTGCAGAGACAACTTTGACAACAACAAATGAAGCAGGACTGATAGCATATGTCGATTTCGCTATTTAAACAACTTTTCAGCTTCATAGAAGTGAAAAATATACCATGATGGTTCGAAATGGTACAAAACATATTACAAATTGTCCGATTTCCACATGTAAGTCATGGTGTGAGGTATATAATGCAACGATAACTACTCTTGAAAATTAAAATGATGGAAAGGCTAGTCGAATATGTCGAGATGCTATATAAATAAGTTCTCATTTTCACATGAAGTGAAAATCTAGAGTGATTAATCAAGAGGGTGCGAAAATGGTGCTAAAGATGTATGATTCCTATATAAGAGGAGCAACATACTGCTGCAGAGACTAATCCCGAAGCATGAAATGAATGAAATGTTGTTGTAATATGACTTCTATCTGTTTGAAAAATGTTTCAGTTTACACGGTAGGGAAATTTACAGTAATGAATGAAAAGGTTATGAAAATGTCCTAACATTATATCATTTGTACAGATAAGTTTTTGGAGGAGCTACATACTGCTGTAGAGACGAGTTTGACAGCAACAAATGAAGCAGGACTGATAGCATATGTCGATTTCGCTATTTAAATAACTTTTTAGTTTCACAGAAGTGAAAAATATAACATGATGGTTCGAAATGGTACAAAACATATTATAAATTGTCTGATTTCGACATGTAAGTTGTTGTTTGAGGTACATAACGCAACAAAAACTACCCTGTAATACTGAAATGGTCGATTGGCTACTGTTATCTGTCGACGATACCATATAAATTAATTTTCAGTTTTATACGAACGGAAATCTAAAGTAGCAGATGAAGATGATGCGAAAAGGATGCTAATAATCTATAATTTCTACATAAGGGGGAGCCACATACTGCTGCAGAGTGTAGTGGCAAACTATGAAATATCGAAAAAGATGTCGTAATAGGGAGACTACCCTATTTGAAAAATATTCCACTTCCCTAGGAAGAGAAAACCTATAGTAATGAATAAAAAGGTTATGACAAAAGTGTTGAAATTATATCATTTCCACATATAAGTTGGTAGAGGAGCTACATATTGCTGTAGAGATAACTTGGAAACAAGAAATGAAGCGGGACTACTAGCATGTGCCGATTTGTCTATTTAGAGAACTTTTTATTTACACATAAGAGAAAATATACAATGATGAACCGAAACAATACGAATAATATTACAAATTTTCCGATTTCGACTTGTAAGTCGTTGTGTGAGGTATATAATGCAACGGTAACTACGCTTGAAGATTGAAATGATGGAAAGGCGAGTGGAATATGTCTGAGATGCTATATAAATATGTTTTCATTTTCACATGAAGTGAAAATCTAGAGTGATGAATCAAGAGGGTATGAAAATGGTGCTAAAGATGTATGATTCCTATATAAGAGGAGCTACGTACTGCTGCAGAGACTAATCCCGAAGCATGAAATGAAGGAAAGGTTGTTGTAATATCACTTCTATCCTGTTTTAATAATGTTTCAGTTTACACGGTAGGGAAATTTACACTAATGAATGAAAAGGTTATGTAAATCTGTTAAAATTGTATCATTTGTACAAATAAGATTTTGGAGGACCTACATACTGCTGCAGAGATAACTTTGACATCAACAAATGAAGCAGGACTGATAGCATATGTTGATTTCTCAATTTAAGCAACTTTTCAGTTTCACACAAGAGAAAGTATACCATGATGGATCGAAATGGTACAAAACATATTACAAATTGTCCGTTATGCACATATAAGTTGTTGTTTGAGGTAGATCATGCAATAAAACTACCCTATAATAACGAAATTGTTGAAAGGCTACTTTTATATATCTACGATGCCATATAATATAATTTTCAGTTTTAGACGAACGGAAATCTAAAGTGAAAGATTATGATGATTCGAAAATGATGCTACTGATGTATAATTTCTACATAAGGCGGAGCCACATACAGCTGCACAGAGTAGTGGCAAACTATGAAATAAAGAAAATGATCTCGTAATATTGCGACTACCCTATTTGAAAAATATTCCACTTCCCCAAGAATATAAAATCTACAGTAATGAATAAAACTATTACGAGAAAAGTGTTGAAATTATATCATTTCCACATCTAAGTTGTTGAAGGAGCTACATATTGCTGTAGAGACAACTTCGTAAGCAAGAAATGAAGCGGGACTACTAGAATAGGTCGATTTGTCTAATTAAATAACTTTTTATTTTCACATAAGAGAAAATATAACATGATGGACCGAAACAATACGAATACAATTACAAATTGTCCGATTTCCACATGTAAGTCATTGTGTGAGGTATATAATGCAATGGTAACTACTCTTGAAAATTGAAATGATGGAAAGACGAGTGGAATATGTTGAGATGCTATATAAATAAGTTTTCATTTTCACATGAAGTGAAAATCTAGAGTGATGAATCAACAGGGTGCGAAAATGGTTCTAAACATCTATGATTCCTATATAAGAGGAGCCACATACTGCTGGAGAGACTAATCCCGAAGCATCAAATGAACGAAAGGTTGTTGTAATGTGACTTCTAACTTGTTTGAAAATGTTTCAGTTTACACGGTAGGGAAATTTACAGTAATAAATGAAAAGGTTATGAAAATATGCTAAAATAATATCATTTGTACAAATAAGTTTTTTGAGGAGCTACATACTGCTGCAGACACAACTTTGACAACAACAAATGAAGCAGGACTGATAGCATATGTCGATTTCGCTATTTAAACAACTTTTCAGCTTCATAGAAGTGAAAAATATACCATGATGGTTCGAAATGGTACAAAACATATTACAAATTATCCGATTTCCACATGTAAGTCATGGTGTGAGGTATATAAAGCAACGACAACTACTCTTGAAAATTAAAATGATGGAAAGGCGAGTGGAATATGTCGAGATGCTATATAAATAAGTTCTCATTTTCACATGAAGTGAAAATCTAGAGTGATTAATCAAGAGGGTGCGAAAATGGTGCTAAAGATGTATGATTCCTATATAAGAGGAGCAACATACTGCTGCAGAGACTAATCCCGAAGCATGAAATGAATGAAATGTTGTTGTAATATGACTTCTATCTGTTTGAAAAATGTTTCAGTTTACACGGTAGGGAAATTTACAGTAATGAATGAAAAGGTTATGAAAATGTCCTAAAATTATATCATTTGTACAGATAAGTTTTTGGAGGAGCTACATACTGCTGCAGAGACGAGTTTGACAGCAACAAATGAAGCAGGACTGATAGCATATGTCGATTTCGCTATTTAAATAACTTTTTAGTTTCACAGAAGTGAAAAATATAACATGATGGTTCGAAATGGTACAAAACATATTATAAATTGTCTGATTTCGACATGTAAGTTGTTGTTTGAGGTACATAACGCAACAAAAACTACCCTGTAATACTGAAATGTTCGATTGGCTACTATTATCTGTCGACGATACCATATAAATTAATTTTCAGTTTTATACGAACGGAAATCTAAAGTAACAGATGAAGATGATGCGAAAATGATGCTAATGATCTATAATTTCTACATAAGGGGGAGCCACATACTGCTGCAGGGTGTAGTGGCAAACTATGAAATATAGAAAATGATGTCGTAATAGGAAGACTACCCTATTTGAAAAATATTCCACTTCCCTAGGAAGAGAAAACCTATAGTAATGAATAAAAAGGTTATGACAAAAGTGTTGAAATTATATCATTTCCACATATAAGTTGGTAGAGGAGCTACATATTGCTGTAGAGATAACTTCGGAAACAAGAAATGAAGCGGGACTACTAGCATCTGCCGATTTGTCTATTTAGAGAACTTTTTATTTACACATAAGAGAAAATATACCATGATGAACCGAAACAATACGAATAATATTACAAATTTTCCGATTTCGACTTGTAAGTCGTTGTGTGAGGTATATAATGCAACGGTAACTACGCTTGAAGATTGAAATGATGGAAAGGCGAGTGGAATATGTATGAGATGCTATATAAATATGTTTTCATTTTCACATGAAGTGAAAATCTAGAGTGATGAATCAAGAGGGTATGAAAATGGTGCTAAAGATGTATGATTCCTATATAAGAGGAGCCACGTACTGCTGCAGAGACTAATCCCGAAGCATGAAATGAAGGAAAGGTTGTTGTAATATCACTTCTATCCTGTTTTAATAATGTTTCAGTTTACACGGTAGGGAAATTTACACTAATGAATGAAAAGGTTATGTAAATCTGTTAAAATTGTATCATTTGTACAAATAAATTTTTGGAGGAGCTACATACTGCTGCAGAGATAACTTTGACATCAACAAATGAAGCATGACTGATAGCATATGTTGATTTCTCAATTTAAGCAACTTTTCAGTTTCACACAAGAGAAAGTATACCATGATGGATCGAAATAGTACAAAACATATTACAAATTGTCCATTATCCACATATAAGTTGTTGTTTGAGATAGATCATGCAATAAAACTACCCTATAATAACGAAATTGTTGAAAGGCTACTTTTATATATCTACGATGCCATATAATATAATTTTCAGTTTTAGACGAACGGAAATCTAAAGTGAAAGATTAAGATGATGCGAAAATGATGCTACTGATGTATAATTTCTACATAAGGCGGAGCCACATACAGCTGCACAGAGTAGTGGCAAACTATGAAATAAAGAAAATGATCTCGTAATATTGTGACTACCCTATTTGAAAAATATTCCACTTCCCCAAGAATATAAAATCTACAGTAATGAATAAAACTATTACGAGAAAAGTGTTGAAATTATATCATTTCCGCATCTAAGTTGTTGAAGGAGCTACATATTGCTGTAGAGACAACTTCGTAAGCAAGAAATGAAGCGGGACTACTAGAATAGGTCGATTTGTCTAATTAAATAACTTTTTATTTTCACATAAGAGAAAATATAACATGATGGACCGAAACAATACGAATACAATTACAAATTGTCCGATTTCCACATGTAAGTCATTGTGTGAGGTATATAATGCAATGGTAACTACTCTTGAAAATTGAAATGATGGAAAGGCGAGTGAAATATGTTGAGATGCTATATAAATAAGTTTTCATTTTCACATGAAGTGAAAATCTAGAGTGATGAATCAACAGGGTGCGAAAATGGTTCTAAACATGTATGATTCCTATATCAGAGGAGCCACATACTGCTGGAGAGACTAATCCCGAAGCATCAAATGAACGAAAGGTTGTTGTAATGTGACTCCTAACTTGTTTGAAAATGTTTCAGTTTACACGGTAGGGAAATTTACAGTAATAAATGAAAAGGTCATGAAAATATGCTAAAATAATATCATTTGTACAAATAAGTTTCTTGAGGAGCTACATACTGCTGCAGAGACAATTTTGACAACAACAAATGAAGCAGGACTGATAGCATATGTCGATTTCGCTATTTAAACAACTTTTCAGCTTCATAGAAGTGAAAAATATACCATGATGGTTCGAAATGGTACAAAACATATTACAAATTATCCGATTTCCACATGTAAGTCATGGTGTGAGGTATATAATGCAACGACAACTACTCTTGAAAATTAAAATGATGGAAAGGCGAGTGGAATATGTCGAGATGCTATATAAATAAGTTCTCATTTTCACATGAAGTGAAAATCTAGAGTGATTAATCAAGAGGGTGCGAAAATGGTGCTAAAGATGTATGATTCCTATATAAGAGGAGCAACATACTGCTGCAGAGACTAATCCCGAAGCATGAAATGAATGAAATGTTGTTGTAATATGACTTCTATCTGTTTGAAAAATGTTTCAGTTTACACGGTAGGGAAATTTACAGTAATGAATGAAAAGGTTATGAAAATGTCCTAAAATTATATCATTTGTACAGATAAGTTTTTGGAGGAGCTACATACTGCTGCAGAGACGAGTTTGACAGCAACAAATGAAGCAGGACTGATAGCATAAGTCGATTCCGCTATTTAAATAACTTTTTAGTTTCACAGAAGTGAAAAATATAACATGATGGTTCGAAATGGTACAAAACATATTATAAATTGTCTGATTTCGACATTTAAGTTGTTGTTTGAGGTACATAACGCAACAAAAACTACCCTGTAATACTGAAATGTTCGATTGGCTACTGTTATCTGTCGACGATACCATATAAATTAATTTTCAGTTTTATACGAACGGAAATCTAAAGTAACAGATGAAGATGATGCGAAAATGATGCTAATGATCTATAATTTCTACATAAGGGGGAGCCACATACTGCTGCAGGGTGTAGTGGCAAACTATGAAATATAGAAAATGATGTCGTAATAGGAAGACTACCCTATTTGAAAAATATTCCACTTCCCTAGGAAGAGAAAACCTATAGTAATGAATAAAAAGGTTATGACAAAAGTGTTGAAATTATATCATTTCCACATATAAGTTGGTAGAGGAGCTACATATTGCTGTAGAGATAACTTCGGAAACAAGAAATGAAGCGGGACTACTAGCATCTGCCGATTTGTCTATTTAGAGAACTTTTTATTTACACATAAGAGAAAATATACCATGATGAACCGAAACAATACGAATAATATTACAAATTTTCCGATTTCGACTTGTAAGTCGTTGTGTGAGGTATATAATGCAACGGTAACTACGCTTGAAGATTGAAATGATGGAAAGGCGAGTGGAATATGTCTGAGATGCTATATAAATATGTTTTCATTTTCACATGAAGTGAAAATCTAGAGTGATGAATCAAGAGGGTATGAAAATGGTGCTAAAGATGTATGATTCCTATATAAGAGGAGCCACGTACTGCTGCAGAGACTAATCCCGAAGCATGAAATGAAGGAAAGGTTGTTGTAATATCACTTCTATCCTGTTTTAATAATGTTTCAGTTTACACGGTAGGGAAATTTACACTAATGAATGAAAAGGTTATGTAAATCTGTTAAAATTGTATCATTTGTACAAATAAGTTTTTGGAGGAGCTACATACTGCTGCAGAGATAACTTTGACATCAACAAATGAAGCAGGACTGATAGCATATGTTGATTTCTCAATTTAAGCAACTTTTCAGTTTCACACAAGAGAAAGTATACCATGATGGATCGAAATGGTACAAAACATATTACAAATTGTCCGTTATCCACATATAAGTTGTTGTTTGAGGTAGATCATGCAATAAAACTACCCTATAATAACGAAATTGTTGAAAGGCTACTTTTATATATCAACGATGCCATATAATATTATTTTCAGTGTTAGACGAATGGAAATCTAAAGTGAAAGATTAAGATGATGCGAAAATGATGCTACTGATGTATAATTTCTACATAAGGCGGAGCCACATACAGCTGCACAGAGTACTGGCAAACTATGAAATGAAGAAAATGATCTCGTAATATTACGACTACCCTATTTGAAAAATATTTCACTTCCCCAAGAATATAAAATCTATAGTAATGAATAAAACTATTACGAGAAAAGTGTTGAAATTATATCATTTCCGCATCTAAGTTCTTGAAGGAGCTACATATTGCTGTATAGACAACTTTAGAAGCAAGAAATGAAGCGGGACTACTAGCATATGTCAATTTGTGTAATTAAATAACTTTTTATTTTCACATAAGAGATAATATACCATGATGGACCGAAACAATACGAATAAAATTAAAAATTATCCGATTTCCACATGTAAGTCATTGTGTGAGGTATATAATCCAATGGTAACTACTCTTTAAAATTGAAATGATGGAAAGGCGAGTGGAATATGTTGAGATGCCATATAAATAAGTTTTCATTTTCACATGAAGTGAAAATCTAGAGTGACGAATCAAGAGGGTGCGAAAATGGTTCTAAAGATGTATGATTCCTATATAAGAGGAGCCACGTACTGCTGCAGAGACTAATCCCGAAGCATGAAATGAAGGAAAGGTTGTTGTAATATCACTTTTATCCTGTTTTAGAAATGTTTCGATTTACAGGGTAGGGAAATTTACAGTAATGAATGAAAAGGTTATGTAAATGTGTTAAAATTGTATCATTTGTATAAATAAGTTTTTGGAGGAGCTACATACAGCTGCAGAGATAACTTTAACATCAACAAATGACGCAGGACTAATAGCATATGTTGATTTCTCAATTTAAGCAACTTTTCAGTTTCACAGAAGAGAAAGTATACCATGATGGATCGGAATGGTATAAAACATATTACAAATTGTCTGATTTCCACATATAAGTTGTTGTTTGAGGTAGATCATGCAATAAAACTAACCTATAATAACGAAATTGTTGAAAGGCTGCTTTTATATATCAACGATGCCATATAATATAATTTTCAGTTTTAGACGAACGGAAATCTAAAGTGAAAGATTAAGATGATGCGAAAATGATGCTACTGATGTATAATTTCTACATAAGGCGGAGCCACATACTGTTGCACAGAGTAGTGGCAAACTATGAAATGAAGAAAATGATCTCGTAATATTGCGACTACCCTATTTGAAAAATATTCCACTTCCCCAAGAATATAAAATCTATAGTAATGAATAAAACTGTTACGAGAAAAGTGTTGAAATTATATCATTTCCGCATCTAAGTTCTTGAAGGAGCTACATATTGCTGTATAGACAACTTCAGAAGCAAGAAATGAAGCGGGACTACTAGCATATGTCGATTTGTCTAATTAAATAACTTTTTATTTTCACATAAGAGATAATATGCCATGATGGACCGAAACAATACGAATAAAATTACAAATTGTCCGATTTCCACATGTAAGTCATTGTGTGAGGTATATAATGCAATGGTAACTACTCTTGAAAATTGAAATGATGGAAAGGCGAGTGAAATATGTTGAGATGCCATATAAATAAGTTTTCATTTTCACACAAAGTGAAAATCTAGAGTGATGAATCAAGAGGGTGCGAAAATGGTTCTAAAGATGTATGATTCCTATATAAGAGGAGCCACATACTGCTGCAGAGACTAATCCCGAAGCATGAAATGAAGGAAAGGTTGTTGTAATATGACTTCTATCGTGTTTGAAAAATGTTTCAGTTTACACGGTAGGGAAATTCATAGTAATAAATGAAAAGGTTATTAAAATATCCTAAAATAATATCATGTGTACAAATAAGCTTTTGGAGGAGCTACATACTGCTGCAGAGACAACTTTGAGAACAACAAATGAAGCAGGACTGATAGCATATGTCGATTTCGCTATTTAAACAACTTTTCAGCTTCATAGAAGTGAAAAATATACCATGATGGTTCGAAATGGTACAAAACATATAACAAATTGTCCGATTTCCACATGTAAGTCATGGTGTGAGGTATATAATGCAACGATAACTACTCTTGAAAATTAAAATGATGGAAAGGCGAGTGGAATATGTCGAGATGCTATATAAATAAGTTCTCATTTTCTCATGAAGTGAAAATCTAGAGTGATGAATCAAGAGGGTGCGAAAATGGTGCTAAAGATGTATGATTCCTATATAAGAGGAGCAACATACTGCTGCAGAGACTAATCCCGAAGCATGATATGAATGAAATGTTGTTGTAATAAGACTTCTATCATGTTTGAAAAATGTTTCCGTTTACAAGGTAGGAAAATTTACAGTAATGAATGAAAAGGTTATGAAAATGTCCTAAAATTGTATCATTTGTACAAATAATTTTTCGGAGGAGCTACATACAGTTGCAGAGACAAGTTTGACAGCAACAAATGAAGCAGGACTGATAGCATATGTCGAATTCGCTATTTAAATAACTTTTCAGTTTCACAGAAGTGAAAAATATACCATGATGGTTCGAAATGGTACAAAACATATTATAAATTGTCTGATTTCGACATGTAAGTTGTTGTTTGAGGTACACACTACTAGGAAAAGGGTTATAGATGATATAGACACTAATGGCGCACCACACAAGTAGTGCGCCACTACTATATAGTAGTGGCGCACAATGTGCAGGTGTGCCATTAGTGTGATGGAGACTAATGGCGCACCACACACTCGGTGCGCCACTATTACTTTTTTTGTTTTGCAAAACTACTAATGGCGCACCACAGCTTGTGCGCCATTAGTAACCAGGGTTACTAATGGCGCATCTGTTGGTGGTGTGCCACTACTATTTTTTTTTGCAGAACTACTAATGGCGCATATGTAGGTGGTGCGCCATTAGTAACCTGGGACCAGCTAGATATTTTGGACAGCCACCTACCACACTCACTTTCCCCACTTTCATTCTCTCCACCTCCTCCTCCAAGCATGTCTCGGGTGCCTCCTCCACCTCACCTCATTTGCATCATAGTGTCCCAATACTGTCCCCCCGCACCCTCCCCTGCTACACCGCCGCCGAGCACCCACCGCACCCTCCCCCGCTCCACCGCCGCCGCCGACCCCCCGCACCCTCCCCGACCCGCTCCATCACCGACGACGACCCCCCGCACCCTCCTCCGCTCCACCGCTTCCGCTGACCCCCCTCACCATCCCCCGCTCGACCGCCGCCGACGACGCCCCGCACCCTCCCCGGCCAGCTCCACCGCCACCGACGACCCCCCGCACCCTCCCCCGCTCCACCGCCACCGACGACCCCCCGCACCCTCCACTGCTCCACTGCCGTCGTCGACGCCCCGCACCCTCCCCCACTCCACCGCCGCCGCCGACCCCCCGCACCCTCCCCCGCTCAACCGCCGCCGCCGACAACCCCCCGCACCCTCCCCCGCTCCACCGCCGCCGCCGACCCCCCGCACCCTCCCGTGTCTCCTTGCTCGGTTCCCCCGAACGGAATCGGCCGAGCGCACCACCCAGCCACTCCCTCCCACCCGAGCGCCATTGCTATCCAAAACAATTACTAATGGTGCACCTCTCTGGGATGCGCCATTGCTATATAAAAAAAATTACTAATGACGCACTCCATGAGGATGCGCCACTGCTATAAAAAACATTCTAATGGCGCACCGCTCGGGGTGTGCCATTCCTAACCCCTATGCCCTCGCCTCTCCTGTGCCCTCGCTCTCGTCCACGGAGACGCCGCCCACCCCTCCCCCACCCTCATCCACGGAGACGCCGCCCACGGAGACGCCGCCACCGCCGCCCTCCCCCTCCCCACCCTTGTCCATGGAGACGCCTCCCACCCCCTCCCCGCCCTCGCCTATCCTCTGCCCTCGCCCTCGTCAACGGAGACGCCGCTCCTCCTCGTCGCCGCCTGCGCCGCCGCCTCCGCGCTCGATGTCTTCCACGTCCCCTCCGTCGAGGCCCAAGCCCACGTACGTATGCCATCAGCCCTCCCCTCTCCTGGCGTCTCTCTAGAGCTGTCTTCTGCAGTTGAGCCCTCTGAACCGTGAGCGCTCGCCTGAATCTGTCACGCGATTCGCGGAGGTGGTGTCGCCAGTAGTAATGCCGGAATTTCGCGATCCTGTGAGGAGCACAGTAGTAGGGTTCGGGGCTCGACGTCGCCGGTGGGGGTGAGCTTTTGGGGATCTGGCCGGTTCTGTGTCCATGAATTTGCCGATCTGCTCGGATGCATCTTGGCAGGACAGGTTCATTGTACCAGGATATTCGTTTACCTAGTATTCTATAAGAGTACAAGTGTTTAGGCTCTTACGAGTTGTATGAAAGTTGGGTTCAGATTCCATGGCTTGTTCTTGCGGTCACCGGAAAGTCTGTTGCTTTATCAAACATCATTTTCTCGTTGTTGTGGAACGCACGCCTTCAACCCCCCTGCTTTTTCCTGTTTTATACATGTAGTAAAGCCTGATTATTGATTCTCTTGTGCTCCCGTAGGTAACGAAGCTAAATCGATTCCACAAACAGAACAATGAGAACGACAAGGTTTGTGCTTTTACACCGCCCTATTTCAAAACGAACGGAGGGAGTACTTCTATTGTAGCACCACTGACAAATTTCTGAAAACAAATGTGATAGGTGACCTTGACCTTCAGTCTATCTGCAAATTTGGAATCACTTGTCACGTGGAACACAAAACAGGTGATATTTTCATTCTAGTATGATGTGCAATGCTAAACTATTCTATAAATGTGTAGATGCCCAGTAATCGGTCGATCGCACCACCCACCCCCTCCCTCCCCCCCCCCCCCGAGCGCCATTGCTATCCAAAAAATATATATTACTAATGGCGCACCTCTCTGGGGTGCGCCATTGCTATCAAAAAAAGATTACTAATGGCGTACCTCTCTGGGATGCGCCATTGCTATATAAAAAAAACATTACTAATGGCGCACTGCATGGAGATGCGCCATTGCTATAAAAAAATCTAATGGCGCACCGCTCGGGGGTGCGCCATTGCTAACCCGCACTGCTCTCTGCCTTTGCCCTTGCCTCTCCTCTCCCAAATCCAACCGAGATCCCGCCTCGCTCGTCCACGCCCCGGAGAGATCCCGCTCGTCCACGCCCCAGATTTCTCTCGCTCTTTCCTTCTCTCCCTCCCCCGCATCTCCGGTTGACCGGCGAGGGTCTCGCTTGGCGATGTGTGGTGGTGGTTGTCGGGACGGGGAGTGCAGGGCCTTGACCGTCGTCCGTGCAAGCGAGGACGGATAGGCGGCGGCAGCGGCGACCACGACTGCAAAGCCGAGGAATTCCCCACCAAAGGTTAGAGCTTTTTCGAGTCTTGCTGGATTGCGTCCTTAACCGGCGGGTGTTCGGCGGTTGCGCCTTTGCACCGGAGGAAGGGGAGGGGGAGATGGCCAGCAAGGCGGAGACGGCGACCTGGGAGGAGATGCTGCCGCGGATGCTGTCGCCCGGGGCCACCATCCCGGAGGGCGCGGCGGGGAACCCAGTGCGCCACTACTATAATTATTTTTTTGCAAAACTACTAATGGCGCACCACCAACTGGTGCGCCATTAGTAACCAGGGTTACTAATGGCGCACCAACTGGTGGTGCGCCATTAGTAGTTTTGCAAAAAAAACGCGGGATATAGCCGAAATATCAGGCGGGCTTTCCTGGAATCGACCGCGCGCCAATTATTTTTTCCCAAATCGACCGCGCGCTATCCCCTGCCCTCTCCCTCCCGCAACCTCCCCAGATCTCAGGGGCGCCCTGAACAGAGGCTGCTCCACCGGCGCCCCACCCCACCCTCTACTGGCCCCCCCATCCGCTCGACCGGCGGCCCATCGCAGCCTTGACCGGCGCCCCACCGCAGCCTCGACAGGCGCCCTGTCGAGCCCGCCAAGGAGGGGCCGCCTCACCCCCACCCGCCGCCGCGCAGGAGGATGGCGACACCAGGCGGCGCACACGAGCTCCTCAAGATGGTCGTCCACGCCCCGCGCCGGCGGCACCATCGAGATCATGGGCCTCATCCAGGGCGACTCCATCATCGTCATGGACGCCTTCGCGCTCCCCGTCGAGGGCACCGAGACCAGGTACCTGTACCATATATGGAGTTGAACCTGCCGAAGAAAATGTTCTGAATGGTGGCAAGCCAGGTACGTAACCTATCGGGCTTTCTGTAAATGTTGCAGTCTTCTTCTTCTTCTTTTAGTTTCTATACTCATGTTGTTGCTAACTGAACCTAAGTGTAGGGCCTCACCTCATCACTCGAAATGGAGTGGGATTCAAGCAAACATTTTGGACATGGATATAATGGAGAAGGTTCTTGAGGTAAGGAATCAAATCCAAACTGGGCTTATGTTGTTTTCATAGAGTAAGAAGATTTTGTAAATCTTACTGAATCCATACATGTGAAAATTAACAGGTGAAAGGTGAGGATGCGGTCAAGATGGCGCAACAATTGGCGCTGCAAGAGGGCCTGCTGGTGAGTTGCAAAAATAAATTTACTGCTCCCTTACCAAAAGAAAGTGTATGGTTTGAAAGAAACAAGATGAAGAACAGGCTTCAGATGTGATTATTGGCCAATGTGAAACTGAATCGATTTCACTGCGCATGTGGGAATATCATCAGGAGCCAACACGGTGGCAGCGATTGAACTTGCAAAGAGGCCCGAAAACAAAGGGAAGCTCATCGTGGTACGACATCACATACCCATATCTCTATGAATGAAATGTACACAAAAATATGTTAAAAGATGGAGAAGTTTCAGAAACTGATTCACCTGTTGTTCCAGACTGTTCATCCGAGTGCAGGGGAGCGATACTTATCGTCGGTGCTGTTCAAGGACCTGAGGAAGGAGGCGGAGGCTATGCAGCCAGTGCCAGTGGACTAACTTTGCCATTGTACCTGGCTGTCAGGCATTGATGTTTCAACTCAGATGCTTAATCAGCAGTTTCAAGAACCATTCTTGGCTGTTGTGATAGACCCTACAAGGACTGTTTTTGCTGGTAAAGTGGACATTGGAGCTTTTAGGACATTCCAAAAGATTACAAGCCACCGGATGAGCCTGTGTCTGAGTATCAGACCATACCACTCAACAAGATAGAAGATTTTGGTGTTCACTGCAAACAGGTAATGCGATCAATTGTTTAATTTATATTTTTGCAAGCTTGTGTTTTAGTTTTGTTCTAACTCTATTTTCATGCAATACTATGCTTTGGATATAACCTATTTCAAGTCATCCCTGGACTCTCACCTCCTTGATCTACTCTGGAACAAGTACTGGGTCAACACATTGTCATCGTCACCACTTCTGGGTAACAGGGATTATGTTGCTGGACAAATCTTTGATTTAGGTAAGCATTACCCTTGTAGAAATATTTCTGGGAACTTGTTTTCTGGTTATGTCTAGTTTGTCCTTATAATAAATAGAGAGAGTGATAACTACTTTTGTGCTACACAGCTGATAAACTAGAGCAAGCTGAAGGGCAACTGGCACACAGTCGATTTGGCATGCTTATGCCATCACAGCGAAAGAAAGAGGTCAGTTTCTGCGTTCATGCCCTTTAAACTTGGTACACCCTCTGTTCCTAAAACTGCTAAAACATCTTTCATTTAGGAACAGATGTATTATCATGTTGTTTGTTTTGTTAATTTTTTGTCACTTCCCATAGTAAATGGATGGTCCTGTATGTCTGATTGTCAAACTATTGATATAATGATGGAGTTCCATTAGGTCAATTATCACTCCCTATTATATGATGTTTTGCATATTTCAATATGGGCTACATACGGGCTGAAATGAGTGAACAAACACACTTAAACGTGTCTACATACATTTATTTTAGAAAAAAGTTGGAACATCTTGTAATAGTGAACGGAGGGAGTAAGTGACCTTATGCCTGTCACATTGCCATGTTATCTTCATATGGATATGTTACAAATCTCTGCTATTTGTTTATTAAACGAAGAAAGTATAGCGGATATGATGCTAATTTAATGGTGATGTATAAAAAAATATTATTAGTGCGAAGATTGTGAAAATGGTTGAGCCCCTAGGAGAGGCTGATGGTGTTGTTTGATACTTCGATGATATGCTGTCCTATGTAGTTATGAAATGTTTTACGTCAATTACTTCATTGAGCTTGAGTGCATGAAATGAGGGATTGTACCAGACCTATATAGATCTAGTTTGCTTTGTTATTGCAGTTTTGTAATATGTTCCTCCTACAAAGTGTATATTTACACTTACATACAAAAATGGTTCTTTATTTCTCAAGTACTCTCAGTTTGTCACATCCCTGACACCTTAATCAAGTTAGCTTTGTGCTCATGTTTTCTTTGCATTGCATCTAGGAAATTTTCAACAAGAACAAAGTAAGTTGTGAAGGAAAACTCAACAAACCCTAGCCACTTCTCAAATTAAAGGAAAATTCAAACTAGTTAAAATCAATGAATCCAAAATGGCGTCAAGAAAAGTTCAACTTTTCTGATATTTCTTGGAACAAATAAGCAATGAAAGAAACCATTTCTTTTATACTCTTGGCATTTTAAATAAATGCAAAAAGCTACTGGTTTCAAGTTTAAAATTTGAAATCACAAACTTTAAGTTTTCAAAAATGTTGAAAACTTTAGGAATGGTTGGATACATTCCAACTAATATTCTGGTGTGTTCAAAATGTTTTTACAAACTATATTGGGAGCTGAAATAAATAGCAAAACAATAGTTAGAAAAACAGAAACAAAACAGAAAAGAAATAAGAGAAAAGAATAGCAAACCTTACCTGTCGCCGGCCCAGCCCACCAGGGGCTCCCCGGTCATCTTCCTCCTCCTGCCAGTAGGCAGGGGAGAAGATGAGCACGGCGGCCAAGCCCGGCCACCTCCTGCCTTCCTGCTCGCTGCTGGAGGCCTCCAGGAGTGCCAGTGCGATGCCTGAGCCTTCTTATCCTCCTCCCCGCGGCTCTATCTCCCCCTAGGCCTCTCGATCCCCTTTCCCCTCTCAGATCTCTCTCCCCGAAGGTCCGGTCGCCGTCGATCCGTCGTCTCCCGGTCCTCCCCGACCCTGCCGGCAGCCTCACAAGATCCGCCGTGAGCTCCTCTTCCCGTTCCCCCTCTTCGCGAGGCTCTCCCCCTCCTGTAACCCTGTTAGCCGCCGGAGGCCGAAGGTCCTCGTCGCTGGCCATGTCATTGCCGTCGTTGTGGTACTCAGCTCGCGAGGCTGAGCTCAGAAATGAGCTCCTGGAGCTCTGTAGATGGCGTAGGGCCCCTCTCCCAGCTCGCTAGTCCCCTGCATCGGCAATCCCGTCGATGCCTGAGCCGCAGCCGCCGCTGACCTCATCGCCGGCATCGATTTCGGTGACCACTGGGTCCAGCTCCTCCCCCTTTAGATGCGGCGTTTCTCTAGCTGTCCGTAGCACTAAACCTCGCCCAAAACCGACGCCCGTAGCGCCGTTTAGCTCACTCCGGCGAGCCCTCCGCCGCGCCCGTGGTCGCCGCCGGCCATATTCCGCTGGGGGCCGACGTGGCCAGCTTAACCCAGTAGGTTTAACCCTAAACACTCGCTGACAGTGGGCCCAAGGCCAAGTCAAACTGACTTAGTGGCTGGTCAGCGCGTGATTAGCCCGTGAGACGCTGACCAGTGGGTCCCCTCTGTTAGGTTTGACCTGATCAGGTCAGTTGACCTGCTGACGCCATAATGATGCAATAGTGACGCAATAAAGGGGTTTTCTAGTATAAAAATAATTCTAGAAATGTTTAAAACTTCAAAAATTCATAGAAATTAATCTGTAACTCCAATGAAAATAATTTATATATGAAAAAGTATCAGAAAAATTCAAGGAATCTGAATATGTCATTTTCAAACATGTTTGAAAATTTTACAGAACCCAAACATGTAGATAAATGAATAAGTTAATTCTTATAAATACTTAGTAGATGGAATTTGGGAAATATTTAGATTTCACTATAAATGACATGATCAAACACTGTTCCAATTACAAACCAGCAACCTAACATGTCATCCCATGCATGTTAAAAGCAAGTTGATCTGAGCATCAGGTCGAATCAATTAAAATGGTATCCGAGAATACCTCGTTTGAAGTGATATTTGAATTTGATTCAAATCAACTTCAAACTTAATACATGTTAGCTATAATAGTATATCACCTTGCATCCTCATGCCATGCTCATGCATCATCTTGATTGCATATGTTTGTTATTGATTATTGTCATTCCTTTCAGTAGTCTCCGCTCCCCCGGATTCCACCGAATATCCGTCTGACGGATATTGTCACTCCTCTGAGCAACAAGGCAAGCAACCATTTTGATCATCTCGATAAATCCCATGTTCTTGCTCCTGCACTTACTTATTGCATTAGGATCAAATGTTTCAAATGTTTTTGCCACGTTAGTTGAACCCACTTCCTTTGCATGACCTATGTTTGTCACAGTAAATAGCTGAACCTTGCAACCTAGCATACCTGGTAGTTGCTTGAGCCATGATGTGCCTTATCCTGCTATGCATGCTATGCTTAGAGTTGTGTAACTATCATCTGGGAGATGAACAGAATTGTGAGAACGTGTTCGGTAAGCAAAGGTTGTGTGTTGAACCTGATTTGGTAAAGGTACCGGTGAAAGGCTGTGTAGGAGTACATAGCGGGTTGTTTCATTGGAACCGTCCTTAGGAACTGAGTTCCGTGTATGTAACCCAAGACTAGATACTACCACACGTTGGGATACTTAATTGACCCTCTCGACTTATTAATCGCTTAGTACTCGGTCCAGGAGTTGCAAGTAGTTTCTGGTGTTTATAGTCATGCTGGAGGCCGTGCATAGCGCTGACCTGAGAGGTGGGCTGTGATGAGGTAGGCAGTGGCACGGTGTACCAAGTGGCACCCGGATGGTGGGCTTGGGAACCCTGCGCACATCGTTTGAGGCCGTGGCGGAAACCTCGGCCGGACTTCCGTACGGGTTACTCTCAGATAGGCGATAGAACTGGACTAGGTACTAATGTGGTTAACGTTCGTGGCCGACTCCCTCGCTGGGCTTCCGCTTGAAGGTTGCCGAGGTGCATGACGTGCACATGGCGATAAGTGGCGAGAGCGTGTGTGACGAAGTACACCCCTGCAGGGTTATGATCTATTCGAATAGCCGAGTCCGCGGATATGGACTACTTGGAGACATATGTTCTTCATAGATAACTTCAATGGCTACTCACAAAATTGTCAAGATAAGCGTGAGTGTCGTGGACGACATTTCCATATGGATACGGAATGATTCCACGATGGAGTATTGTTGTGGTGTTAGCGGACTCGTGTGCGAGGAATCAAGTTGTCAAAATTATTTAAAAATGCAAGTTGTCTAGCCACGAGTCAAATGCTGGCTTTCCGCATGAAACCCCACAATACCTTATTGATACATTGCATGAGTAGATAGATATCCTAAAGTCTTGCTGAGTACCTCCGTACTCATGTTTGCTTAATATATGTTGCAGAGGTTGCTAATGACCCTAATGGAGGGTTCTTCATAGACATCGACGACGACGAGTAGCTGGTGTCCCAGCTACGATCTGGCCCTAGGTTGGGTCTATAGTATAGTCAGGCCATGTGCCTTCTAGTTTCACCTGTCTGTACTCAGACAGTTTTAAACACCTCCGCTGGCTTGTAACTGAATGACTGCTATTATGGGTCGTGAGACCCTTTCTACGTAATATTATGTATGTGGCTCTTCTGAGCCTCTTAAATAAAGCTTGTATGTTTATGGTTATGTTGTGATGCCATCGATGTATCTATACATATCGGTATGCCATGCGTACGTGTGTCGTACTTGATATGTATGGGGTTCGATTACCTAGCCGTGAACTTTAGTAGCACTCCTTACAGGGAAATGCCCCTTTGTGATCCAACGAGCCATGGTAGCTCGCTACTGCTCCGGACACATTGGTTGACCGACATGTGTCCTTCTTAGCTGCTGTGTCTGTCCCCTTTGGGGAAATGTCACGCGATGTAATGGAGTCCTTGTAGCTTGCAACGACTCGTCTACACTCGCTGGTGACCGACACCTGCTTTGTTGGGTCATGTATGCCTGTCCTTGTGCGGTACTGCCACTTTGGTTTATGACTAGACTTGTCGATCCGGGTTCTTTGACATTGGAATGCTAGCGACACAATTGCATACGTGAGTCAAAAGGCGCAAACGGTCCCGGCTAAGGTAAGGCTGCAGCTGTGGGGTTAACCGTGCGTGAGACCGCAAAGGGATGCGATGTGTTACAGGCTGGATTCCTATGGCTTAGGATCGGGGTCCCGACAGCGTTGGTATCAGAGCCTGACTGACAGTAGAATTACAAAGCCAAACTGGTCGAAGTTGAGTCTAGAATTGCTTTAGTTATATATAAGGGAATTGTTTGTGGAAGGGAACGTAAGACTCTTGTTCTCTTCTCAAGTTATTCTATTCTAGCCATCCTCGTCTTTTCTGCGGGAATTAAGGACTAGGTTACTCATCTTCTTCTAGGCTCGTGTTTCTGATCGATAGATTATAGGACTACGTGTCAAGAGATATTTGGGTTTATTTTCATTCATAGGAAAAAGGAAGTAAGTTTGATGATCAGAGAATTGAACTTGATAGTTGAGTGGTTACTCTATTCCATTTTGGGTTGTCTCAAAATTTGTTTTTGAGCATTTACAGCCGTTATGCTGCCCAATTTTGCATTCAGACCTCTAATGCTTTTGCATTACTCTCTATTTACAGATGCCTGGCCGTCCTTCTCGTCAGGTGGTACATCTAACCAGGTGCATTGATGTACCGGGTCATACGGCCATGCTGGTCACGGTGATGTCGGTGTGCGGTTACCGCTGGTACCCCGAGTACACAGTGGAGGAACAGTACCGAGACTTCAACCAGAGCCAGTATATCTGCACTGTTAGGGTATTTCCAGACTACCATGGAGCAGAGGAGCCAATCCATTGGTCCTATGGGTTGGGAGTCACTGTTGACATGTCAGTACAAGATGCTGCCTATTCAATGCTGACCATTATGAGGGCGAGACATGCACTGCTGCAGAACTCAGAGTTCTGCTATGTTCCGGCCTCTCAGCCTGGTTAAGAGGGATACCTCAGCGGAGTCTATTTTGATTCTTCTATGGAGGATCCACTACTGCAGTCCACTGTTGAGATGCTAGAGAACAGAGACAGGGATGATCGTGCTCTCTGCATGGAGCTTTATGCTACCCGTGCCCGTCTGTGGACGGCTTTGGCGCAGCTGGCACCGGTAGTCCAGACAGGGTACGGAGATATGGAGATGTTGAACCCTGTTAGGACCCATCTTCCGGCCCACGTTGACTGGCCAGCTATAGGAGGAGTCATCCCTCTTCGGGGAACCCTACTACCACCAGTCAGGGGACCAAGGCCACATCCGTGTCCTTATGGATCCCAGGGATCTCAGGCCAGAGTGTTTCCTGATCCGCAGGTTGAGCTTCCAGGCCATGGAGGTAATCTCTATGAGATGTTCTATGCAGATGCCTCAGCTGTGAGCGGAAGGATAGTATGGTAGTAGTCGTACATTCATAGTCCTGTGTGACTTGTGAAGTATGCCTGTGATGTGAAATGAATTTCGGAGGCCTAGATAAATAATGTATAGGAAGCTTGTAAGGCTCTAATGAGTAGTTTCATAATTTCAGTAGTTTGCTCTTCGAGTAAGGCTGTACTGAACTATGTAAGGGTGTGTATGAACCATGGTGTATATATAGCAGTTTCTTGTTACCATGTTGTTCGGATATTCATTTCCGCATTCCGTGTGTTCAGTACATTCTTAATCCATAGCTAGTATTGATATGATATTGGGCTAAGCTATGAGTTTGTTTGTCAGGATGGTGTTCACCAGGTTGAACCGTGCCCCTGCTCACGAGCAAGGCGAGGGTAGTCAAGCATCGCAGGAAGACCTGCCTCACCCGCCCTCTCTGGCGGAAGTTATGCTTGAGGCAGAGAGAAACAAAAGGGAGACCAACCGACTGTTAGAGCGTATTGAGCAGAATACGGCTCGTCAGCCTAGGAATGCTGCAGTGTCCCTCAACGACTTTGTGAAGCTGAATCCTCCAAAGTTTCATCACTCTGTCGATCCCCTCTACGCTGATGACTGGCTGTGCAGCATCTCACGCAAGATTCGCTCTGCGAATGTTTCTGAGGCCGACAAGGTGACCTTTGCGGCGTATTTCCTGGAAGGACCCGCAAATCTGTGGTGGGAGGACTTTGAAGCTATGCGTCCTGCTGAACCAGCAGCCACATGGGCAGACTTCAGTGCAGCCTTTCGTCTGCACCATATTCCAGAGGGCCTGATGGACAGAAAGAGAGAGGAGTTCTATGCTTTCACTCAGGGCAAGTTGACCGTGGATGCCTATAGCCGCGAGTTCGGTAACCTCGCCCGCTATGCAAAAGAGGAGGTGTCTACTAACGCAAAGAAGCAAGCAAGATTCCGTAAGGGTCTGAGCCCTGAGCTTCGTCGTGATCTGCGCCTCCACGAGGGTGCAAGTTTTCAAGCCCTGGTCAACAAGGCGATCAGTACCGAGACTGGTCATACTGACTTTGAAGCCACAAGGAAGCACTCCCGTGACTTTGGCTCGTCATCTGGTTCCGCGTTTCAAAAACGTAGGTTGTGGGTTCCGAACAGTTCTCTGCCGCCAAGATACACTCCGAGGCCATCCTACGTGGCGCCTGAAACGAATCAGACCAACCCTCCAGCAAAAACTTATGGTGGTCCAGCTAGCAATGCTGCACTCCGTGCCAACCAAGTGATATGCTACAAGTGTGGAGAACCAGGGCACTATTCCCGTGAGTGTCCTCAAAATGTGGGTGCCAAGAAACCTGGAAAGTCCGTCGGGCAAGGCAAGTCGGGCAAAGCTTAATATGTGAAGCCAACTCCTGCACGTGGCCGTGTGAACTATGTCTCAGCGGAAGAAGCTGCAGAGGATCCCGACGTCTTACTGGGTACGCTTCTTGGTAATCATCACCCAGCGTCTATTCTCTTTGACACTGGGTCTTCTGATTCCTTCATTTCAGAAAGTTATGCACAGTTGCATAACATGTCTTTTTGTGATATGCCAATTCCATTGGTTGTCCAAACTCCTGGTAGTAAATGGCAAACCTCTAGGATAACCTATGACAATGAAATTCTAGTAGACAGGCTAGTTTTTCTAGCCTCATTGATAGCCTTGAAATCTTCGAATATTAATATCATCTTGGGTATGGACTAGATGTCAGCTCACTATGCCAAGATTGATACACATGCTAGAAATGTCCAGCTTACCCATCCCTCGGGTGAGATAGTAAATGTTGTTGGAATTATGCCCTAGAGGCAATAATAAATGTATAGTTATTATTATAATTCCTGTATCAAGATAATAGTTTATTATCCATGCTATAATTGTATTGAATGAAGACTCATTTACATGTGTGGATACATAGACAAAACACCGTCCCTAGCATGCCTCTAGTTGGCTGGCCAGTTGATCGATGATAGTCAGTGTCTTCTGATTATGAACAAGGTGTTGTTGCTTGATAACTGGATCACGTCATTGGGAGAATCACGTGATGGACTAGACCCAAACTAATAGACGTAGCATGTTGATCGTGTCATTTTGTTGCTACTATTTTCTGCGTGTCAAGTATTTATTCCTATGACCATGAGATCATATAACTCACTGACACCGGAGGAATGCTTTGTGTGTATCAAACGTCGCAACGTAACTGGGTGACTATAAAGATGCTCTACAGGTATCTCCGAAGGTGTTAGTTGAGTTAGTATGGATCAAGACTGGGATTTGTCACTCCGTGTGACGGAGAGGTATCTCGGGGCCCACTCGGTAATACAACATCACACATAAGCCTTGCAAGCAATGTAACTTAGTGTAAGTTGCGGGATCTTGTATTACGGAACGAGTAAAGAGACTTGCCGGTAAACGAGATTGAAATAGGTTTGCGGATACTGACGATCGAATCTCGGGCAAGTAACATACCGAAGGACAAAGGGAATGACATACGGGATTATACGAATCCTTGGCACTGAGGTTCAAACGATAAGATCTTCGTAGAATATGTAGGATCCAATATGGGCATCCAGGTCCCGCTATTGGATATTGACCGAGGAGTCTCTCGGGTCATGTCTACATAGTTCTCGAACCCGCAGGGTCTGCACACTTAAGGTTCGACGTTGTTTTATGCGTATTTGAGTTATATGGTTGGTTACCGAATGTTGTTCGGAGTCCCGGATGAGATCACGGACGTCACGAGGGTTTCCGGAATGGTCCGGAAACGAAGATTGATATATAGGATGACCTCATTTGATTACCGGAAGGTTTTCGGAGTTACCGGGAATGTACCGGGAATGACGAATGGGTTCCGGGAGTTCACCGGAGGGGGGCAACCCACTCCGGGGAAGCCCATAGGTATTTGTGGGGGTCACACCAGCCCTTAGTGGGCTGGTGGGACAGCCCACCAAATCCTATGCTCCAAGGAAGAAAAAAATCAAAGGAAGAAAAAAAAAAGAGGAAGAAGTGGGAAGGGGGAAGGACTCCCTCCCACCAAACCAAGTAGGACTCGGTTTGGGGGGGAGAGTCCTCCCCCCTGGCTCGGCCGACCCCTTGGGGTTCCCTTGGACACCAAGGCAAGGTCCCCCTCCCTCCTCCTATATATATGGGGCTTTTAGGGCAGATTTGAGACGACTTTCTCACGGCTGCCCGACCACATACCTCCATAGTTTTTCCTCTAGATCGTGTTTCTGCGGAGCTCGGGCGGAGCCCTGCTGAGACAAGATCATCACCAACCTCCGGAGCGCCATCACGCTGCCGGAGAACTCTTCTACCTCTCCGTCTCTCTTGCTGGATCAAGAAGGCCGAGATCATCGTCGAGCTGTACGTGTGCTGAACGCGGAGGTGCCGTCCGTTCGGTACTAGATCGTGGGACTGATCGCGGGATTGTTCGCGTGGCGGATCGAGGGACGTGAGGACGTTCCACTACATCAACCGCGATCTCTAATCGTGTGACGCCGTCGGCTTAATCGTATGCTAATCATACACGCAAATGCGTACGATCAAACCCAAGGACTCACGGGGAGATATCACAACACAACTCTAGACACAAATAAAATAACATCAGCTTCATATTACAAGCCAGGGGCCTCGAGGGCTAGAATACGAAAGCTCGATAAGCACACGAGTCAGCGGAAGCAACAAATATCTGAGTACAGACATAAAACATGGGGTGCCTTAGAGAAGGCTAGCACAAAAGATACAACGATCGAACGAGGCGAGGCCTCCTGCCTGGGAACCTCCTGTTGGAAATATGCCCTAGAGGCAATAATAAATTAGTTATTATTATATTTCTTAGTTCATGATAATCGTTTATTATCCATGCTATAATTGTATTGATTGGAAACACAATACTTGTGTGGATACATAGACAAAACACTGTCCCTAGTAAGCCTCTAGTTGACTAGCTCGTTAATCAAAGATGGTCAAGGTTTCCTGGCCATAGGCAAGTGTTGTCACTTGATAACGGGATCACATCATTAGGAGAATCATGTGATGGACTAGACCCAAACTAATAGACGTAGCATGTTGATCGTGTCATTTTGTTGCTACTGTTTTCTGCGTGTCAAGTATTTATTCCTATGACCATGAGATCATATAACTCACTGACACCGGAGGAATGCTTTGTGTGTATCAAACGTCGCAACGTAACTGGGTGACTATAAAGATGCTCTACAGGTATCTCCGAAGGTGTTAGTTGAGTTAGTATGGATCAAGACTGGGATTTGTCACTCCGTGTGAACGGAGAGGTATCTCGGGGCCCACTCGGTAATACAACATCACACACAAGCCTTGCAAGCAATGTAACTTAGTGTAAGTTGCGGGATCTTGTATTACGGAACGAGTAAAGAGACTTGCCCGTAAACGAGATTGAAATAGGTATACGGATACTGACGATCGAATCTCGGGCAAGTAACATACCGAAGGACAAAGGGAATGACATACGGGATTATATGAATCCTTGGCACTGAGGTTCAAACGATAAGATCTTCGTAGAATATGTAGGATCCAATATGGGCATCCAGGTCCCGCTATTGGATATTGACCGAGGAGTCTCTCGGGTCATGTCAACATAGTTCTCGAACCCGCAGGGTCTGCACACTTAAGGTTCGACGTTGTTTTATGCGTATTTGAGTTATATGGTTGGTTACCGAATGTTGTTCGGAGTCCCGGATGAGATCACGGACGTCACGAGGGTTTCCGGAATGGTCCGGAAACGAAGATTGATATATAGGATGACCTCATTTGGTTACCGGAAGGTTTTCGTGCATTACCGGAAAAGTTTCGGGCTCATCGGTAGTGTACCGGGAGTGTCGGGAGGGGTGCCGGGGACCATCGGGAGGGGTGTCACGCCCCAAGGGGTCTCATGGGCTATGGGAAGAGATAAACCAGCCCCTAGTGGGCTGGAATAAGTTCCCACTAAGGCCCATAAGGTTTGAGAAGGAAAAAACACAAGGTGGAAAGAGTTTCCAAGTGGGAAGGTGGAATCCTACTCTAAGTATGATTGGAGTAGGACTCCTCCACCTCCAATTTCGGCCAAACCTTTAGGTTTTGAGGCTGCCTCCTCCCCTCCCTCCCACCTATATATACGGAGGTTTTAGGGCTGATTTGAGACGACTTTCTCACGGCTGCCCGACCACATACCTCCATAGTTTTTCCTCTAGATCGCGTTTCTGCGGAGCTCGGGCGGAGCCCTGCTGAGACAAGATCATCACCAACCTCCGGAGCGCCGTCACGCTGCCGGAGAACTCTTCTACCTCTCCGTCTCTCTTGCTGGATCAAGAAGGCCGAGATCATCGTCGAGTTGTACGTGTGCTGAACGCGGAGGTGCCGTCCGTTCGGTACTAGATCGTGGGACTGATCGTGGGATTGTTCGCGGGGCGGATCGAGGGACGTGAGGACGTTCCACTACATCAACCGCGTTCACTAACGCTTCTGCTGTACGATCTACAAGGGTACGTAGATCACTCATCCCCTCTCGTAGATGGACATCACCATGATAGGTCTTCGTGCGCGTAGGAAAATTTTTGTTTCCCTTGCGACGTTCCCCAACAGTGGCATCATGAGCTAGGTTCATGCGTAGATGTCTTCTCGAGTAGCACACAAAAGTTTTTGTGGGCGGTGATGTGCGTTTTGCTGCCCTCCTTACTCTTTTCTTGATTCCGCGGTATTGTTGGATTGAAGCGGCTTGGACCGACATTACTCGTACGCTTACGAGAGACTGGTTTCATCGTTACGAGTAACCCCCTTTGCTCAAAGATGACTGGCAAGTGACTGTTTCTCCAACTTTAGTTGAATCGGATTTGACCGAGGAGGTCCTTGGATGAGGTTAAATAGCAACTCATATATCTCCGTTGTGGTGTTTGCGTAAGTAAGATGCGATCCTACTAGATACCCTCGGTCACCACGTAAAACATGCAACAACAAAATTAGAGGACGTCTAACTTGTTTTTGCAGGGTATGATTGTGATGTGATATGGCCAACGATGTGATGTGATATATTGGATGTATGAGATGATCATGTTGTAATAGAAATATCGACTTGCACGTCGATGGTACGGCAACCGGCAGGAGCCATAGGGTTGTCTTTATACTAACGTTTGTGCTTGCAGATGCGTTTACTATTTTGCTAGGATGTAGCTTTAGTAGTAATAGCATAAGTAGCACGACAACCCCGATGGCAACACGTTGATGGATGATCATGGTGTGGCGCCGGTGACAAGAAGATCGTGCCGGTGCTTTGGTGATGGAGATCAAGAAGCACGTGATGATGGCCATATCATGTCACTTATGAATTGCATGTGATGTTAATCCTTTTATGCACCTTATTTTGCTTAGAACGACGGTAGCATTATGAGGTGATCTCTCACTAAAATTTCAAGACGAAGTTGTGTTCTCCCCGACTGTGCACCGTTGCGACAGTTCTTCGTTTCGAGACACCACGTGATGATCGGGTGTGATAGACTCAACGTTCACATACAACGGGTGCAAAACAGTTGCACACGCAGAACACTCGGGTTAAGCTTGACGAGCCTAGCATGTGCAGACATGGCCTCGGAACACATGAGACCGAAAGGTCGAGCATGAATCGTATAGTTGATATGATTAGCATAGGGATGCTTACCACTGAAACTATTCTCGACTCACGTGATGATCGGACTTGAGATAGTGGATTTGGATCATGTACCACTCAAATGACTAGAGAGATGTACTTTTTGAGTGGGAGTTCTTAAGTAATATGATTAATTGAACTAATTGTCATGAACATAGTCTAATGGTCTTTGCGAATTACGATGTAGCTTGCGCTATAGCTCTACTGTTTTTTTATGTTCCTAGAGAAAATTTAGTTGAAAATTGATAGTAGCAAACTTTGCAGACTGAGTCTGTAAAACCGAGGATTGTCCTCGTTGCTGCGCATAAGGCTTATGTCCTTAATGCACCACTCGGTGTGCTGCACCTCGAGCATCATCTATGGATGCTGTGAACATCCGACATACACGTTTCTGATGACTACACGATAGTTCAGTGCAAAGTACTTAATGGCTTAGAAGCAAGGCACCGAAAACGTTTTAAACGTCACGGAACATAAGTGATGTTCTAAAGAGATGAAATTGTGATTTCATGCTTGTGCCCTTGTTAAGAGGTACGAGACCTCCAACAAAATTCTTTGACCACAAAGTAAAGGAGAAAAGCTCAATCGTTGAGCGTGTGCTCAGATTGTCTGAGTACGACAATCACTTGAATCAAGTGGGAGCTAATCTTCCAGATGAGATAGTGATGGTTCTCCAAAAGTCACTGCCACCAAGCTTTGAGAGCTTTGTGATGAACTATAACATATCAAGGATAGATACAATGATCTTTGAGAGATTCGCGACGTTTGACACTGCGAAAGTAGAAATCAAGAAGGAGCATCAATAGTTGATGGTTTGAAAAACCACTAAGTTTCAAGAAAGGCGAGGGCTAGAAGGGATACTTCGTGAAACGGCAAAACAGTTGCTGCACTAATGAAGAGACCCAAGATTAAACCCAAACCCGAGACTAAGTGCTTCTGTAATAAGGGGAACAGTCACTGAGGCGGAGCAACTCTAGATACTTGGTAGATAAGAAGGCTGGCAAAAGTCGAGAGAAGTATATTTTATATACATAATGTTGATGTGTACTTTACTAGTACTCCTAGTAGCACGAGAGTATTGGATACTGGTTCGGTTGCTAAGTGATTAGTAACGCGAAATGAAAGCTACGGCATAAACGGAGACTAGCTAAAGGCGAGGTGACGATACGTGTTGGAAGTGTTTCCAAGGTTGATATGATCAAACGTCACACGCCCCCTTTACCATCGGGATTGGTGTTGAACCTAAATAATTGTTATTTGGTGCTTGCGTTAAGCATGAACATGATTGGATCATGTTTATTGCAATACGATTATTCATTCAAAAGGAATAATGGTTACTCTATTTGCTTGAATAATCACCTTCAATGGTTTATTGAATCTCGATTGTAGTGTTACACATTGGTGCCAAAAGATACGAGTTAAATGATGATAGTACCACTTACTTGTGGCACTGCCGCTTGAGTCATGTTAGTATAAATTGCATGAAGAGGCTCCATGCTGATGGATCTTTACTCACCTGATTTCGAATCACTAGTGACATGCAAATCATACCACATGAGCAAGGCCTTGTTTTCATTGAGATGAAACAAGATAGTAACTTGTTGGAAGTGATACATTTTGATGTATGCAGTCCAGTGAGTGTTGAGGCACGCAGTGGATATCATTATGTTCTTACTTCACTGACGACTTGAGTAGATACAGGAGTATTTACTTAATGAATCACAAGTCTGAAATATTGAAAAGTTCAATTCTGTTTCAGAGTGAAGTTCGTCGTAACAAGAGGATGAACTGTCTACGATATGATCATAGAAATGAATATCTGAGTTACGAATTTTTGGTACACAGTTAAGACAATGTGGAAATTGTTTCACAGTTCATGCCACCTGGAACATCATGGTGTGATGATGTGTCTGAACGTCATAGCCACGCACTATTTAGTATGGTGCATGTTGGGATGTCTCTTATCGAATTACCACTATCGTTTATGGGTTATGCATTAGAGACAACCACATTCACTTTAAATGGGGCACCGCGTATTTCCGTTGAGATGACACAGTATAGACTGAGGTTTAGAGAAATCTAAACTGTCGTTTCTTGAAAGTTTGGGGCTTCGAAACTTATGTGAAAAAGTTTCAGTCTGATAAGCTCGAACCCAAAGCGGATAAATGCATCTTCACAGGATATCCAAAACAGTTGGGTACATCTCCTATCTCAGATCCGAAAGCAAAGTGTTTGTTTCTAGAAACGGATCCTTTCTCGAGAAAAGGTTTCTCTCGAAAGAATTGAGTGGGAGGGTAGTAGAACTTGATGAGGTTATTGAACCATCACTTCAACCAGTGTGTAGCAGGGCGTAGGAAGTTGTTCCTGTGGCGCCTACACCAATTGAAGTGGAAGCTGATGATGGTGATCATTAAGCTTCGAATCAAGTTACTACAAACCTCGTAGGTCGACAAGGTCGCGTACTGCTGCAGATTAGTACGGTAACCCTGTCTTGGAGGTCATGTTGTTGAGCAACAGCGAACCTACGAGTTATGGAGAAAGCGATGGTGGGCCCAGATTCCGACAAATGGCTGGAAGCCATAAAATCCGAGAGAGGATCCATGTGTGAAAACAAAGTGTAGACTTTGGTAGAACTACTTGATGGTCATGGGACTATTGGGTAAAATGGATCTTTAAAAGAAGACAGACGATGATGGTGATAAGTCACTATTAAGAAAAGCTCGACTTGTCGCAAAGATGTTTTCGACAAGATCAAACAGTTGACTATGATGAGTCTTTCTCACTCGTAGCGATGCTAAAGGTCTGTTAGAATTATGTTAGTAGTTGCTGCATTATTTATGAAATATTGCATGTAGGATGTCAAAACATTGTTTCCTCGACGGTTTCCTTGAGCAAACATTGTATGTGATACAACCAGAAGGTTTTGTCGATCCTAAAGATACTAGCAAGTATGCAAGCTCCAGTGATCCTTCAATGGACTGGTGCAAGCATCTCGGAGTTGGAATAAGCACTTTGATGAGATGATCAAAGATTTTGGGTGTGTACAAGGTTTATGAGAAACTTGTATTTCCAAAGAAGTGAGTGGGAGCACTATAGAATTTCTGATAGGTATATGTGGTTGACATATTGTGGATCAGAAGTAATGTAGAATTTCTGTAAAGCATACAAGGTTGTTTGAAAGAAGTTTTCAAAGGAGTACCTGGATTATGCTACTTGAAGGTTGAGCATCAAAGATCTATGGAGATAGATCGAAAGCGCTTAATAGAAGTTTCAACAAAATGCATGCCTTGACAAGTTTTTGAAAGAGTTCAAAATAGACCAGCAAAGAAGGAGTTCTTGGTTGCGTTGTGAGGTGTGAATTTGAGTAAGACTCAAAACCCGACCACGGCAGAATAAAGAGAATAGATGAAGGTCGTCTTCTATGCCTTAGCCGTAGAATCTAAAGTATGCCATGCTGTGTACCGCACCTGAAGTGTGCCTTGACTCAAAGTATGTTGAGAGGTACAGAGAGTGATCCATGTTTGAATCACTAGCAGCGGTCAAAATTTATCCTTAGTAACAAATGGACTAAGGAATTTTTCTCGATTATGGAGGTGGTTAAAGAGTTCGTCGTAAAGGGTAACGTCGATGCAAGCTTTGACACTAATCTGAATAACTATGAGTAGTGAAACGGATTCATATAGTAGAGTGGATATTTGGAGCATTTCCGAATAGCACGTAGTAGCAGCATCTATAAGATGACATAAAGATTTGTAAAGAACGCACGGATCTGAAAGTTTCAGAACCGTTGACTAAAACCTCTCTCACAAGCAAGACATGATCAGACCCCATAACTATATGGGTGTTGGATTCGTTGGAATCACATGGTGATGTGAACTAGATTATTGACTCTAGTGCAAGTGGGAGACTGTTGGAAATATGCCCTAGAGGCAATAATAAATTAGTTATTATTATATTTCTTAGTTCATGATAATCGTTTATTATCCATGCTATAATTGTATTGATTGGAAACACAATACTTGTGTGGATACATAGACAAAACACTGTCCCTAGTAAGCCTCTAGTTGACTAGCTCGTTAATCAAAGATGGTCAAGGTTTCCTGGCCATAGGCAAGTGTTGTCACTTGATAACGGGATCACATCATTAGGAGAATCATGTGATGGACTAGACCCAAACTAATAGACGTAGCATGTTGATCGTGTCATTTTGTTGCTACTGTTTTCTGCGTGTCAAGTATTTATTCCTATGACCATGAGATCATATAACTCACTGACACCGGAGGAATGCTTTGTGTGTATCAAACGTCGCAACGTAACTGGGTGACTATAAAGATGCTCTACAGGTATCTCCGAAGGTGTTAGTTGAGTTAGTATGGATCAAGACTGGGATTTGTCACTCCGTGTGAACGGAGAGGTATCTCGGGGCCCACTCGGTAATACAACATCACACACAAGCCTTGCAAGCAATGTAACTTAGTGTAAGTTGCGGGATCTTGTATTACGGAACGAGTAAAGAGACTTGCCAGTAAACGAGATTGAAATAGGTATACGGATACTGACGATCGAATCTCGGGCAAGTAACATACCGAAGGACAAAGGGAATGACATACGGGATTATATGAATCCTTGGCACTGAGGTTCAAACGATAAGATCTTCGTAGAATATGTAGGATCCAATATGGGCATCCAGGTCCCGCTATTGGATATTGACCGAGGAGTCTCTCGGGTCATGTCTACATAGTTCTCGAACCCGCAGGGTCTGCACACTTAAGGTTCGACGTTGTTTTATGCGTATTTGAGTTATATGGTTGGTTACCGAATGTTGTTCGGAGTCCCGGATGAGATCACGGACGTCACGAGGGTTTCCGGAATGGTCCGGAAACGAAGATTGATATATAAGATGACCTCATTTGGTTACCGGAAGGTTTTCGCGCATTACCGGAAAAGTTTCGGGCTCATCGGTATTGTACCGGGAGTGTCGGGAGGGGTGCCGGGGACCATCGGGAGGGGTGTCACGCCCCAAGGGGTCTCATGGGCTATGGGAAGAGATAAACCAGCCCCTAGTGGGCTGGAATAAGTTCCCACTAAGGCCCATAAGGTTTGAGAAGGAAAAAACACAAGGTGGAAAGAGTTTCCAAGTGGGAAGGTGGAATCCTACTCCAAGTAGGATTGGAGTAGGACTCCTCCACCTCCAATTTCGGCCAAACCTTTAGGTTTTGAGGCTGCCTCCTCCCCTCCCTCCCACCTATATATACGGAAGTTTTAGGGCTGATTTGAGACGACTTTCTCACGGCTGCCCGACCACATACCTCCATAGTTTTTCCTCTAGATCGCGTTTCTGCGGAGCTCGGGCGGAGCCCTGCTGAGACAAGATCATCACCAACCTCCGGAGCGCCGTCACGCTGCCGGAGAACTCTTCTACCTCTCCGTCTCTCTTGCTGGATCAAGAAGGCCGAGATCATCGTCGAGTTGTACGTGTGCTGAACGCGGAGGTGCCGTCCGTTCGGTACTAGATCGTGGGACTGATCGTGGGATTGTTCGCGGGGCGGATCGAGGGACGTGAGGACGTTCCACTACATCAACCGCGTTCACTAACGCTTCTGCTGTACGATCTACAAGGGTACGTAGATCACTCATCCCCTCTCGTAAAGACGAGCGCGCGTAGCATACAAATCCACAGTCAGAGCTCGGAAAGCGCGATCCATTGCCTCAGTGTACTGCACCAGAATCCGCGCGTCGTAGCAACGCGTCACGTAGGGGGCGCAGACAGCGACGTAGGAACGGTCGCTGCGCTCCCGAACGTCAGAAGCGTAGGCAGTGAGATCAGACCCAGTCTCATCCCCAGCAGGAGCATGCGGGATGTATCTGAAAGGGCTCTCCTCCAGGTAAGGGTACGCTCCACGGAGTCGGGTGATGGCGATATAGGCCGCATCGTGGACGGCCATCTCGACCGACACCCCAATACCACAGAACACGTGGCGCTCGAGGGTCTCGCCGCCCCTCTGGTCGAAGATGCGAACCTCAGCCTAGTACTGGTACTGGTTGTACTCGCGGAAATTCTCGAACACAGTGTACTCGGGGTACCAGCGATATCCCAGCCTGGTGAGGAGATCGACCAAAATGGCCGGGAACCCAGTCGTCTCGGTGGCCTGTGTCAGGCGCACGTGCTGCCTTGCGGGACGCATCTGAAAATAAGATTGATGGATGTCAATGACAGTGTGTGTGATACATATTCACGAGAGAAAGAGTAGATAGTCCAGCGCTCCGGATTGATGTGATTCGAGAACCTAATGTTAGAGTTAGTAAAATCTTTGACCCGAAAGAGAAGAGAAAGTAGAGCCCAGAGTATAGGAAAGGAGTAAAAGATACTAATACCACCCAATTGAGATGTGGGCCCGTAAGCCACAACATCAGCGTTAGTAAAGTTTTTCAAACACTAGACTCAACTTCGGCCAAGGAGTTGGAAAGGGGGCTACCTACAGGCAGTTGGCTCCGATACCAACTTGTGACGCCCTCGGCTTAATCGTACGCTAATCATACACGCAAATGCGTACGATCAAACCCAAGGACTCACGGGGAGATATCACAACACAACTCTAGACACAAATAAAATAACATCAGCTTCATATTACAAGCCAGGGGCCTCGAGGGCTAGAATACGAAAGCTCGATAAGCACACGAGTCAGCGGAAGCAACAAATATCTGAGTACAGACATAAAACATGGGGTGCCTTAGAGAAGGCTAGCACAAAAGATACAACGATCGAACGAGGCGAGGCCTCCTGCCTGGGAACCTCCTAACTACTCCTGATCATCAGCGGCCTCCACGTAGTAGTAGGCACCGTCGGGGTAGCAGTCGTCGGCGGCGGGGACCTCCATCTCCTGGGCTTCATCATCTGGTCGCAGCAAGCGGATCAAGGGGACAAGGGGGGAGCAAAGCAGCGGTGAGTACTCATCCAAAGTACTCGCAAGTCTTACATCAGCACCAGTCTAATTATGCATCAGTAACAAAGAAGGGGGTTATATGTGGACTGACTGCAGCAATGCGAGAATAGAGAGAGAAGGCCTAGTCCTATCGAAGACTAGCATCTTCAGGGTCTTGCAGCAATAGACGAGAGTAGAACAGGGGTAACACAATAATAGTCATATTGTTGCAGCAATATTAAAGTGAGGTCACGCCTAAAGATCCTCCCTCGACTCCCTGCGAGGAAGCAATCCCGAGGCAAACTAATTCCAGTTAAGTAACAATTGTAGTTGTAAAAGATCGGGGCACAACTCCAAGTCGTCCTGTAACCGTGGACACGGCTATCCGAATAGTTAATTTTCATCCCTGCAGGGGTGCACCACATGTCCCGTCACGCTCGATAACACTCTGGCCGGACATACTTTTCTGGGTCCTGCCCGGCCTCGGAATATCGACACGTCGCAGCCCCACCTAAGACTAATCAGAGAGGCCAGCCCGCCGGTCTAAATCCTAAGCACAAAGGGTTCATGGGCCCAGTTCCCCTTCACGCTCCTGCACGTGGCGTGGGCGGCCGACGTCAGTCCTAGCATCCCTTAATCACAAGCGCGATGCATCTCGGGACCACTCGGGCGCGCGCCGCTACACTGCTGGCATCTGAAAAGCTACGGCTGATACCGCGATGCCGAGTACCCATAATTCTTCCCGCGTAGCCGGTTAGTGCGAAAAGGTCTCCGACCAACCCAGATCAAATACCCAAATCCATTAGCATTTTAATTAGGCCAACAACACAGTCTCGCGGGAATCCACCCGGCTTACCACTATCACCAAAGATCCCAGTAACATGGTCGAGTAACTGTGTGGTCGTAACACCGGGGGGGGGGGAATCCGAGGAATCACCCTCGTTGGATTCCGAACGATGTACCCGTCAAGGTGGGCTTAGAGGAATCACCCTCGAGGGTCCCACACTCGCGGGGTGGCACGACAGAGACGTCATCGGGAATGGTGAAAGAGGGATCACCCTCGATAACCACGACCGACTAGCTATACTACAGAGATATCATCAGGAGTACTTAGCGAGGTGTCACCCTCGGTACCCGATAGTATCTCTGTAGCGTCGTACAACGAAGCGGGGTGAATGTGCTGTGTCGGGTCTGGCTCGTCGATCAGAGATCGAGATTTGAAAACAAGCGGGGCAACTGAACTACGGGGTCAGAGGGGATGACTGCTCCACCTATACTAAGCAGGTTAAAGGTACAGGACTGAAAATAGCAGTTCATCAAAAACAGGCTATGCATCAGATATAGGAGCTAACTACAACAGTAGCAAAAATACTAATGCAAGCAGTAGGAAGAAAGACATAGGCGATATAGGAATGATCAAGGGGAGTTTGCTTGCCTTGCTGCTCTGCGGCAAAGGACTGATCGGCAGGGTCGTAGATGTACCCGGCAGCAGCGTCAGTCTCGGGGTCTACCGGTAAGAAGAGGGGGAAGAAACAATAAATAATAGCACCGATGCAACACAAAGCATGACATGGAAATATGCAGGCTAGATATGAGCTAACGCAGCAACATCCGTCATAGACGGGTCGGAAGAATATCTGACGATATTTTCCGGGTCTCGGGCTACTACCGGTTACACTGGAAACGATGGGAAAGTTCCATGTTTGCTATGCTAGGGACGCGTGACAGACGAATGGACCGTGTATCCGGGTTCGTCTCGCTTTGCTGATCAACTTTCATGTTGAAATTATTTTGATCTGACTTACGGATTATTTAATATTAATTTTCAAAGTTTTATTAATTATTTAGGAATTAAAAACAGATTTAAAAGATTTAGTAAAATCCTATTATGATATCATCGCGATGTCAGGCTGACATCAACGTTTGACCGGTCAACTGACCAGCGGGTCCCGAACGTCATAGGCACAAGTTTTATTTAAGATTAATTATTTATTAATCAGATTAATTCAACGAGGGACCCACGTGTCATACTCTAATTATGTTAATTAATTATTTTAACTAATATATCTATTTATTTATTTATTTAAGAAAAACATTATTTTAATTATCGCGTGGGGCCTCCGTGTCATTGACAGCGGTGCATTGGCCCCACCGGTAACTGGCCTAAGGTTATTTTCTCATTTATTTTTATTAGATACCTAACCGTTCAAATACCGTATTCCTCTAATTATCCAAATACACAAATACATACATCACATCTCATACATACATACATACATACGCATCTAATACACCATTTATTCTTTTTCATTTATCTTCTCTCTCACAACACTCATCTCTCTCTCTCTGTTAACACAGACACAACTTTCTCTAACACCACCTAGAAGAACCAAATACTCAAATCCTCCTACCGGAGTCCACCGTCGACGGATCGAGGCCCCGTTTGCCGGAACGGAACCGTGACGTCGAGGGGAACGACAAGGTGGGAGGAGCCCGAGGAGGGGCTCACCGACGGTGACGTGACGGCCCGGTGAAGCCGGAGTTCGCACGTAGTTGACGGTGGAGATGGGCGTGGAGGCGGTGACGGTGCCGATGGTGGTGATGTGCCGGCGAGGAGGAGCCGGTGAGGAGGGCCCCCCGGAGATGGAGCCGCCGACGGTGAGGGGCGGCCACCGTAGAGAGGGCCGCCGGAGATGGACCTCCCGGAAGGGGCCGGCCGCCGAGATGGGGGGGCCGAGGTGGCCGGCGCCCCTGCCGGCGGGGTGGAGGCCGAGAGGTGGGGGGGCCGCCGGGAGAGGATGCTCGGTGGAGGGAGGCGGCCGTGGGGAGAGGAGGCCGCCGGCGTGGTGAGGGGGACCGAGGGGGGCCGCCGGTGGGAGGAGGAGTGGCCGCCGGGGGGGGGGCTCGCCGGCGTGGTGAGGGGTGGCCGCCGGCCGGGGAGGGAGAGGGGCGTGGTGGAGGAGGCGAGATGGGGAGGGAGAGGCGAGAGGGGCAGAGGGGGGCGACGGGGTGGGATGGGGCTCTCGTGGGGAGGGAGCCACGGGAGGGGGAGGAGATGGCGCGTGGGGGGTGGGGTGGGGCCCCACCACGAGGGTGGGGTGGCTGGCGGCGGCGTACAGGGGAGGGGAGGGAGCAGCGAGGGGAGGGTGGCGCCCAGGAGGGCGTTAGGGTTTGGGGGGGGGGGGGCTGGGCCACTTGGCCCAGTTTGGGCCGGCTGGGGGGGGCTTTCTTCCTCTTTTTTTTTTGTTTGTTTTGTTTTGTTTTTATTTTGTTTTCTCTTTTTTATTATTATTATTATTACTTCTTCTAATCCCTTTTTCTTTATTCTATTCTTATTTACTTTTCTTTCCTCGTTTATTATTTATACTCTTAGTCCTTTCTTTTCTTTATTTATCTTCATTTACTATATCTCTTTACTTATTTTGTTGAAGCCCCTTTCTTAATATATCGGGATCATCAACGATTCCAAAAGTACCCGACTTGATATTATAATTTGTTAGGGAATCTTTACAACTCCCCGACGTTGTTATCTCAACAACACGAAGATCTTTTCATGTTTGACTTAATCCCGAAGCTTCGAACTATGATTCGGTTTCAATCATCACGAGAACATTGTTATAGTTAGCGGTGACGTGGCATCATTAGCGGGTGATCACTGTAGCTTAATTACAATCACTACTGTAGCAAAAGTCGAGGATGTCACAATTCTCCCCTACTAACAAGAATTCTCGTCCCGAGAATTAAGAGGTAGAGGGAAAGAGCCCGGGGTATTCATCACGAAGATGATCCTCGCGTTCCCAAGTGGCTTCATCTTCAGAGTGATTTGACCACTGCACCTTAAGGAACTTGGTGACCTTGCGACGAGTCTTACGTTCAGCTTGGTCGAGAATGCGGACCGGATGCTCTTTATAAGAGAGGTCTTGTTGTAGCTCAAGCATATCGTGATCCACTGCTCGAATAGGGTCCTTGAAGCAGCGACGGAGCTGAGAAACATGGAAGACATCGTGAACCTGAGAAAGGTTCGCCTGCAGTTCCAATTGGTAAGCCACTCTTCCACGCCTTTCGAGAACAGTGAAAGGACCAATATAACGAGGAGATAACTTGCCCTTGATTCCGAAACGGTGTGCACCTCTCATTGGTGTGACACGAAGATAAGCCTTTTCGCCAGGGTGATAGACCATATCTTGATGATGACGGTCATACTGACTTTTCTGACGAGACTGAGCAGCCTTCAGATTCTCATGAATAATGCGGACTTGATCTTCGGCATGTTGAATAATATCCGGACCGAAGAGTGATCTTTCCCCAGTTTCTGACCAATTCAGAGGAGTCCGACACCTTCGCCCATACAATACTTCGAAAGGGGCCATCTTCAGACTAGCTTGATAGCTATTGTTGTAAGAGAACTCGGCATACGGGAGAGATTCCTCCCATTTCTTACGAAAGAAATGACACAAGCTCGAAGCATGTCCTCGAGATTTTGGTTGACTCGTTCAACTTGTCCCTGGGATTGAGGATGAAATGCAGTGCTGAAGGACAGATGAGTCCCCATAGCCTTATGAAAACTTTCCCAGAATTTTGAAGTAAACAAGCTGCCACGGTCCGAACTGATCACCAACGGAATACCGTGAAGTGAAACAACTCTTGACATATAAAGATCTGCCAGTTGACTAGCATTAATCGTCTCTTTGACGGCCAGGAAATGTGCAACTTTGGACAGTCGATCAATGACGACAAGAATAGCATCATTACCTTTCTGAGATCTGGGAAAACCAGTGACAAAGTCCATTTCAACGTGATCCCATTTCCACTCGGGAATAGAGATAGGTTGCAGAGTTCCAGCAGGCTTTTGGTGTTCTGCTTTGATACGCCGGCATATATCACATTCTGCCACATAGCGTGCAATGTCTTGTTTCATATTGGGCCACCAGAATCTTTGCCGGATGTCTTGGTACATCTTGGTACTACCCGGGTGAATAGACAATGGTGTGTCATGAGCTTCTTCCATCACCTTCCCAGTCATCCTGAGATTTTCCTTCTTATTTGGGACGAATAGGAGACCCTTGAAATACAAGGCGCCACCTTCATCAACAGTGAAAAAGGAGGGTTTACCCTTTGCAATATAGCTCTTAATCCTGTCGACATCATCGTCAAAGTTCTGTATATTCTTTATGGAGCTCACAAGATCTGGTTCAACCACTAGGTTACTGAGGGAACCCTGATTAACAACACGAAGGTTCATCTTTTGATACTCTTCAGGAGGCGGAACAAGGTAACCCTGAGGAACAATGTGGAGGTTCAGCTTACGGAATTCCTCTTGCAGACGATCGTGAACCTGATGAACCTGGAGGTGGTTGCAGTATGACTTGCGACTTAAGGCATCAGCCATTACGTTAGCCTTGCCAGGGGTATATGATATACTATAGTCAAAATCTGCTATACGCTCCATCCATCTTTGTTGACGCAGGTTCAGCTCCGGTTGAGTGAACAAGTACTTCAAACCTTGATGGTCGGTGTAGATTTCACAGCGATTACAGACAAGGTATTGTCGCAATTCCTTCAATGCATGAATGACTGCGGCAAGCTCGAGATCATGAACTGGGTAGTTCTCTTCATGAGCACGCAGTTGATGTGAAGCATAAGCGATCACCTTGCGATCCTGCATTAGGACGCAACCTATTCCTTGACGAGAAGCATCACAGTATATGACGAAATCCCTTTTCGTATCTGGAGGAGCAAGTACTGGAGCGGACGTCAGTTTGTCCTTGAGCGCCTGGAAACTTTCCTGACATTTATCAGTCCATTCATACTTAACACCTTTGTGAAGCAGGTTGGTTAAGGGCTTCGCAATCTTGGAGAAGTTCTCGACGAATCGACGGCAATAGCTGGCGAGTCCGAGAAAACTTCTGACTTGCTTGACATTCTTCGGGGGAGTCCAGTCAAGAATAGCTTGAATTCGTTCGGGGTTGACCGCAATACCATCCTTGGAAATCACATGACCAAGGTAAGTCACTTCGTCTAGCCAGAACTCACATTTGGAATACTTCGCATAGAGTTTATGCTCCCGAAGCTTATCCAGTACAAGACGAAGATGTTCAGCATGCTCTTCTTTGTTCTTCGAAAACACCAGAATATCATCCAGATATACCACGACAAATTTGTCGAGGTAGTCCATGAATATATAATTCATCAATCGAGAGAAAGTTGCCGGTGCATTGGTTAAGCCGAAGGACATGACGGTGTACTCGTATGATCCATATCGAGTAACAAAGGCGGTCTTTGGAATATCCTCTTTGCGAACACGGATCTGGTGGTATCCCAATCTCAAGTCGAGCTTAGAGAAAACGGTGGAACCAGCAAGTTGATCATACAAATCATTTATCCGCGGGAGAGGATATTTGTTTTGAATGGTGGCCTGGTTGATAGGACGATAGTCTTGAACCAATCGATTTGTCCCATCCTTCTTCTTAACAAAGAGAGAAGGTGCTCCCCAAGCAGAGGAACTCGGACGGATGAAACCCAGACGGAGCGAGTTGTCAATTTCTTGCTTAAGTTCAAGGAGTTCATGTGGTGGCATTTTATAAGGACGCTTGGCAATAGGAGTGGTACCGGGTACCAAGTCAATGACAAACTCGACAGCTCGAGCAGGGGGAATCCCCGGAAGTTCTTCTAGAAACACATCTTGGAACTCTCGGACCACTTGAATGTTTTCAATCCCTTCAAGAGGCGACTCATTTAATGCATTCAAGGCATACAGCCGTGCCTCAGCATTACGGACGAGATGAGCATTGTAGCTTACGAGTTCATCTGAAGGGTGTAGGAGGTGGACGGTTTTGGTGGCACAAACGATCGATGCCGTATGAGCTTTCAACCAGTCCATCCCCAATATGAGATCAATGTTGGATGACTTTAGTAGGATGGGGTTGGCAAGGAATTCTAATCCTTCAATTTCAACTGGAACATGGGGGCAAACCACAGAGGTTCGGCATTCGCCCCCAGGGGTGTTTACCACTATCGGGAGGTTCATCTCTTCGCTCCTAATGTCATGCATGTATGCAAAATTTTCCGACATAAAGGAATGCGATGCTCCTGTATCAAACAATACAGAAGCAGGTACTGAGTTAACGAGAAGTGTACCCATCACGGTAGCAGGCTGGTCTTGAGCTTGACCCATATCAATGTTGTTGGCCTGACCACGAACATAAGCAGGCTTAGTGTTGAAGTTGCGGTTCTGGTTGTTGCCCCGGCCAGTTGCGGGAAGTGCCAGCTGATTCTGATTCTGCCTGCAGTCTCTAGCACGGTGACCTGGACGGCCACACTTGAAGCACAGCCCGTCCTCAGGACGGGATGGAGGAACTCGAGGTGGTGGAGCTGGAAGCCTCGGCTGCCTAGGTGGTGGAGGAGGCAGGCGAGGTGCAGCATAGGACGGCCTCGGAGTAGGAGCAGGTGGATGGTACATGTTGTTGGGGATCCAGATCTTCCGCTTCTGTGCAGATGAGCCCGAAGATGAGCCCATGTCACGGTTGCGCTTGCTGCTATCTTTGTATTCCTGCAGACCAGTCTCAACCTGAATAGCCTTGTTCACGAGGGTGGCAAAATCAGCATAGTCCTGAACGAGGAGTGTCAGCTTGATATCAGGGTGGAGGCCTTCACGGAACTTCTCCTGCCTGCGTGCATCAGTCGCAATGTCTTCTTCAGCATAGCGAGATAATTCCGGAAATTCCCGCTGATAAGCATCCACAGTCTTGTTGCCCTGGACTAAGTTGCGGAACTCACGCTTCTTCCGGTCCATGATTCCCTGGGGAATGTATCGAGCACGGAAAGCAGCCTTGAACTCTGCCCAAGTGATGATAGTTCCATCGGGCTGAGAGCACCTGTGGCTGTCCCACCATTGAGCAGCGGGACCCTTCAGAAAGTAGGCGGCAAAGTTGACATAGCTCGCCAGGGGCACATTGGCAGACTCTAGCTCATAAGAAATGTCACGGAGCCAGTCATCAGCATCAAGAGGCTGAGTTGAGCTGCGTAGATCGCAGGGTTGAGACGGCAGAAGTCTTGCAGTGTCACGCCTTGTGGTTGATTCATGTTCGGCCTTTGGAACTGATCCATGAGCCCTTGCATAAACTGGCGGTTCAGCTCAAACTGTTGGATCATCCCCGCCATATACTCAGGAGGCGGGGGTGGTGCATCGTTGGCACGGCCACGCGGGCGGCCAGCTGGTCTAACCATCCTGTTAAATATTTAGCAGGGGTAGTTTAGCTTAAAGTAATTGAAAGGCATCGCACGCATTCATGAAGTAATCAAGCATAATGAAAGGGAAATGCGATAGATACTCCATAGTAGTTGAGTTCGACATACAGACCCATACATAAGTTCGATTACAGACTAATGATTAAAAACTCGAAATTTGGCGATAGCCCGGACGCATTTGACGATACCCTGGACTCACTAGGCGGCGCGCAGGCACGCGGTGGAAGAGTACCGCAACGAGATGTAGCGATAAGGCTACATCAACGTCGGAGAGGACGAACGAATCCTGGTAGCTGGCGGTGATAGAAGGTAGGGACAGGACCCTGTGTCCCGTTGTGACTCTGGTGACGGTACCGCATCCAGTCGAGGAGCTGAGGTCCAAGTGCAGGGGTTCTACCCCCAACATCTGTCCACTCGAGAGCTGATGGTAGCTCTGTCCTGCTCGGCTCGCGGATGCGCAAAGGGGGAACCCTCGGACAGTGTGATGGCTGCAGCTCTGTCAACGCGTCGTAAAGACGAGCGCGCGTAGCATACAACTCCACAGTCAGAGCTCGGAAAGCACGATCCATTGCCTCAGTGTACTGCACCAGAATCCGCGCGTCGTAGCAACGCGTCACGTAGGGGGCGCAGACAGCGACGTAGGAACGGTCGCTGCGCTCCCGAACGTCAGAAGCGTAGGCAGTGAGATCAGACCCAGTCTCATCCCCAGCAGGAGCATGCGGGATGTATCCGAAAGGGCTCTCCTCCAGGTGAGGGTACGCTCCACGGAGTCGGGTGATGGCGATGTAGGCCGCATCGTGGACGGCCATCTCGAACGACACCCCAATACCACAGAACACGTGGCGCTCGAGGGTCTCGCCGCCCCTCTGGTCGAAGATGCGAACCTCAGCCTGGTACTGGTACTGGTTGTACTCGCGGAAATCCTCGAACACAGTGTACTCGGGGTACCAGCGATATCCCAGCCTGGTGAGGAGATCGACCAAAATGGCCGGGAACCCAGTCGTCTCGGTGGCCTGTGTCAGGCGCACGTGCTGCCTTGCGGGACGCATCTGAAAATAAGATTGACGGATGTCAATGACAGTGTGTGTGATACATATTCACGAGAGAAAGAGTAGATAGTCCAGCGCTCCGGATTGATGTGATTCGAGAACCTAATGTTAGAGTTAGTAAAATCTTTGACCCGAAAGAGAAGAGAAAGTAGAGCCCAGAGTATAGGAAAGGAGTAAAAGATACTAATACCACCCAATTGAGATGTGGGCCCGTAAGCCACAACATCAGCGTTAGTAAAGTTTTTCAAACACTAGACTCAACTTCGGCCAAGGAGTTGGAAAGGGGGCTACCTACAGGCAGTTGGCTCCGATACCAACTTGTGACGCCCTCGGCTTAATCGTACGCTAATCATACACGCAAATGCGTACGATCAAACCCAAGGACTCACGGGGAGATATCACAACACAACTCTAGACACAAATAAAATAACATCAGCTTCATATTACAAGCCAGGGGCCTCGAGGGCTAGAATACGAAAGCTCGATAAGCACACGAGTCAGCGGAAGCAACAAATATCTGAGTACAGACATAAAACATGGGGTGCCTTAGAGAAGGCTAGCACAAAAGATACAACGATCGAACGAGGCGAGGCCTCCTGCCTGGGAACCTCCTAACTACTCCTGATCATCAGCGGCCTCCACGTAGTAGTAGGCACCGTCGGGGTAGCAGTCGTCGGCGGCGGGGACCTCCATCTCCTGGGCTTCATCATCTGGTCGCAGCAAGCGGATCAAGGGGACAAGGGGGGAGCAAAGCAGCGGTGAGTACTCATCCAAAGTACTCGCAAGTCTTACATCAGCACCAGTCTAATTATGCATCAGTAACAAAGAAGGGGGTTATATGTGGACTGACTGCAGCAATGCGAGAATAGAGAGAGAAGGCCTAGTCCTATCGAAGACTAGCATCTTCAGGGTCTTGCAGCAATAGACGAGAGTAGAACAGGGGTAACACAATAATAGTCATATTGTTGCAGCAATATTAAAGTGAGGTCACGCCTAAAGATCCTCCCTCGACTCCCTGCGAGGAAGCAATCCCGAGGCAAACTAATTCCAGTTAAGTAACAATTGTAGTTGTAAAAGATCGGGGCACAACTCCAAGTCGTCCTGTAACCGTGGACACGTCTATCCGAATAGTTAATTTTCATCCCTGCAGGGGTGCACCACATGTCCCGTCACGCTCGATAACACTCTGGCCGGACATACTTTTCTGGGTCCTGCCCGGCCTCGGAATATCGACACGTCGCAGCCCCACCTAAGACTAATCAGAGAGGCCAGCCCGCCGGTCTAAATCCTAAGCACAAAGGGTTCATGGGCCCAGTTCCCCTTCACGCTCCTGCACGTGGCGTGGGCGGCCGACGTCAGTCCTAGCATCCCTTAATCACAAGCGCGATGCATCTCGGGACCACTTGGGCGCGCGCCGCTACACTGCTGGCATCTGAAAAGCTACGGCTGATACCGCGACGCCGAGTACCCATAATTCTTCCCGCGTAGCCGGTTAGTGCGAAAAGGTCTCCGACCAACCCAGATCAAATACCCAAATCCATTAGCATTTTAATTAGGCCAACAACACAGTCTCGCGGGAATCCACCCGGCTTACCACTATTACCAAAGATCCCAGTAACATGGTCGAGTAACTGTGTGGTCGTAACATCGGGGGGGAATCCGAGGAATCACCCTCGTTGGATTCCGAACGATGTACCCGTCAAGGTGGGCTTAGAGGAATCACCCTCGGGGGTCCCACACTCGCGGGGTGGCACGACAGAGACGTCATCGGGAATGGTGAAAGAGGGATCACCCTCGATAACCACGACCGACTAGCTATACTACAGAGATATCATCAGGAGTACTTAGCGAGGTGTCACCCTCGGTACCCGATAGTATCTCTGTAGCGTCGTACAACGAAGGGGGGTGAATGTGCTGTGTCGGGTCTGGCTCGTCGATCAGAGATCGAGATTTGAAAACAAGCGGGGCAACTGAACTACGGGGTCAGAGGGGATGACTGCTCCACCTATACTAAGCAGGTTAAAGGTACAGGACTGAAAATAGCAGTTCATCAAAAACAGGCTATGCATCAGATATAGGAGCTAACTACAACAGTAGCAAAAATACTAATGCAAGCAGTAGGAAGAAAGACATAGGCGATATAGGAATGATCAAGGGGAGTTTGCTTGCCTTGCTGCTCTGCGGCAAAGGACTGATCGGCAGGGTCGTAGATGTACCCGGCAGCAGCGTCAGTCTCGGGGTCTACCGGTAAGAAGAGGGGGAAGAAACAATAAATAATAGCACCGATGCAACACAAAGCATGACATGGAAATATGCAGGCTAGATATGAGCTAACGCAGCAACATCCGTCATAGACGGGTCGGAAGAATATCTGACGATATTTTCCGGGTCTCGGGCTACTACCGGTTACACTGGAAACGATGGGAAAGTTCCATGTTTGCTATGCTAGGGACGCGTGACAGACGAATGGACCGTGTATCCGGGTTCGTCTCGCTTTGCTGATCAACTTTCATGTTGAAATTATTTTGATCTGACTTACGGATTATTTAATATTAATTTTCAAAGTTTTATTAATTATTTAGGAATTAAAAACAGATTTAAAAGATTTAGTAAAATCCTATTATGACATCATCGCGATGTCAGGCTGACATCAACGTTTGACCGGTCAACTGACCAGCGGGTCCCGAACGTCATAGGCACAAGTTTTATTTAAGATTAATTATTTATTAATCAGATTAATTCAACGAGGGACCCACGTGTCATACTCTAATTATGTTAATTAATTATTTTAACTAATATATCTATTTATTTATTCATTTAAGAAAAACATTATTTTTAATTATCACGTGGGGCCTCCGTGTCATTGACAGCGGTGCATTGGCCCCACCGGTAAGTGGCCTAAGGTTATTTTCTCATTTATTTTTATTAGATACCTAACCGTTCAAATACCGTATTCCTCTAATTATCCAAATACACAAATACATACATCACATCTCATACATACATACATACATACATACGCATCTAATACACCATTTATTCTTTTTCATTTATCTTCTCTCTCACAACACTCATCTCTCTCTCTCTGTTAACAGAGACACAACTTTCTCTAACACCACCTAGAAGAACCAAATACTCAAATCCTCCTACCGGAGTCCACCGTCGACGGATCGAGGCCCCGTTTGCCGGAACGGAACCGTGACGTCGAGGGGAACGACAAGGTGGGAGGAGCCCGAGGAGGGGCTCACCGACGGTGACGTGACGGCCCGGTGAAGCCGGAGTTCGCACGTAGTTGACGGTGGAGACGGGCGTGGAGGCGGTGACGGTGCCGATGGTGGTGATGTGCCGGCGAGGAGGAGCCGGTGAGGAGGGCCCCCCGGAGATGGAGCCGCCGACGGTGAGGGGCGGCCACCGTAGAGAGGGCCGCCGGAGATGGACCTCCCGGAAGGGGCCGGCCGCCGAGATGGGGGGGCCGAGGTGGCCGGCGCCCCTGCCGGCGGGGTGGAGGCCGAGAGGTGGGGGGGCCGCCGGGAGAGGATGCTCGGTGGAGGGAGGCGGCCGTGGGGAGAGGAGGCCGCCGGCGTGGTGAGGGGGACCGAGGGGGGCCGCCGGTGGGAGGAGGAGTGGCCGCCGGGGGGGGGGGGGGGGGGGGGCTCGCCGGCGTGGTGAGGGGTGGCCGCCGGCCGGGGAGGGAGAGGGGCGTGGTGGAGGAGGCGAGATGGGGAGGGAGAGGCGAGAGGGGCAGAGGGGGGCGACGGGGTGGGATGGGGCTCTCGTGGGGAGGGAGCCACGGGAGGGGGAGGAGATGGCGCGTGGGGGGTGGGGTGGGGCCCCACCACGAGGGTGGGGCCCCACCACGAGGGTGGGGTGGCTGGCGGCGGCGTACAGGGGAGGGGAGGGAGCAGCGAGGGGAGGGTGGCGCCCAGGAGGGCGTTAGGGTTTGGGGGGGGCGGCTGGGCCACTTGGCCCAGTTTGGGCCGGCTGGGGGGGGCTTTCTTCCTCTTTTTTTTGTTTGTTTTGTTTTGTTTTTATTTTGTTTTCTCTTTTTTATTATTATTATTATTACTTCTTCTAATCCCTTTTTCTTTATTCTATTCTTATTTACTTTTCTTTCATCGTTTATTATTTATACTCTTAGTCCTTTCTTTTGTTTATTTATCTTCATTTACTATATCTCTTTACTTATTTTGTTGAAGCCCCTTTCTTAATATATCGGGATCATCAACGATTCCAAAAGTACCCGACTTGATATTATAATTTGTTAGGGAATCTTTACAACTCCCCGACGTTGTTATCTCAACAACACGAAGATCTTTTCATGTTTGACTTAATCCCGAAGCTTCGAACTATGATTCGGTTTCAATCATCACGAGAACATTGTTATAGTTAGCGGTGACGTGGCATCGTTAGCGGGTGATCACTGTAGCTTAATTACAATCACTACTGTAGCAAAAGTCGAGGATGTCACAAATCGCTTCTGCTGTACGATCTACAAGGGTGCGTAGATCACTCATCCCCTCTCGTAGATGGACATCACCATGATAGGTCTTCGTGCGCGTAGGAAAAATTTTGTTTCCCATGCGACGTTCCCCAACAAATGTCTCTACTCGAGTTGCCAAATGCCAACTCTATTCCCTAAATGCCAACCCTCTTCCGGAACTTGAAGTCATTCCGATAGTCCGTGACTTCCCGGATGTTTTTCCAGAGGAACTGCCAGGAATTCCACCAGACAGAGATGTAGAGTTTGTGATAGATCTTGTTCCGGGAATTGTTCCAATAGCCAGAAGCCTTATAAGATGGCACCCCTGGAGTTAGCCGAACTTAAGAAGCAACTAGATGAGGCCTTGAATAAAGGTTTCATTCATCCTAGCTCCTCTCCTTGGGCTTGCCCCGTCCTCTTTGTCAAGAAGAAAGACGGAACGGATTGGATGGTTGTAGATTACCGACCAGTTAATCTGGTCACCATAAAGAAAAAGTATCCACTCCCCAGGATCAACGATCTGTACGATCAGCTCGCTGGATCCTCAGTCTTCTCCAAAATGGATTTGAGGTTGGGATACCATCAAATAAAGATCAAGAACGACGACATTCCAAAAACGGCTTTTGTTACTCGTTATGGCCAATACGAGTACATCGTCATGTCCTTCGGTTTAACCAATGCCCCAGCTACCTTCTCTCGTTTGATGAATTCAATCTTCATGGAGTATTTGGATAAATTCATCGTGGTATACCTCGATGATATTCTCATCTACTCGAAGAACGAACAAGAACATGCCGAGCATCTAAGGCTGGTATTGATGAAACTTCGAGAGCATCGTCTTTATGCCAAGTTTTCAAAATGTGAATTTTGGTTACCAGAAGTGACCTATCTAGGTCACGTAATCTCTGGTAAGGGTATTTCTGTCAATCCCGAGAGAGTTCAAGTTGTCCTTGATTGGACTCAACCTGAATCGGTTAAGCAAGTTAGGACTTTTCTTGGTCTAGCGAGCTATTGTCGCCGCTTTGTCGAGAATTTCTCCAAGGTTGCAAAGCCTCTAACTGAACTCCTCAAGAAGGATAAAAAGTTCGAGTGGACACCACAGTGTGAGCATAGTTTTCAGGAACTGAAAAGACGCTTGACTTCCGCACCTGTGTTGCTACCACCAGATTTTTCTAAGGACTTTGTTATCTATTGCGACGCCTCGCGACAAGGATTATGTTGCATTCTCATGCAAGATCGTCATGTGATCGCATACGCATCTCGACAGTTGCGTCCACATGTGGATAATTATCCCACACATGACCTTCAGCTTGCAGCTGTGGTCCATGCACTAAAAACCTGGCGACATTACCTTCTGGGTAATCGTTGCAAAATATTCACCGATCACCAAAGTCTAAAATATATTTCACCCAGCCGGATTTGAACCTTAGGCAAAGACGGTGGGTTGAGTTGATCTCGGATTACGACTTAGGGATAACTTACACCCCGGGGAAGGCCAATGTTATGGCTGATGCACTAAGTCGTAAATCTTATTGTAACAATTTGATGCTACAACAAGGTCAACCACATCTCTATGAGGAATTTCGGAAGTTGAATCTTCATATTGTTCCTCAAGGATTCCTTTCTACCCTGGTGGCAAAGCGTACTCTTAGGGATCAAATCATAGCTGTGCAGGCTGATGACAAGGGTATGTCCCGGATCAAGGAGAATATTGCTAGCGGTAACGCTAGGGATTTCTCCATCAATGAGAAAGGTGTTGTGTTCTTTCAGAACTGTTTAGTGGTTCCTAAGAGCAAACGTCTGCGGCAATTGATCCTTAAGGAGGCCCATGATTCTCCTCTCACCATTCATCCCGGTAGTACTAAGATGTATCAGGACCTACGCGAGAGGTTCTGGTGGACTAGGATGAAGAGAGAAATGTGACATCCTCGACTTTTGCTACAGTAAATATTGTAATTAAGCTACAGTGATCACCCGCAAATGATGCCACATCATCGAGAATTACCGTCGTTGACCCGCATTGAATTTCTATCTGGATTCAGAAATATAAAACAAAAGATAATTATATTTATAAACTCATATTAACTATTAAAGAAAGAAAGTATTAAAAATAATAATGATAAAAGAAAGAAAAGAAATTAAAAAGAAAAAAAAGAAATTAGAAAGAAGAAATAATAGAAAAGGAAAAAAACAAAGCAAAACAAATGATAAAACAAAAAAAACAAGCAACCGAACCCCCCACCCCCACCTGGCCCAACTAGGCCTAGAGGCCCAGCCGGCCAGGCCACAGCCAGCCCACCCCGCGCCTCCCCTCAAACCCTAAGCGAGGAAGCCCCTCCCCTGCCTCGCTCCCTCCCTCCCCCTTGCGCCGCCACCATGGGCTCCTTTCCCTCGTGGGGGGCCCCACCCCCACCGACAGCCCTCCCTCTCGTAACCCCCTCCCCTCGAGACACTCTCTCCCTCCGAGTGCCCCAACGACAGAACCCCCTCCACGATCTCCCTCTCCCCCATCGAGGCCTCCTCTCCACCTCACCCCCATGCCGCCGGCGAGCCCCCTCTCCCGACCGAGGAACCTCCTCTCTCTCCCGGCCTCCTCCTCCCGTCGGCAGCAAGGCCCCCTCGGCCCCTTCAACCACCGGCCGGCCCCCCTCCAACTCCGGCGACCACCATGACCGGCCGGCCTCCCTCCCCATGAGGCCGGGGCAGCCCTCGCCGGATCCGGCCGACCCCTTCTTGACCGGAGGGCTCTCCTCTCCGACCACGACTCCGGGAAGCCCTCTCCAATGACCATCACCACCGTCCTCACCGTCACCTTCACCACAGGAACCGTGCCATCACCGCCGTCACCTCCGCCTCACGAGAACTCCGGCTTCATCGGGTCGTCTCATCAACGTTGGTGAGCCCCTCCTCGGGCTCCTCCCACCGTCGCGTTCCCCTCACCGTCCCGGTTCCGTTCCGGCAAATGGGGCTCCGATCCGTCGACGTTTGACTCCGGTAGGAGGAGTTGAAGTTGGCTCTCTCCTATGTTGAGTTAGCAGAGAGAACTCTGTGTTGTGTTCTGTGTTATCTGTTAACAGAGAGAGATGAGAGTGTTGAGAGTTAAAAGAAAATAAAATAAATGATGTATTAGATGCGTATGTATGTATGTATGTATGAGATGCGATGTATGTATTTCCGTATATAGATATTTGGAGGAATACGATAATTGCATGGTTATGTATGTGTAAAAAAATGAGTATACAGCCTTAGGTCACTTCCCGGTGGGGCCAACGCACCCGCTCTCTATGACAGGGAGGCCCCACGCGATAGTTAAAAAAATAAAGATAATGTTAATGTTTTTTTAAATAAATAAATAGATATATTAGTTAAATTAATTAATTAGAATAATTAGAATATGACACGTGGGTCCCCCACTAAATTAATCTGATTAATTAATATTTAATCTATATTAAAACTTGTGCCGATGACGTTCGGGACCCACTAGTCAGTTGACTAGTCAACTGTTGATGTCAGCATGACATCATGCTGATGTCATAATAGCTTTTTACTAAATTATTTAAATCTGTTTTTAATTCCTAATTATTGAATAAAACTTTAAAAATGAAAATTAAATAATCCATAAGTCAGATCAAAATATTTTCAACATGAAAGTTGATCAGCACAACGAGACGAACCCGGATACCCGGCCCGTTCGTCTGTCACGCGTCCCTAGCATAGCAAACATGGAACTTTCCATCGTTTCCAGTATGACCGGTAGTAGCCCGAGACCCGAAAAATATCGTCAGATATTCTTCCGACCCGTCAATGACGGATGTTGCTGCGTTAGCTCATGTCTAGCCTGCATCTTGCCATGTCATGCTTTGTGTTGCACCGTTGCTATTATTATTGTTTCTTCCCCCTCTTCTTACCGGTAGACCCCGAGACTGACGCTGCTGCCGGGTACATCTACGATCCTGCCGATCAGTCCTTTGCCGCAGAGCAGCAAGGCAAGCAAACCCTCCTTGATCATTCCTATATCGCCTATGTCTTTCTTCCTACTGCTTGCATTAGTATTTTGCTACTGTTGTAGTTAGCTCCTATATATGATGCATAGCCTATTTTTGATGAACTGCTACTTTCAGCCCTGTACCTTTAATCTGCTTAGTATAGGTGGAGTAGTCATCCTCTCTGACCCCATAGTTCAGTTGCCCCGCTTGTTTTCAAATCTCGATCTCTGATCGACGAGCCAGACCCGACACAGCACATACACCCCCTTCGATGTACGAGCTACAGGGATACTATCGGGTACCGAGGGTGACACCTCGCTAAGTACTCCTGATGATATCTCTATAGTTTAGCTAGTCGGTCGTGGTTATCGAGGGTGATTCCTCTTTCACCATTCCCGATGACGCCTCTGTCGTGCAACCCCTCAAGAGTGGGACCCCCGAGGGTGATTCCTCTAAGCCCACCTTGGCGGGTACATCATTCAGAATCCAACGAGGGTGATACCTCGGATTCCCCCCAATGTTACAACCACACAGTTACTTGACCATGTTACTGGGATCTTTGGTGATTAGTTGTAAGACGGGTGGATTCCCGTGAGACTGTGTTGTTGGCCTAATTAAAATGTTAATGGATTTGGGTATTTGATCTGGGTTGGTCGGAGACCTTTTCGCACTAACCGGCTACGCGGGAAGAATTATGGGTACTCGGCGTCGCGGTATCAGCCGAAGCTTTTCAGATGTCAGCAATCGTAGTGGCGCGCGCCCGAGTGGTCCCGAGATGCATTGTGCTTGTGATTAATGGATGCTAGGACTGACGTCGGCCGCCCTCGCATCGTGCAGGAGCGCCGAGGAGAACTGGGCCCATGAACCCTTTGCGCTTAGGATTTAGACCGGCGGGCTGACATCCCTGATTAGTCCCAGGTGGGGCTGCGACGTGTCGATATTCCGAGGCCCGACAGGACCCAGCAAAGTAAGTCCGGCCAGAGTATACTGGCGAGAATGTATAAATTCTGTGAGTTTTGACGAGGTCCCCGTAACCGGTCCCCGGAGTTCCTCGAACATTCGGATCGCCCCGGGACCCAAAATCAGTGAGTAATATCATATAAAACTGGCCAGAATGGACCAAATCTACGAGTTTTTACGAGGTCCCCGTAACCGGTCACTGGAGTTCGTGGAACGTTTGGATCGCGCTGGGACCCAAATCAGTGAGTAATAGCATACAACACTGGCCAGAATGTATAAAATCTATAAGTTTTGACGAGGTCCCTGTGACTGGACCCAGGAGTTCCACGAATGTTTGTAGCACCATAGGACCCAAAAAAAGTGAGTAATAGCATATAAAACTGACGAGAATGGACCAAATATGTGAGTTTTGACGAGGTTTCTGTAACCGGACCCCGAAGTTCCCCGAATGTTCGTATCTACCCGGGACACAAAATTAGTGAGCAATAGCATGGAAAACTGACCAGAATGGACTGAATCTACGAATTTTGATGGGCTCCCCGTAATCGGTCGCCAGATTTTGCAGTTTGTTCGGATCGCCCCATGGCCCAAAATCAAAGAGTAAATGCACACGAAACTGGCCAGAATGTATAAAATCTGTGAGTTTTGACGAGGTCCCCGTAACCGGACAACGAAGTTACCCAAACGTTTGTATCGCGCCGGGACCCAAAATCAGTGAGTAATAGAATATATAAGTGGCCAGAATGTATAAATTCTACGAGTTTTGACAAAGTTCGTGTAACCGGTCACCAGAGATCGCAGAACGTTAAGATAGCCCCGGGACCAAAAATCAGTGAGTGCATACAAAACTGCCGAGAATGGACCAAATATGTGTGTTTTGTCGAGGTTTCCGTAAAAGGATCCCGAAGTTCCCTGAACGTTCGTATCGTCCCGGGACCCAAAATTAATGAGTAATAGCATGGAATACTGGCTAGAATGGACCAAATTTGCTAGTTTTGAGAAGGTCCCCGAAACCGGACCCAAAGTTCACCGAACGTTCCTATAGCTCAGGGACCCAAAATCAATGAGTAATATCATACAAAACTGGCCAGAATGGACCCAAAATTAGCGGGTAATAGCATATAAATGGCAGATGTATAAATAGTACAAGTTTTGACGAGGTCCCCGTAACCGGTCACCGTAGTTCCCGGAACGTTCGAATCGCCCAGGGACCCAAAATTGGTGAGTAATAGCATACAATACTGGCCAGAATGTATAAAATCTGTGAGTTTTGACGAGGTCCCCGTAACCGGTCCCCGGAGTTCCTCGAACTTTCGGATCGCCCCGGGACCCAAAATCAGTGAGTAATATCATATAAAACTGACCAGAATGGACCAAATCTACGAGTTTTTACGAGGTCCCCGAAGTTCGTTGAATGTTTTATTGCGTCGGGACCCAAAATCAATGAGTAATAGCATACAAAACTGGCCAGAATGTATAAAATCTGTAAGGTCCCCGTAAACGGATCAAGGAGTTCGACGAATGTTTGTAGCGCCATAGGACCCAAACACAGTGAGTAATGGCATACAAAACTGACGAAGTGGACCAAATATGCGAGTTTTGACGAGGTTTCCGTAACCGGACCACGAAGTTCCCCGAACGTTCGTATCTACCCGGGACCCAAAATCAGTGAGCAAAAGCATGGAAAACTGACCAGAATGGACTGAATCTACGAATTTTGATGGGCTCCCCGTAACCGGTCGCCAGATTTTGCAGAGTGTTCGGATCGCCCCGTGGGCCAAAAACAGAGTAATAGCATACGAAACTGGCCAGAATGTATAAAATTTGCGAGTTTTGACGAGGTCCCCGTAACTGGACAACGAAGTTACCAAAACGTTTGTATCACGTCGGGACCCAAAATCATTGAGTAATAGCATATAAAACTGGCTAGAATGTATAAATTCTGCGAGTTTTGACGAGGTCCCTGTAACTGGTCACCAGAGTTCGCGGAACGTTCGGATAGCCCCGGGACCAAAAATCGGTGAGTAATAGCATACAAAACTAGCCAGAATGGACCGAATCTACGAGTTTTGACGAGGTCCCCGTAACCGGTAACCGGAGTACGTGGAACGTTCGGGTCGCCCCGGGACCCAAAATCAGTGAGTATTAGCATACGAAACTAGCACGAATGTATAAAAAATGTGAATTTTGACGAGGTCCCCGTAAACGGACCCAGGAGTTCCGCGAACGTTTGTATTATCTCTGTTTTCAAAGCTTGAGCTGTGGCACCTCTGCAAATCAATGCTTCCCCCTGCGAAGGGCCTATCTATTCATGTTCCTGTTGAGTCATCCTCTTCTTATAAAAGCACCAATTAGAGAGCACCTCTGTCATTTTTGTCCTTTGCTTTTAACTGTGATTGAGTATGACTGTGACTGGATCTTCTTTACCATGAATTACAATGTTTAGTCAGCCCTTGGTCTTTGAAGGTGCTCTGCATTTATGTTTTGCGGTCTCAGAAAGAGCTAGCGAGATACCATCTGTTCGTATTGCTTCATGATTGTTTTGATTGAAGTGTTGACATTTGAGACTTATTATTATTTGCTTGCTAGTTGATTATGCCATTGATACGAGTTTACCGTGAGACCTAGATGTCATTTGCTTATGTGGTTAGCTTGTGATCTTGCTGAAATTCTGGTTATGAGTTAGACATAGTTGCAACAACAAGATCAAACAGAGTTCGTAAAAGTTTTTCTTTTGTCTCTTTCAGTTTGTCAACTGAATTGCTTGAGGACAAGCAAGGTTATAAGCTTGGGAGAGTTGATACGTCTCCATCGTATCTACTTTTCCAATCTCTTTTGCCCTTGTTTTGGACTCTAATTTTCATGATTTGAATGGAACTAACCCGGACTAACGCTGTTTTCAGCAGAATTACCATGCTGTTGTTTTTCGCAGAAAAAAAAGTTCTCGGAATGACCTGAAAATTTACACAGAATGTTTGTGGTATATATAAAAAATACTGGCGCAAGAATCAAAGGAGGAAGTGGAGCGTGGAGCCCACAAGCCCACCATGCGCGGGCCCCCCTGGTCGCGCCTGGCAGGCTTGTGGGCCCACAAAACTCCACCGCCTCCAAATCCAGCTCTATTTAGTCCGTTTCGCCCGGAAAAAAATCAAGGAGAAGAGTTCATCGCGTTTTACAATATGGAGGCGCCATCACCTCTTGTTCTTCATCTGTAGGGCAGACCTGGAGTCCGTTCTGGGCTCCAAAGAGGGGAGATCGTCGCCATCGTCATCACCAACCTTCCTTCATCGCCAATTCCATGATGCTCTTCAGTGTTCGTGAGTAATCTCATCATAGGCTTGCTGGATGGTGATGGGTTGGATGAGATCTATCATGTAATCGAGTTAGTTTTGACGGGGATTGATCCCTAGTATCCACTATGTTCTGAGATTGATGTTGCTACTACTTTGCCATGCTTAATGCTTGTCACTAGGGCCCGAGTGCCATGATTTCAGATCTGAACTTATTATGTTGTCGCCAATATATGTGTGTTCTTGATCCTATCTTGCATTTTGTAGTCACCTACTATCTGTTATGACCCGGCAATCCCGAAGTGACAATAACCGGAACCACTCCCGGAGATGACCATAGTATGAGGAGTTCATGTATTCACCATGTGTTAATGCGTTGGTCTGGTTCTTTATTAAAAGGAGAACCTTAATATCTCGTAGTTTCCATTAGGACCCCGCTGCCACGGGAGGGATGGACAATAGATGTCATGCAAGTTCTTTTCCCTAAGAACGTATGACTACATACGGAATACATGCCTACATTAGATTGACGAACTGGAGCTAGTTACTTATCTCTCCGTGTTATAACTGTTGCATGATGAATAGCACCCAGCATAACCATCCATCACCGATCCAATGCCTACGAGTCTTTCCTACTGATCCTTGCTACGTTACTTTGCCGCTACTGCTGTCTCTGCTGCTACTGTTACTCTGTTGCTACTCCTGTTACTTTGCTGCTACTGCTGTCACTTTGCTGCTACTGGTTACTATTGCTACTTCTACTATCATACTACGTTGCTACTGATACTTTGCTGCAGATACTAAATCTTTCAGGTGTGGTTCAGTTGACAACTCAACTGCTAATACTTGAGAATATTCTTTGGCTTCCCCTTGAGTTGAATCAATAAATTTGGGTTGAATACTCTACCCTCAAAAACTGTTGCGATCCCCTATACTTGTGGGTTATCAAACCACATCTTCAAGACTTAGGGCCAAACTCCATCAACAACCTGTGTCAATTACAAGTGTTCTGCGAGGCTTACCTGCAAATAGAGCCTCATGTGCTTTTGTTTAGGAAATTCTTTTACATGAACCGCCATACTGAATTTGCCAACGGGCCCTGCCTAGATCTTGGGGGAGTTAACATCGAGCGAAGGCGAGAATGTGGGTTCCAAGTTGTAACTTTGCCTAGTCATCCCAAGGGTTGGGCAAAACCTTGGTTCTACTGCGGCGACACTTCTCCACCCAATGAGAACCCTTTACCAGGCTTCAGGGAGGAACGCCTACCCATGGATTTCAAACTGCCTGAAAAGTTAACTGAAGAAGAAGAAGCCACATTCGCCCCTTGCTACCTCTTGAGCTTGCTTTGGTTTTTCCCTTGAAGAGGAAAGGGTGATGCAGCACAGTAGCAGTAAGTATTTCCCTCAGTTTGAGAACCAAGGTATCAATCCAGTAGGAGTATCAAGCCAAGTTCCTAAAGTACCTGCGCAAAAATAGCAAACTTGCAACCAACGCTACAAAGGGGTTGTCAATCCCTTCACGATTGATTGCAAGGTGAGATCTGAAGGCTGAAAGTGCAACAAAGTAAAAGTGTGGAGCTGAAAATATAATGTGAAGTAGACCCGGGGGCCATAGTGTTCACTAGAGGCTTCTCTCATGATAGCAAATATTACGGTGGGTGAACGAATTACTGTCGAGCAATTGATCGAACCGCGCAAAGTCATGACGATATCTAAGGCAATGATCATACATATAGGCATCACGTCCGAGACAAGTAGACCGATACTTTCTGCATCTACTACTATTACTCGACACATCGACCGCTATCCAGCATGCATCTAGTGTATTGAGTTCATGACAAACAGAGTAACGCCTTAAGCAAGATGACATGATGTAGAGGGATATATTCATGCAATAGATATAAACCCCATCTTTTTACCCTTGATGGCAAAAACACGATGCATGCCTCGCTACCCCTTCTGTCACTAGCTGAGGTCACCGCACGGTATGAACCCAAAACCAAGCACTTCTCCCATTGCAAGAATCATAGATCAAGTTGGCCAAACAAAACCCACAACTTGAAGAGAATTACAAGGATATGAAGTCCTGCATATAAGAGATCATAAGAAACTCAAATAAGATTCATAGATAATCTGATCATAAATCCAAAATTCATCGGATCTCGACAAACACACCGCAAAAGAAGATTACATCGGATAGATCTCCATGAAGATCATGGAGAACTTTGTATTGAAGATCCAAGAGAGAGAAGAAGCCATCTAGCTACTAGATATGGACCCGAAGGACTATGGTGAACTACTAACACATCATCGGAGAGGCAATGGTGTTGATGAAGAAGCCCTCTGTGTCCGAATCCCCCCTCCGGCAGGGCACCAGAACGTGCCCCAGATGGGATCTTGCGGATACAAAAGCTTGCGGAGATTTATAGGAGGAAGAAGTAGGGCGGAGGAGCCACAGGGCCCACAAGCCTGCTAGGCGCCCCCCAGGTCGCGCCTAGGGGGCTGGTGACCTCCCCCGGGGTCCTTTGCCTTGGTTCTCAAGTTCCCCGAGTATCTTCTGTTCCGGAAAAAAAATTCTTTTCGGAGGTTTTATTCCGTTTGGACTCCGTTTAATATTCTCGTTTGAAAAGGGTCAAAAACACGGAAAAAAATAGGAACTGGCACTTGGCACTGAGTTAATAAGTTAGTCCCAAAAAAGATATAAAATGCATACAAAACATCCAAAGTTTGACAAGATAATAGCATGGAACCAACAAAAATTACAGATACGTTGGAGACGTATCAATCATCCCCAAGCTTAACTATTGCTTGTCCTCGAGTAGGGAAGTGATAAAGAATGAATTTTTGATGTCGAATGCTACATAGCATATTTGTCCTTTGTAACTTCTTTCATGTGACATGAATGTTCAGATCCGTAAGATTCAAAACAATATTTTTCTATTGACATGAAAACAATAATACTTCAAGCAAACTAGCAAGGTAATCATGAACTTTCGAAATAACAAAGCCAAAGAAAGTTATCCCTACAAAATCATATAGTCTGGCTATGCTCCATCATCCCCACACAACGAATTTAAATCATGCACAACCCCGGTATTGGCCAAGTAATTGTTTTCGCACTCTTACTTTCTCAAACCTTTTTCAACTCTCGCGCAATACATGAGCGTGAGCCATGGATATAGCACTGTAGGTGAAAAAGAGTGTGGTGGAGGTTGTGAGGCAAAAAGGAGGAGATGGTCACATTGACTCGGCGTATCAAAGGGCTATGGAGATGCCCATTAATAGATATTAATGTGAAAGAGTAGGGATTATCATGCAATGGATGCACTTAGAGCTATAAGTGTGTGAAAGCTCAAAAGGAGAACTAGTGGGTGTGCATCCAACTTGCTTGCTCACGAAGACCTAGGGCAATCTTGAGGAATCCCATCATTGGAATATACAAGCCAAGTTACATAATGAAGATTCCCACTAGCATATGGTGGTGAAAAAACAAGAGACTCTCAATCATGAAGATCATGGTGCTATTATGAAGCACAAGTGTGAAAAAAGATAGTAGCATTGTCCCTTCTCTCTTTTTCTCTCTTTTTTTTCTTTTTCGTTTGGGCTCTTTGGCCTCTTCCATATCTCTCTTTCCTTTTTTGTGTGGGCAACTTTGGCCTCTTTTTTTTATTTCCTAACATGGGACAATGCTCTAATAATGATGATCATCACACTTTCATTTACTCAAAGCTCAATGCTTAGAACGATGATGACTTTATAGGAAATGCCTCCGGCAGTGTACCGAGATGTGCAACGATCTAGCTTAGTGTATGACGTTGAAACATCTCGCTAGCTATCTTACGATCATGCAATGGCAATATGTAAGTGACGGCACAAGTCATTAGACAGAACAGTGGGAGTTTCATAGCAATATATCTCGGACTGGCTATGAAAATGCCATAGTAGGTAGGTATGGTGGCTGTTTTGAGGAAGATCTCTGGTGGTTTTGTGCACCGGCAAAACTTGCGCGGCACTAGAGAGGCTAGCAATGGTGGAAAGTGAAAGTGCATCTATACCATGGACTCACATTAGTCATGAAGAACTCACATACTTATTGTGAAAGTTTTTATTAGTAATCAAAACAAAGTGCTAAACGCATACTCCTAGGGGAAGGGTTGGTAGGTGTTAACCATCGCGCGATCCCGACCGCAACACAAAGGATGACAATCAATAAATCAATTATGCTCTGACTTCCTAACTTAGAGGTTCACCATATGTGCATGTTACAGGAATCACTAACTTCAACACAAGTATTTCTAGACTCACAACACCCTACTAACATGTCTCTTAATATTACCAAATCCATGTCTCAAAACTAATTAAGAGGAATCAGACTTCTCTTTCTAATCAATGCACAAGAATATGGAATTTTTATTGTATCCTCTTTGGACGCCTATCATCTTTAAGACTACTTTCATAGCACAAGCCAACTACCAAGTTACTCAGAGAGAGCACTCTCAAAAAGATATAAGTGAAGATCGAGAGTTCTTATTTCCCCAAAATATGACACCGCCGTGCTCTAAAAGATCTAAGTGAAGCACATAGAGCAAATTTATCTAGCTCAAAAGATATAAGTGACACTACTAGGAAAAGGCTTGCTAATGGCGCACCTATTTTCGCTACTAATGGCGCACTATAGGTGCGCCACTAGCATCACGCCATTAGATTTTTTTACTAATGGCGCACCACAAGTGCGCCATTAGTATCTGGTATACTAATGGCACACGAGGCAGTGCGCCATTAGTATTGCTCACGGTGCGCCATTAGTATCTGGTATACTAATGGCGCACCAAGTAGTGCGTCATTAGTATAGATCCCGGTGCGCCATTAGTATAGATCCTGGTGCGCCATTAGTATAGATCCTGCTGCGCCATTAGTATAGCTTATGGTGTGCCATTAGTATGCCTCCCAGGGCCATATTTACCCATATGCTCTGGCTTACTAATGGCGCACTAGTGTGCTGAGTGATGCGCCACTAGTGTGCTGAGTGATGTGCCACTAGTATGAATATTAGGTATTTATTTTATTTTTTCTGATATTTGCACAGATTACAAAATATATTATTGCACAGAATATAGATAGCACAACATATAAACAACAGATTTATCGAATACAATAGAAGATTAGTCTTCGAATACAATTCATCATATTAGTCTCCGAATTTAAAATACCGAACAAAGTTAGAACATTACAAGTCTCAAGACCGCGAGTAGCGAGTTTGTCTTCACATACAAGTCGATATGGACCATCTAAACTACCATCACATAGAAGAGAGTTGCGGTCATCACGATGAGCATAATCGCGATGAAACTGGTCTTCATCCGGTTCCTCCAACGCTCCCTCCTCTCTCCCGCTAGATAGCGCGCGTATCTAACCTCTGCCTCCGCCCTTGTGGTGTACCCTTTGTAACTGTTACCGCTGAAACGGTGAACCTGTCTCCGACACTCCTCCCAGTCGTCGTAGACTCCGGGAACCTTAACCTTGTACACGACATATGACGGCATCTATATGCACTAGCCAAACAAAACGTTAGTACCAATTCAGAGAGACATACAAGTTCATTAAAGTTTAATATTACAACTATAACAGCACAATTCATGGTCCTACTAATAAATAGCATAGATTACATATAAGTTGAACGACTGTCCAAACCAAAGAGACATACAAGTTCATTAAAGTTTAATATTCCAACATGAATTAGTAGCAATTCACGAGAACGTGGATGAAACTGCCGCATTTTTTGTTGTTGCCAGGAGCTATCAACACACCAATTTTTACCTTCTGACTCCCAAGGATTTTCTTAGTGGTGCAATCTAACAAATAAGAATTAAATTTGTTGCTAAGAGGCAAGTTCTAATATCTCTCTAGGAGCATTGTCAGCACCTATATTTTGCACTACTTAAACCTCTAGCAACTTATTTTTCTTCAACAAATTTTCCCATGGAAAAAAAATCAAAACGATACAGTGTAACTTGAACAACTTAAAAGATAGAAGGTTTGCTGTTTGGCCATGGCAATTACAACAACCAGATGAAGGGCACCAAAGCAATGGTACACATTATACAAGGTATTTTTTATACAAATGAGAGGTAATGCTCGACAATGTCTTCAAAGCAACACAGGTTATACGTTATTCTATTCAATCGTGCCCTCGATGCTGCGGTGGCGAAATCAATGATGAAGCAGAGTGATAGTGCAGGCTTCCAACTATTGGCCATCCAGCGCTGCGAGGAGTAGCTAGGGTGTTTGCGTTACTTGTTTATGATCTCAGCACTAGCGGCTCAACTCCTATATCTATTTTCCGTATCCACTTAATTAAAAAAAAGGTGCAAGCGCTTGCTTGAGAGTAGCCTATAAAAAAAAGTGTGTCCTCATGGATAAACAGATAGGCTTTTAACCATCCAATAAATTTATACAGAGTTCTTCATACTGCTAATGTCAAACTAATCAGTATTACATGTTAGAAGTTAAATTTGGTGCTTACCTCTTCGGATACACTTTCAGTATTATATTTGTCATCCCAGTACTACGTGCATATCCTGTAAAGTTGGTGGACACTCAACACCTGCATAACGGAAAACAGAAATAGGTGTTTAGCTACTCTTCTTCTGGATGATCCATTGCAGCATCCCTATGCCGCGTTGGGTTTGGGGGTGGGGGGTCTTACTGGGCACAGATCACTCATTATTTCATCATATGATACCCTGAACTTTTTGAAAATGACCTGCATCATAGCACAAAGATGGTCAGACCTACCTAAAAGGGACAAATTTTTTGTAAAAATCAGTAAACCGCACAGCGGCAGTCTTCGACAGCAAACATAAACACAACTAAACTTTTACCGGTGTGCAATTCAAAATCGATTGAAATGCTCCACTACTTTTTATACTTAAAGAAGTAATGAATGTTTTTAAGCTAATGATGAGAATCCATGCCAACATACACACACAGTACATGCTGAAGTTTGTAGTTACATACCAGGAAACCAACAGCCTGGCTTATGTGCTTAAGTTCATCCCATGCAGATCCTGCATACTGTTTGTATTTCATGGTTAGGCACAAGGTAAATAAAGTGAAGATATTAGTACTGGTGTTACATTATAGTTACTATTGAGTTCTTTTATTAAGCAAAACAATACAAACTATGCAGCTTGGGCCCTGGTGTGATTCTGATACAATGTAGAATTTTCTAGTTAAAAAAAACACTTACTGAGAATAAAGTTATTGGACAGGAATGTTGGTTGCAAGCATCTAGTAATCATGGTATAAAGTGCATATCTTCAGAAAGAATAGCAAAATTGCATATATATTTACCTCTGGCTTGGATTGCGTGCACGATGCCTCTAGTTCTTCCAGCCCTTGTTTCACATATTCTCCATTGCTGAAAGAACACCACTCTCGCCGTACAAGAAGACTGACATAGTAACATCAGAAAAGGGAGAATTAGGAACTGGACAAGTTGAAGGCACGCAAGGAAAGTCCAGACACGATAGAAGTTACCTATTGAAGAGTTGAGCATTGATGAATGCAAAAATCTGTGTAAATATCTTCCGAGGAAAAAATGTTGGGACCTGAAATTTCAGCATTATGGCGAGAAGTCAGAACAGAAAACGATGCAGCCAAATGCAATGCTGGTTTGAAGGTTTAAACTTACACAATTTTCTTGCAAGATTTTCAAGAGATCATTCGAATGGTTGACTATCGCTTTCCAATACCTATCTAGCTCTGTTATCAAACCAGCCTTTGCACTTCTTGGCGCCTTTGAGTATCAATGTGTATACAGGAATGAGCGTGAGACCAGCAGCAACAACTTATTGCCATGCAGGTGCAGAACTAGCATGAAATCTTAACACAAATTATATTATAGCCTAATCATCAACCAATAGAAATTCATCAAGGTACAAACATACTCGTGATTAAATAATAGTCTAATTTCCTCTCATCAAGTTTGCAAAAGGGTTCAAGTGTTGTACCGAGTTACCAACTGAGAGGAACTAGCCAAAAACATGCAAGTGTGGGGCAAAGTTAACTTGGGATTCCCATGGGAGGTTGCTGAGATGTCTCATGCTTATTCTAAAACTTCTATTAATCCAGCAAGAATCTTCTAAAGTATGAAATGATAATTAACCTGAGGACTCGTGACAGATGGGGTAACCTGAATAACATGTGAGATACTTCTCTCTTCACATTGTCACGGATCATTCCATATAAACCTTCCACAAAGGCTGTAAGCTGTTGCTTGAAAAGGAATGCAGGATACTTGCCCTCAACTTGGCGCACAAGATCCATATCAACAGTAATGCTTGAAGCACGGAATACCTATGGATCATATAACGCCAAGGTTTTAAGAAATGAGTCAAGATAACCTCGTCTAGCCTATCATACAATTTTGACAAAATACAATTGCTAGAACTCAGAGAACCCTTGTTAATCATTTTGTTAAAAAAAAGTGACAACCACTTTGTTAAAATAAAGGATGATTATTCGTTCTCTTTCCTTTTTTTGTTTCTCGTTCTCTCTTTTGGCTTTTCTGGTTCTCCTTATGCATGTTCAAGAAAAGAAAAGGATATATATACATATAACGTACCATCCTCCCAAGGAAAGACGTCTGAGTCGTTGTTCTTTTCAGTGGAGTTGTTACACTTGAGCCAGCAGGTTTCAGACTCTTTTGTAGTATAATCAACAATGATGATGCATTTGATAGCCAGTATGCAAGATCGGCATTGCTGTCTTGTTTCTGTAATACAAATTGTGCAAATTTAAGAAGGGCAACAATGTAAATTGAATACGCCTGAGATAATCACGCTGTGATGGGACATAACTAGTAAATCATAGAATGAAAACGAGCACAAGAATTATTTAACGCTTGAACACTAGCAATACCTGCATGGTTGAACTAAATATGTGAATAAGCCGGTCAAAAATATTAGTTTTTTCCGCCTCAAAAGTTCTCCAATGAAGAAGACATTTGTATATGGTTATTGCAGCAACTGGTTTTCCGTCGCTAAATCCAATGTTTTCATTAACCCAGTTAATCAGTGCTTCAACACTCTCCTGCAAGGAAAAGGTGGAGCCATAATTTAATTTGTTTTCTAATGACTTGAGTAACTGCTTTAATCACTGAATATTGGCCCAAATAAGTACTTGGTGTCTCTCAATTAAGGATCTCCTGCCGAATTCCATATGCGTGGGTGACTGCAGGGATGATTATATTAGATTCAATCATCAAAAATAAATCTAAAGAGTTATTAACAAGCAGTATAAGATGTTCCAAACCTGTTGTTCGTCTCCAGGTACGCTGCTGCTCCCCAAATTCTTCATAGTTGCAAACACTCAGCAGCATAATAAGAATACAAAATAAGTTTTGTCAACGTGACAAACAATAAACGTATACCCAATAAAAAAATTCAGCTAAGCACATCTACAAAAAAAGAAGTTTCACCAAAGCAGAGTAGTACCAGGTGCACCACTAATTAACACATGATTGAGTGCATCTATGTAACTAATCTTTGTGCCATTAGAAATGCACTAATTTTGTTTCTGAAATGATAGTCTATTCAGAGCAGCATTGCAACATCTGGTTAGATCGGGAGATCCAATGATAAATAGGGACGGTGGTGGCGGAAGGATTTGGGGGCGAGCGTTCTACCTTCCCTGCATGAGGCCCATGATCTCGATGGTGCCGCTGGCGCGGGCGTGGACGACCATCTTGAGGAGCGCGAGGGCGGAGATCCTGGCGCGGTGGAAGTGGTGCTGGTCGGTGGCCGAGGGCTTCTCCTGGTGGGCCCGTGCGTTGGTCGCCTCGTCGTAGCGGTACATCGCGTCCATGGCGTCCGGGTCGGAGGCGAACGCTGGGATGTTGTTCTCCAGCTCCCACGTCTGCCGTGCCACCGCCGACGACGAGGTGGGCTCCATCGCGCTGTCTACACCGGGCGGGCGGGCGGGCGGCAGGCAAAACCCTAGCTAGGAGCGGAAGGGGAGGATGAAGAAGGGGAAGATGGTGATACGGGTGGGGAGGCAGGGTGGGAGGTCGAGCCCTGGAAGAGAACGCAGCAGCGAGGTCGAGCGGGGGCGAGAGCTCAGATCCGTGGGCGTCAGCGGTAGGCTCGGCTCCTCGCGGCGCCGCGCGGCGGGGCAGGGGAGGAGGCGATGGGTGAGTGGCTAATGGCGCACCAGCTGGTGGTGCGCCATTAGTAGTTTTGCAAAAAAAAAATTATATGTCACAGCCCTAGCTTTCTTTTGTTTGCCAAGCATTCATGCATGCATTATAAAAACTTTGATGTTTAAATAGGAAGTGATCAAAGCCCCAAATGTTTTGATCATTTGACAAGAAGGCAATAAAATTTAATACCTTAAATGGAACCAGAAAAATGTTCCAAAAACTTGGCAAAATTGTGACATAAGGTAAAATTGTCAAACCAAAATTCTAGGTCACAGGAACTTTTTGAAAAGGATTTTTGAGTTGAAAAAAAAGCTATTTGGAATGGAATTATTTTGGTTCCTTCTATTTTTAAAGTTTCAAAAATGTTGAAACTTTTATGTGGCATCAGACATTATTGTCTCTGTCACCTAATAAAAAAAATTGGGTTTTATATTTGGTCAAACTATTTATTTTAAATCCTAAAAGTAAATGCCAAAAGAAATAAAAGAGAAATGAAAAAAAACAGAAAAACTTACCTGTCGCCACCCTCTTGGCCCAGCCCACCAGGAGGGCCTCTCCGTGTCGTCTTCCTCCTCCTGCCAGAAGGCAGGGGAGAAGGTGAGCACGGCATCTCACCTCGCCACCTCCTGCTCGCGTGGAGCCCTCTCCTGCCTCCACCGCGCCAGCACGAGGCTGTCTCTCCTTTATCTTCTCCTCCCCCTGCTCTCTGCTTTCCTCTCGCTCTCTATCTTTCTCTCGCGCCGCCATTGCCGATCTGCTCAAGCTCATCTCTAGCCCGTCTCCGGCCACCTCTCGCCACCCCGACCGTCTCGTTAGCTCCGCCTCGGCAAGAAGCTCCTCACCGTCAACAAGCCCGAGCACCAGAGCCCCTGCAGCCTCGCTTCGACGTCTTCTTCCTCCTCCGACAACCGGAAGCCGCCGCCGTTGATTCGGTCGGCCCGTCGCCCCTTCTTCGCCGCCGATGCCAGAAACGGAATCACTGTGAGCCCTCGAGTCTTTCCCCTCTTTCTCGCGCGCGAATGAACCTCTAGAGCTACCTCCCCGTCGAGCTCCACTTGCGGCCGCCGCTAGAGCTCGTCGCCGGCTCTTTCTCCGGCGATTCTAGCCCTCCTGCTACCCCTGCTCGATCGGCCGTTTCACCAGCGTCCCATAGCCGCAAACCGCATGCCAAATAGGGCCCTGTAGCCTCAGTTAGGCCCTCTCCGGCGAGCCTCCGCCGCGGGTCTGGTCGCCGGCGACCACCCTCCGGTGGGCGTCAACGTGGCCGACCATTAACACGCTAATTAACCACCCACAGACGCTGACAGAGGGGCCCACTAGTGAGTCAAACCTCACTTAGTGCGGGTCAGCGCAGGTTTAGTCTATGGGTCACTGACCAGTGGACCCCACTGGTCAGGTTGACCTGGACCCTGCTGGTTGACCTGCTGATGCAGGGATGACATCAGCGTGACGTAGTAATAGTTTCTGATTTAATTTAATTCCAGAAAATTGCTGAAACTTGTAAAAATCATAGAAATTAAAATATAACTGTGATGGAAATAATTTATATATGAAAAAGTATCAGAAAAATGCAAGGAATCCATTGGTGGCCTTTATACACATGTTTGCCATCTTAACCTTGCTGAATATGACAAATTCACAATAGGATTATAAATGATATAATTGGATTTTGAAAATGACTTATATCGATCAAATAAACTTCTTTCAACCTATGATCACTTGCATTAGATGAAATCAGCATCATGATAACTTGCCATGCTCATGTATCATTGTGAAGCATTTGCCGTGATTAATTTCTTTCGTTTGATCTGTCCATAGACCTTGCAAGATGTAGTTATCACCAGCATCGAAGAATAGCTGAGTTCTTCCGATCAACAGGCAAGCAAAACCCCTTTGAACATTCCGACAAAATCCTATTCTCTCGCTCCTGCTCTCATTTCTGTGCATTAGGACAAAATGATTCAATTGATAGTTGTATTACGATAGGTGCACCTATTCCTTTGCATGACCTGATTTTGATCACAGTAATTAGCTAAACCAATGCAACCTAGCATACCTGGTAGATGCTTGAGCCATATGTGCTTTACCCTGTTACGCTTGCTATGCTTAGGTTGAGTTTGGTCTGAGCATCGGAATGATATAATGGAATGATCATGTCCTATTGATGAGAGTTAAAGATGTGAAATTGTTCTGGTAAAGGTAGCGATGAGAGGCCATGTAGCAGTACATGGTGGGTTGTCTCATTACCGCCGCATTTAGGACCCGAGATCTTGTGTTGGTGTTCCAAGACTAGCTACTACCGCACATTGGGTTCCGGTAACTCGACCCCTCTCGGCCTATTAACTACTCTGTTCTCAGTCCAGAAGTCGCAGTAGTTCAAAATGTTCATAGGTTGTGGCACGGCCTGCTAAGTGGATGAACGGCCAAGTCGGGACCGGCTTGGGGCCCTGCTCACATCGTTTGAGGCCATGTTGGAAACCTCGGCCGGACTTCCATTATGGGTTCCAACTCAGATAGGCGACTGTCTTGGGCGTGAGTCTTAGTAGGTTAACGTCCGTGGCCAACTCCCTCGCTGGGCTTCCGCTTGAAGGTTGCCGAGGTGCTGGTTTTTTATGTGCACTTGGCGATAAGTGGCGAAAGCATGTGTGACGAAGTACACCCCTGCAGGGTATCTATCTATTCGAATAGCCGCGTCCTCGGTTATGGACTACTTGGATACTTACATGGTTTATAGATAACTTTAATGGTTACTCTAAAATGATCCAGATAAGTGTGAGTGCTATGGATGGCTATCTCGTAGGATGACGAGAGAGGATTCATGGTGGTGTATTGATGTGGTGGTTATGTGGACTCGTGTGCGCTCTCTCGTAAGGAGACGAGAGAGATAATAAAACTTTGTTGTAGAATAGGTTAGCCAAAGGTCAAAGCTGGCTTCTCTCCAACAAACCCCACAAATTCCGTTGATTGATACTTGATGCATATGTAGTTAGCACTGATGTAAGACTTGCTGAGTACCTTCGTACTCACTGTTGCTTATTCACATTTTTGCAGAATAGACGCCGCTCTCTCCACGTTATCTCTTGACGTTAACATCGATGGTTTAGTTTGGGAACCCAGACAGTGATCTGGCTCCTATGGTAGGGTCGTTGTAGCTTTTAGGCTCTTCCAGCCGCCCTTAGTAGATGTCTGTACCCAGACATGTAACTTCCGCTTGATGCTTGTATGCTCTGAATGTTGGGTCATGTGGCCCCTTCTGTTTGTAACATTAAACTATGTTGGCTCTTCGGAGTCTATGAAATAAATGATGTGTTGTAGAGTTATGTTGTGATGCCATGTTGTATCTACACATATCGTGCATATTGTGTGTATGCTTGCAATGCATTGATATGTGTGGGATTCGACACCTAGTTGTGTGCCTTGAGTAGTACTCCATACCGGGAAATGCCTCTTTGTGCTTCCACCGAGCCTTGGTAGCTTGCTACTGCTCCGGACACATTGATTGACCGGCATGTATCCTTCTTGGTTGTTGTGTCTGTCCCACGGGGAAATGTCACACGGTGTAATGGAGTCCCTGTAGCTTGCTACGACTCGTCTACACTCGCTGATGATCGACACCTGCCTTGCTGGGTTATGTATGCCTGTCCCTATACGGATGTGCCACTTGGGTTCATAACTAGCCATGTTGACCTAGGTTCTTTGACATATGCTTGCTGGCAACATAGTCATATACGTGAGCCAAAAGACGCAAACGGTCCCGGCCAAGGTAAGGTGGCAACCGGGGTGATTACCGTGCGTGAGGACACAAAGTGATATGATGTGTACATGCTGGAGTTGTATGGCTTAGGATCGGGGTCCCGACAGTGTTGGTATCAGAGCCTGACTGCCTGTAGGATTACCAAGCCAGAATGGTCGATGTTGAGTCTAGAAAATCTATAGTTATATAAGGGAATTGATTGTGGAAGGGAACGTAAGGCTCTTTTTACTCTTTTCCTCGAGTCACTCTATTCTAAGTTACCTTTTCTTATCTACGGGGATTAAGGACTAGGTTTTCCTATCTGTCTACTAGGAGGACGAGTTACTGAACCATGGACTTATAGGGTGGTTTCTGTGTGTCATTCCTGCTTTCATCAGAATTATGAGAAGAGATGCCTTTGTTCTTGTTGCACCTCGAATCCATAATATTGAGTAGTCATGTTGCCTAGATCTCTTGAAGGATGCCTCATATTTCATGCCTATACAGCCATTATGTTGTCCGATTTTCTCTGGGATTGTGGTATTTAGTGTTATCTGTCTCTGAACCCTGGATTGTTTCAATAGGATGTCGCGAGTAACCCGGAGTTCTGCTGGCCATGATCAGAACCATGGAGATGGTAGGGATGGAGAAGATTCTCTTAATCCGCCTTTGTTGACAGAGGTTATGCTAGAAATTGAGAGGAATAAGCATGCCACCAACCGTCTGTTGGAGCACATAGAGCGGAATAAAGCGTATCAGTGCAATGAGCTAGTATCCATCAGAGACTTCATCAGGTTGAATCCACCCACCTTCCATCATTCCATTGAGCCACTAGATGCAGATGATTGGCTCCGAAGTATCAATAACAAGCTGCGTTATGCAAACGTGGCTGAAGGAGACAAGCTTACCTATGCCACATATCACCTCGAAGGTTCTGCTAGTCTATGGTGGGAGAACTTTGAGTCTATGCATCCTTCGGGCCAAGTTACTTCATGGCAGGAGTTCTGTGAAACTTTTCATGAACATCATATTCCGCAGGCCCTGATAGATCGTAAGCAAGAAGAGTTTTGCAGTTTGACTCAAGACAAGTTGGATGTAAATGCTTATAGTCGTGAGTTTGTACGCCTTGCGCGTTATGCACCAGAAAAGGTATCCACGGATGCCAAGAAGCAAGCTAGGTTCAGGAAAGGTCTTAACCCAAAGCTTCGTCATGATCTCAGTTTGCATGAGTTCATCAGTTTTGAGGTCCTTGTGAACAAAGCCATCCAAGCAGAAACAAGCAGAATGACCTACGAGGAATCCTGCAAGCACAACCGTGATGTTGGATCATCTTCAACTTCTATATCCCAGAAGTGTAGGATATGGATCCCGAATGTTGTTATCACTCCGAGATATGTACCAAGGCCAACCTATGTGGCGCCTCGTCTGCCGATGCCAAGTGTCCCCCAGGATAATCTCATTAATGAAGCGTTCAACCTAGACACCCGTCCTATTTTTGGATCGTGCTTCAAGTGTAGCAAGCCAGGACACTATTCAAGGGATTGCCCTTTGCGTGGTTTTGTTCCACCTCCTTCAGGAATGGGTGTTGTTCGTTGCAAGCCACCAACCAAGAAGTTCAAGGAAAAGTCAGTTTCTCTAACTCGTGGATGTGTGCACCATGTATCTGCAGAAGAAGCTCAAGATGATGATGATGTCGTGCTTAAGACGCTCCTTGTTAATTCTCATCCAGCTTCAGTTCTTTTTGACTCTGGAGCATCTCACTCCTTCATTTCCGAACGTTATGCCTCCTTGCATAACATTGCTTTCGTAGATATCCCACCCCATTAGTAATTCAGGCTCCAGGTTCCAAATGGAAAACTAATGCAGTAAGTCATGGGAACCAAATCCTTATTGATGGTCTAGTATTCCTTGCTTCTTTGATACCACTCAAGACTTCAGACATCAATATCATTTTGGGGATGGACTGGTTGACAGCTCATCATGCCAAAATTGATTGTTTCTCTAGATCTGTTCAGCTCACCCATACCTCTGGCCAGTTAGTAAATGTCCCATCTGGGGTTACAAAACGCCAGATATATGCCCTCAATGCTAATCCTCTTCCAGACCTTGAAAACATCCCAGTAGTCCGTGATTTTCCGGATGTCTTTCCAGAGGAACTGCCAGGTGTCCCACCTGACAGAGAAGTAGAGTTTGTCATAGAACTTGTCCCAGGAACTGCTCCAATTGCTAGAAGACCCTATAAGATGTCTCCTCAAGAACTAGCTAAGCTTAAAACCCAACTTGATGAATCCTTGAAGAAAGGTTTCATCCGTCCTAGCTCTTCCCCTTGGGCTTGCCCTGTCCTCTTCGTCAAAAAGAAGGATGGTACGGAACGGATGGTTTTAGATTACCGACCGGTTAATCTGGTCACGATAAAGAACAAATATCCTCTCCCCAGGATCGACGATCTGTATGATCAGCTCGCTGGATCTGCAGTCTTTTCAAAGATGGATTTGAGATTAGGTTATCATCAAATCAAAATTAGGAACGGGGACATTCCTAAGACGGCCTCTGTCACTCGTTATAGCCAATACGAGTACACCGTCATGTCCTTCGGTCTAACCAATGCCCCAGCCACTTTCTCCCGCTTAATGAATTCGATCTTCATGGAGTACTTGGATAAATTCATCGTGGTTTACCTCGATGATATTCTGATTTACTCGAAGAACGAAGAAGAACATGCTGAGCATCTTAGGCTGGTATTGATGAAACTTCGAGAGCACCGCCTTTACGCCAAATTCTCCAAGTGTGAATTCTGGTTACCAGAAGTGACCTATCTAGGTCACTTAATCTCGGCAAAAGGTATTGTTGTCAATCCCGAGAGAGTTCAGGACATTCTTGATTGGACTCCACCTGAGTCGGTGAAGCAAGTTAGGAGTTTCCTTGGCTTAGCAAGCTATTGCCGTCGCTTTGTCGAGAATTTCTCCAAAATTGCCAAACCTCTAACTGAACTTCTCAATAAAGATAAGAAGTTCGAATGGACCCCACGGTGCCAGGAAAGTTTTCAGGAGTTGAAAAGACGATTGACTACTGCCCCGGTACTTGTGCCCCCAGATTTCTCAAAGGACTTTATTATCTACTGTGATGCCTCGCGACAAGGACTTGGATGCATTCTTATGCAAGATCGCCATGTGATTGCATACGCATCTCGACAGTTGCGTCCACATGAGGAGCATTATCCAACACATGATCTGGAACTTGCCGCTGTAGTCTATGCACTGTTAACCTGGCGACATTACCTCCTGGATAATCGTTGCGAAATATACACTGATCACCAGAGTCTCAAGTATATATTCACCCAACCGGATTTGAATCTCAGGCAAAGACGGTGGGTTGAGTTGATTACGGATTACGATTTAGGAATATCTTACACCCCAGGCAAACCTAATGTCATGGCTGATGCACTAAGTCGTAAATCCTATTGTAACAACCTCATGTTGCTACAAAATCAACCACTTCTCCATGAGGAATTTCGTAAGCTTAGTCTTCACCTTGTTCCTCAAGGATTCCTTTCTACCTTGGTGTCGAAACCGACTCTTGAGGATCAGATCATAGCAGCCCAGAAACATGTTACGGGAATTTCCCGGATCAAGAGAAACATCGCCAAAGGAGTTGTTGGTCGTTTCTTGGTAAATGATAAAGGTGTTGTATTCTTTGATAACCGTTTGGTGGTTCCTAAGAAGCAACAACTTCGTGATTTGATTCTTAAGGAAGCCCATGAATCGCCTCTCACGATTCATCCCGGTAGCACTAAAATGTATCAGGACGTACGCCAGAGATTCTGGTGGACCCGGATGAAGAGAGAAATCGCTCAGTTCATTGCGAACTGTGACGTTTTTCGTTGCGTTAAGGCAGAGCATCAAAGGCCTGCTGGCACCCTTCAACCCCTGGCTATTCCCGAGTGGAAGTGGGACAAGGTTAGTATGGATTTTATCACTGGTTTTCCAAAGACCAAGAAAGGGAATGATGCCATCTTTGTCGTCATTGATCGCCTTTCGAAAGTTGCTCACTTCCTTCCAGTCCGAGAAAGTATAACTGCTAGCCAGCTAGCAGACCTATATATTTCTCGAATAGTTTCTCTTCAAGGTGTTCCTCTAGAAATCAATTCAGATCGTGGAAGTCTTTTTACTTCTCGATTTTGGGAAAGTTTCCAAAAATCTATGGGAACTCATCTTTCGTTTAGCACTGCTTATCACCCTCGGTCAAGTGGTCAAGTAGAAAGAGTCAACCAAATTCTTGAAGATATGCTCAGAGCCTGTGTTATCTCATTCGGAATGAATTGGGAGAAGTGTCTTCCATTCGCCGAATTCGCTTATAACAAGAGTTTCCAGTCTAGTCTGGGCAAAGCTCCTTTCGAAGTTCTGTATGGACGAAGATGTCGAACACCATTAAACTGGTCAGAAACCGGTGAAAGACAATTCTTTGGACCGGATATGATCCAGGATGCAGAAGAGCAAGTTCGCATTATTCGTGAGAATTTAAAAACTGCCCAATCTCGTCAAAAGAGTCAATATGACCGTCGTCATAAGGAAGTAAGTTATGAAGTTGACGAGAAGGCTTACCTTCGGGTTCCACCTCTCAAAGGTACCCATCGTTTCGGTATCAAAGGCAAATTGGCTCCTCGTTACATTGGTCCTTTCCGTATTCTCGCTAAACGAGGAGAGGTTACCTACCAGTTAGAGCTGCCTCATCAGCTTTCCAAAGTTCATGATGTGTTCCACGTTTCTCAACTCAGGTGTTGCTTCAAGGACCCTGTCCGTGAAGTAGACCACGAAACGCTTGATCTCCAAGATGACCTATCATATCGAGAATATCCTGTTCGTATTCTTGACGAAACCGAGCGCAGCACCCGACATCATAACATCAAGTTTCTCAAGGTTCAGTGGTCTCATCATTCCGAGAATGAAGCAACATGGGAGCGAGAAGATCGCCTTCAGCTTGAATACCCCGAATTCTTCCCGACTACGCCTAAATCTCGGGACGAGATTCTTGTTTAGTGGGGGTGAGTTGTCATAGCCCATGCTTTCTTTTGTTTGCCAAGCATTCATGCATGCATTATAAAAACTTTGATGTTTAAATAGGAAGTGATCAAAGCCCCAAATGTTTTGATCATTTGACAAGAAGGCAATAAAATTTAATACCTTAAATGGAACCAGAAAAATGTTCCAAAAACTTGGCAAAATTGTAACATAAGGTAAAATTGTCAAACCAAAATTCTAGGTCACAGGAACTTTTTGAAAAGGATTTTTGAGTTGACTAAATAGCTATTTGGAATGGAATTATTTTGGTTCCTTCTATTTTTAAAGTTTCAAAAATGTTGAAACTTTTATGTGGCATCGGACATTATTGTCTCTGTCACCTAATAACATTTTTTTGGGTTTTATATTTGGTCAAACTATTTATTTTAAATCCTAAAAGTAAATGCCAGAAAGAAATAAAAGAGAAATGGAAAAAAAACAGAAAAACTTACCTGTCGCCACCCTCCTGGCCCAGCCACCAGGAGGGCCTCTCCCTGTCGTCTTCCTCCTCCTGCCAGAAGGCAGGGGAGAAGGTGAGCACGGTAGCTCACCTCGCCACCTCCTGCTCGCGTGGAGCCCCCTCCTGCCTCCACCGCGCTAGCACAAGGCCGTCTCTCCTTTATCTTCTCCACCCCTGGCTCTCTTCTTTCCTCTCGCTCTCTGTCTTTCTCTCGCGCCGCCATTGCCGATCTGCTCAAGCTCATCTCTAGCCCGTCTCCGGCCACCTCTCACCACCCCGACCGTCTCGTTAGCTCCGCCTCGGCAAGAAGCTCCTCACCGTCAACAAGCCCGAGCACCAGAGGCCCTGCAGCCTCGCATCGACGTCTTCTTCCTCCTCCGACAACCGAAAGCCGCCGCCGTTGATTCGGTCGGACCGTCGCCCCTTCTTCTTCGCCGATGCCAGAAACGGAATCACTGTGAGCCCTCGAGTCTTTCCCCTCTTTCTCGCGCGCGAATGAACCTCCAGAGCTACCTCCCAGTCGAGCTCCACTTCCGGCCGCCGCTAGAGCTCGTCGCCGGCTCTTTCTCCGGCGATTCCAGCCCTCCTGCTACCCCTGCTCGACCGGCCGTTCCACCAGCGTCCCGTAGGCGCAAACCGCATGCCAAATAGGGCCCTGTAGCCTTGGTTAGGCCGTCTTCGGCGAGCCTCCGCCACGGGTCTCGTCGCCGGTGACCACCCTCCGGTGGGCGTCAACGTGGCCGACCATTAACACGCTAATTAACCCCCCACAGACGCTGACAGAGGGCCCCACTAGTGAGTCAAACCTCAATTAGTGCGGGTCAGCGCAGGTTTAGTCTATGGGTCACTGACCAGTGGACCCCACTGGTCAGGTTGACCTGGACCCGGCTGGTTGACCTGCTGACGCAGGGATGACATCAGCCTGACGCAGTAATAGTTTCTGATTTAATTTAATTCCAGAAAATTGCTGAAACTTGTAAAAATCATAGAAATTAAAATATAACTCTGATGGAAATAATTTATATATGAAAAAGTATCAGAAAAATGCAAGGAATCCAGTGGTGGCATTTATACACATGTTTGGACATCTTAACCTTGCTGAATATGACAAATTCACAATAGGCTTATAAATGATATAATTGGATTTTGAAAATGACTTATATAGATCAAATAAACTTGTTTCAACCTATGATCACTTGCATTAGATGAAATCAGCATCATGATAACTTGCCATGCTCACGCATCATTGGGAAGCATTTGCCGTGATTAATTTCTTTCGTTTGATCTGTCCATAGACCTTGCGAGATGTAGTTATCACCGGCATCAAAGAATAGCTGAGTTCATCCGATCAACAGGCAAGCAAAACCCCTTTGAACATTCCGACAAAATCCTATTCTCTCGCTCCTGCTCTCATTTCTGTGCATTAGGACAAAATGATTCAATTGATAGTTGTATTACGATAGCTGCACCTATTCCTTTGTATAACCTGATTTTGATCACAGTAATTAGCTAAACCAATGCAACCTAGCATACCTGGTAGATGCTTGAGCCATATGTGCTTTACCCTGTTACGCTTGCTATGCTTAGGTTTAGTTTGGTCCGAGCATCGGAATGATGTAATGGAATGATCATGTCCTACTGATGAGAGTTAAAGATGTGAAACTGTTCTGGTAAAGGTAGCGATGAGAGGCCATGTAAGAGTACATGGTGGGTTGTCTCATTACCGCCGCATTTAGGACCCGAGATCTTGTGTTGGTGTTCCAAGACTAGCTACTACCGCACATTGGGTTCTGGTAACTCGACCCCTCTCGGCCTATTAACTACTCTGTTCTCAGTCCAGAAGTCGCAGTAGTTCGAAACGTTCATAGGTTGTGGCACGGCCTGCTAAGTGGATGAACGGCCCAGTCGGGACCGGCTTGGGGCCCTGCTCACATCGTTTGAGGCCATGTTGGAAACCTCGGCCGGACTTCCATTATGGGTTCCAACTCAGATAGGCGACTGTCTTGGGCGTGAGTCTTAGTAGGTTAACGTCCGTGGCCAACTCCCTCGCTGGGCTTCCGCTTGAAGGTTGCCGAGGTGCTGGTTTTTTATGTGCACTTGGCGATAAGTGGCGGAAGCATGTGTGATGAAGTACACCCCTGCAGGGTATCTATCTATTCGAATAGCCGCGTCCTCGGTTATGGACTGTTTGGATACTTACATGGTTCATAGATAACTTTAATGGTTACTCTAAAATGGTCCAGATAAGTGTGAGTGCTATGGATGGCTATCTCGTAGGATGACGAGAGATGATTCATGGTGGTGTATTGATGTGGTGGTTATGTGGACTCGTGTGCGCTCTCCCGTAAAGAGACGAGAGAGATAATAAAACTTTGTTGTAGAATAGGTTAGCCAAAGGTCAAAGCTGGCTTCTCTGCAACAAACCCCACAAATTCGGTTCATTGATACTTCATGCATATGTAGTTAGCACTGATGTAAGACTTGCTGAGTGCCTTCGTACTCACTGTTGCTTATTCACATTTTTGCAGAATAGATGCCGCTCTCTCTACGTTATCTCTTGACGTTAACATCGATGGTTTAGTTTGGGAACCCAGACAGTGATCTGGCTCCTATGGTAGGGTCGTTGTAGCTTTTAGGCTCTTCCAGCCGCCTTTAGTAGATGTCTGTACCCAGACATGTAACTTCCGCTTGATGCTTGTATGCTCTGAATGTTGGGTCATGTGACCCCTTCTGTTTGTAACATTAAACTCTGTTGGCTCTTCGGAGTCTATTAAATAAATGATGTGTTGTAGAGTTATGTTGTGATGCCATATTGTATCTACACATATCGTGCATATTGTGTGTATGCTTGCAATGCATTGATATGTGTGGGATTCGACACCTAGTTGTGTGCCTTGAGTAGTACTCCATACCGGGAAATGCATGTTTGTGCTTCCACCGAGCCTTGGTAGCTTGCTACTGCTCCGGACACATTGATTGACCGGCATGTATCCTTCTTGGTTGCTGTGTCTGTCCCCACGGGGAAATGTCACGCGGTGTAATGGAGTCCCTGTAGCTTGCTACGACTCGTCTACACTCGCTGATGACCGACACCTGCCTTGCTGGGTTATGTATACCTGTCCCTGTACGGATGTGCCACTTGGGTTCATAACTAGCTATGTCGACCCAGGTTCTTTGACATATGATTGCTGGCAACATAGTCATATACGTGAGCCAAAAGACGCAAACGGTCCCGGCCAAGGTAAGGTGGCTACCAGGGTGATTACCGTGCGTGAGGCCACAAAGTGATATGATATGTACATGCTGGAGTTGTATGGCTTACGATCGGGGTCCCGACATTATAGTAGTGGTGCACCACCTACATATGCGCCATTAGTAACCAGGGTGGCCATTAGTAGTTCTGCAAAAAAAAATAGTAGTGGCGCACCACCAACAGATGCGCCATTAGTAAAACTGGTTACTAATGGCGCACTAGCTGTGGTGCGCCATTAGTAGTTTGCAAAAAAAACAAAAACAAATTATAGTAGTGGCGCACTACTAACAGATGCGCCATTAGTAACCCTGGTTACTAATGGCGCACCAGCTGCTGGTGCGCCTTTAGTAGTTTTGCAAAAAAAAATATATAGTAGTGGCGCACCGAGTGTGTGGTGTGCCATTAGTGTCCATCACACTAATGGCACACCTCACATGGTGCGCCACTACTATATAGTAGTGGCGCACTACTTGTGTGGTGCGCCATTAGTATCTATATCATCTATAGCCCTTTTCCTAGTAGTGTGAAGCACAATGAGCTAAATTGCCTAACTCAAAAGATATAAGCGAAGCTCAATGAGTATTCTAGCAAATTCACGATGAGTGCATGTCTCTCTCAAAAGGTGTGCAGCAAGGATGATTGTGACACAACAAAAAGAAAAGACTCCTATAATACACGACGCTCCAAGCGAAACACATATCATGTGGTGAATAAAAATATAGCTCCAAGTAATGTTACCGATGGATTGAAGACGAAAGAGGGGATGCCTTCCCGGGGCATCCCCAAGCTTAGGCTTCTTGTTGTCCTTGAATTTCGGTTGGGATGCCTTGGGCATCCCCAAGCTTGAGCTCTTTCCACTCTTTATCCCTTTGTCCATGAGAACATCACCCAAAACTTGAAAACTTCACAACACAAAACTTAAACAGAAACTCGTGATATCATTAGCACAACAAAACAAACTACCACCTCTTTAGGTACTGTAGCAAACTTGATTTCTATTTATATTGGTGTTAGATTACTGTATTCTCACTTTTCCATGGCTAGTACCCCCCCCCCCACGATACTATCCATAGTTTCATCAAAATAAGCAATCAACACAACAAAAACAGAATCTGTCAAAAACAGACCACTCTCTAGCAATCTCTATCCTTCGTATACTTCTGATATCTCAAAATTCTGAACAATTACGAAAATTTGGGAAATTGGCATATCAACCAGCAGCAAAAAAGAATCAACTCAAAATATCTTTCTGGATAAAAATGAAAAATAATTTCGTGAGCGAAAAGTTTCTGTCTTTTTCCAGCATGATCAAACAACCATCACCAAAACTAGTCATAAAGGTTTTACTTGGCTCTAACACAAAAAAACAATCATAACAGAATTATGATGGTGTGTGATGACTCAAAAGTATAGGGGATCAATCGTAGTCCTTTCGATAAGTAAGAGTGTCGAACCCAACGAGGAGCAGAAGGCTCTGATAAACAGTTTTCACCAAGGTAATAACTGCAAGCACTGAAAGTAGCGGTAACAAGTAATGGTGTAGTGAGGTGAAACGTAGCAAGTGAAAAGTAACAAGTAACAAGTAGTAGAAACGGTGCAGCAAAGTGGCCCAATCCCTTTTGTAGCAAGGGACAAGCCTGAACAAAGTCTTATAGGAGGAAAAATGCTCTCGAGGACACACAGGAATTTCTCTCATGCTAGTTTCATCATGTTCATGTGATTCGCGTTCGTTACTTTGATAGTTTGATATGTCGGTGGACCGGCGCTTGGGTACTGCCCTTACTTGGACAAGCATCCCACTTATGATTAACCCCTCTGGCAAGCATCCGCAACTACGAAAGAAGAATTAAGACAACGTCTAACCATAGCATTAAACTAGTGGATCCAAATCAGCCCCTTACGAAGCAACGCATACACTGGGGTTTAAGATTCTGTCACTCTAGCAACCCATCATCTACTTACTACTCCCCAATGCCTTCCTCTAGGCCCAAAGATGGTGAAGTGTTATGTAGTCGACGTTCACATAACACCACTAGAGGAAAAGACAACATACAGCATATCAAAATACCGAACGAATATCAAATTCACATGACTATTATCAGCATGACTTATCTCATGTCCTCAGGAACAAAAGTAACTACTCACAAAGCATAATCATAATCATGAATAGAGGCGTAATGAGTAGCATCAAGGATCTGAACATAAACTCTTCCACCAAGTAATCCAACTAGCATCAACTACAAAGAGTAATCAACACTACTAGCAACCTTACAAGTACCAATCGGAGTCACGAGATGGAGATTGGTTACAAGAGATGAACTAGGGTTTGGAGAGGAGATGGTGCTGATGAAGATGTTGATGGAGATGACTCCCCTCCGACGAGAGGAGTGTTGGTGATGACGATGGCGACGATTTCCCCCTCCGGGAGGGAAGTTTCCCCTGCAGGATTGTCCTGCCGGAGCTCTAGCTTGGTTCTGCTCAAGTTCCGCCTTGTGGCGGCGGAGAATCCACGAAAAAGCTCCACCCTGTTTTTTTCCTGGACGAAACCCTTCATATAGCAAAAGAGGGGGCCAGTGGGCCGCCAGGGCGCCCACAAGCCCTGTAGCCCCCTAGGGGGGTAGGTGGCAGCTACCGGGCTTGTGGGCCCGTGGTAGATCCCCTCTGGCACTTCTTTCGCCCAGTATTTTTTATATATTCCCAAAATATTCCACGTTGATTTTCAGGGTATTTGGAGTTGCGCAGAATAGAGGACTCAGACTTGCTCCTTTTCCAGTCCAGAATTCCAGCTGTCGGTATTCTCCCTCTTCAAATAAATCTTTAAAAATAAGAGAGAAAAGGCATAAGTATAGTACCACAAAGTATAATAACAGTCCATAAAGCGATAAATATCAACATGAAAGCATGATGCAAAATGGACGTATCAACTCCCCCAAGCTTACACCTCGCTTGTTCTCAAGCGAAAACCAAGATCCATAAACATGTCCACGTGTTTAGGGATGAAGGTGTCGATAAAACATAATACGGACATGAGGGCATCATGATCACACATAGAACAGCAATACATCATGAAGATTCTTATGCGAAAGTAACAATTCCTTCACAAAGCAAAGTATAAAGCAAAAACCTTATCGAGAAGTAGCCAACAATAGTCCATAGTCATTGAAGTTGTTGCAATTTATCATAACATCAGAAAGAGTCAAACAAGAGCTTGTAAAGCAAACCCACATACTCAATCATCTCTTTTGTTTTCCACAATTGTTACAACTCACGTGGTACTCATGGTATCAAAGTTTCAGCTGGACACAGAGAAACATAGGGGCTTATAGTTTTGCCTCCCAACCATTTACCTCAAGGGTAAAGTCAACAATAATAAAGCATAAGTACTCATCTCCAAGTTGATATATGAATATAGATCTTTCCCTAGCTTGTGACGGTAGCCAAGACAAAGGCAAAATAAGGAATTGGTGGAGATCACCATGACTCTTTCAAGGGTAAAAAGTAAAGGTACAAGATAGGCCCTTCGCGGAGGGAAGCAGAGGTTGTCATGCGCTTTTGAGATTTGATGCGTGTCCTCTTAGTGCGGAGGAACGTCACTTTATATTGCCTCCTGTGATAAAGAACTTTATTATGCAGTCTGTCTCTTTTTTGTCTTCCTCATCACAGGTTCGTACAAAGCTTATTTTCCACACACTAATAAATCATACATATTAGAGAGCAATTTTTATTGCTTGCACCAATGACAACTTACTTGAGGGATCTTATTCAATCCATAGGCAGGTATGGTGGACTCTCATGGCAAAACTGGGTTGAAGGTTTATGGATGCACAAGTAGTATCTCTACTTGGTGCGGGAGTTTTGGCTAATATGAGGTGGAAGCAATCGTCACATGCTAAGGGATCTCTAAACATATAACATTGTTTGGAACCAGGAAACACAATTCATTATGTTGTCTTCCTTGTCCAACATCTACTTCTAAGCATGTAATAGTTTGGTGAGTGCTCACAATTGTAAAAAGTGTCTAAGATGATATATTTATATGTGAACCTCTCTTTCCTTATTACTTCTTATTAATTGCAACAATTACTGGGGTCTATGTTGGTCTATTCTCAACAAGTTTCAATCATCATACTTGTTATATGTGAAGCTATCACTTTCCATAAGATCATCTCATGATCTTTCATGCTATCGCTCTTTTAATACTTTTGATCACGGCACAAAACAAAGCCCTTGACTAAGATACTCTTTATTATATACTCCCTCCGTCCCAAAATAAGTGTCTCAACTTTGTACTAGTTCTAGTACAAAATTGTGCTAAGCTTGAGACAGTTATTTTGGGACGGAGGGAGTAGCTCGCAAGCTCGAATACATCGGGGGAGACACAAGGCAAAAGACTCAAACTAAACACTAAAAACTTATTCCACTAAGAGAAGAAATAAAAACTGAAAAGGAGAGAACTAAAGCAAAGGTAAAATCAAAAGATATAAAGGTGATACGATACCAGGGCAACTCCCCCAAGCTGGATTGCCCAAACCAATGCTTAGTTGTCTTCCTTTGGTGGTGATGGTGGTGGTGTCTTTGCCTTTGATTCCAAGAGAGCTATCAATCTTTGATTTATACCATGGAGATCTGCGACATGATTGTCCAACAAAACAACTTCACGATAAAGGGAAATATTGCGAGCACGAGTTGTTTCACAAAACCTCAAGAGTTCAATCAAGGATGGAGACAGCACGTGGAGGAAGGGTTGGAGAAAGTCCACTCCTTCAACGTCTTCAATGTTGAACATACGTAGAACTTTCTCCCTAGCTTGGGTTTTCTCCTTAGCTTTGTCCCTGGCTTCCGTGACTTCTACTCTTTTCAGATCAGCATCTACTTCTTCATGAACTTGAGGGAAATTATTCTCCCCAATAGATTCCTGAGACATCTTTGCTCTAAATCTGCGGCAGACAACAGGCTCGAAACGAAAACAGAGGAAAACTGCACGATACGGAGATCAAAACCTTCGGGCATATATATAATGATTTTTTCTGGACCAGAAGGTGTGCTCCGCAAGAAAACGGAGTTCGGGAGGCACACGAGGTGCCCACAAGCCCTGTAGCCACCGCAAGGGGGCAGGTGGCGGCTACCAAGCTTGTGGCTGCCTCGTGCGCTCTCTGGACTGCTTTTTAATTTTCTATTTTTCCATAAATTCCAAAACGGAGAAAAATTCCTACTGGAAAACTTTCGGAGTCCAATTACTTACTGAAACACATACCTCTTCGTTTTGAGGGTCTGAAACAGGCTGATAAACATCCCTTATGTACTCCTCTGGAGTTATGATATTGATGATATTGGTCTCAACATTTATGGGAGTACCAGAGATATAATGATTGATTCTTTGCCCATTTGCCACTCTAGGAAAATTACCTTCCGTGTTATTGATTTTGATGGCACCGGAACGATATACTTCCTCGACAACGTAAGGACCTTCCCATTTAGAGAGAAGCTTGCCTGCGAAGAATCTTAAACGAGAATTGTATAGCAGGACATAATCACCTACATTGCACTCTCGTTTTTGTATTCTTTTATCGTGCCATCTCTTAACCTTTTCCTTGAACAACTTGTCATTCTCATATGCCTGGGCCCTCCATTCATCTAATGATCTGATATCAAACAACCGCTTCTCACCGGCAAGTTTGAAATCGAAGTTGAGCTCTTTGATTGCCCAATAAGCTTTGTGTTCCGGCTCAAGAGGTAAATGGGCCTTACCGTAAACCATTTTATACGGCGACATGCCCATGGGATTCTTATAAGCAGTCCTATAAGCCCATAGTGCATCGTTAAGTTTGCTAGACCAATTCTTTCGAGATCTATTGACAGTCTTTTGTAAGATCAATTTGATCTCCCTATTACTCAACTCCACTTGACCACTAGACTGAGGATGATAAGGAGATGCAACTCTATGGTTGACATCATACTTAGCAAGCATCTTGCGGAAAACACCATGAATGAAGTGTGAACCGCCATCAGTCATCAAATACCTAGGGACTCCAAATCTTGGGAAAATGACTTCTTTAAGCATCTTAATAGAGGTGTGATGACCAGCATTTCTAGTGGGGATAGCTTCTACCCACTTAGTGACATAATCAACAGCTACTAAGATGTGAGTATACCCATTGGAACTCGGGAAGGGTCCCATATAATCAAAGCCCCAGACATCAAATGGTTCAATGACAGGTGAATAGTTCATAGGCATTTCCTGACGCTTACTAATGTTCCCTATTCTTTGGCATTCGTCACAAGACAAGACAAACTTACGGGATCCTTGAAGAGAGTGGGCCAATAGAAACCTGATTGCAATACCTTATGAGCAGTTCTATCTCTAGCATGGTGTCCTCCGTAGGCTTCGGAATGACACTTCTGCAGGATATATCCCCGTTCATGTTCAGGCACACAATGTCTAATAACACCATCTAATCCTTCCTTTTGAAGGTGAGGATCATCCCAAAAGTAGTGTCTCAAATCAAAGAAGAATTTCTTCTTTTGCTGGTAGGTGAAACTGGGTGGTATGTATTTGGCTACGATATAGTTTGCGTAATCAGCATACCACGATGCACTATGTGAAGTGCGGATGACGTTTAGTTTCTCATCAGGAAAGTTGTCATCAATAGGTCGTGGGTCATCAAGAACATTCTCTAGCCTGGACAAGTTATCTGCTACAGGGTTATCAGCACCCTTCCGGTCAACAACGAGCAAATCAAATTCCTGTAGCAGGAGGACCCATCTGATTAGCCTAGGCTTAGCGTCCTTCTTCTCCATAAGGTACTTAATAGCAGCATGAGTAGAGTGAATAGTGACTTTGTAGTCAACTATATAAAATCTGAACTTTTCACATGCAAACACGACTGCTGAAAACTCCTTTTCCGTAGTGGCATAGTTTCTTTGGGCACTGTCTAGAGTTTTACTAGCGTAGTGAATGACATTCAACTTCTTGTCAACTCTTTGTCCTAGAACAGCACCAACAGCATAATCACTAGCATCGCACATGATTTCAAAGGGCAAGTTCCAATCAGGTGGTTGCACAATAGGTGCGGTTATCAAGGCCTTCTTAAGTATTTCGAAACCTTCCTCACAATCCTCATCAAAAACAAAAGGAACATCCTTCTGCAAGAGGTTGGTAAGAGGCCTAGAAATCTTAGAGAAGTCTTTAATGAACCTTCTATAGAAACCAGCATGACCTAGGAAACTTCGTATACCCCTGATATCTGTGGGGCAAGGCATTTTCTCAATTGTGTCAACCTTAGCCTTATCAACTTCAATGCCTTTCTCAGAGATTTTGTGTCCTAAGATGATGCCTTCATTAACCATGAAGTGGCACTTCTCCCAGTTCAAGACGAGGTTGGTATCTTTGCATCTCTGTAAGACTCGATCAAGGTTGCTGAGGCAATCGTCAAAGAAAGAACCGTAAACGGAGAAATCATCCATGAAAACCTCAACAATCTTTTCACAAAAGTCAGAGAATATAGCCATCATACATCTTTGAAAGGTGGCAGGCGCATTGCATAAGCCAAAAGGCATACGTCTGTAAGCAAAGTACCGAAGGGGCAGGTGAAAATGATTTTCTCCTGATCAGATTGTGCAACAGGTATTTGAGAGAAACCTGAATAATCGTCTAGAAAGCAGAAGTGTGTGTGTTTATATAGCCTTTCTAGCATTTGGTTGATAAACGGCAAAGGATAATGGTCTTTCCTGGTTGCCTTGTTCAGTTTCCGGAAGTCTATCACCATCCTATAGCTAGTAATAATCCTCTGTGGGATTAGTTCATTCTTATCATTAGGAACGACGGTGATACCTCCCTTCTTAGGTACGCAATGTACTGGACTTACCCAATCACTATGAGCAACAGGATAAATGATTCCTGCTTCCAGAAGATTTAATATTTCTTTTCTCACGACCTCTTTCATCTTAGGATTTAATCTCCTTTGATGATCAGCAACTGGTTTAGAATCAGGATCAGTTTTAATCTTGTGCTGACATAGAGTGGAACTAATACCCTTAAGATCATCAAGAGTATATCCAATAGCCGCACGGTGCTTCCTCAAAGTTTTAATAACTTCTTCTCTTCGTGATTCGAGAGGTGAGCACTAATAATAATAGGATATATCTCCTTCTCATCAAGATAGGCATACTTAAGTGTATCTGATAACTGTTTTAGCTCGAACACAGGATCACCCTTTGGTGGGGGACGATCCCCAAGTAGTTCAACAGGCAGATTATTCTTCAGAATAGGATATTGTTCTAAAATAATTTTATCTATCTCACCTCTTTCATCCATATGCATATCATTTTCATGCTCAAGCAGATATTGCTCTAAAGGATCCGTAAGAGGTACGGCAATAGAGGCAAGAGCAATTATTTCATCCCTACCAGACGACTCCTTTTCATGGGGTTGTCTTCCAAACTTGGAGAAGTTAAATTCATGAGACACACCCTCAAAACTAACAGTGACAGACTATTTAATGCAATCAATATGAGCATTGACAGTGTTGAGAAAGGGTCTACCAAATATGATGGGACAAAAGCTATCTTGTGCAGTAGCAAGGATGAGGAAATCAGTAGGATACTTCGTCTTACCACACAGGACTTCTACATCTCTCACAATTCCCAGAGGGTAGATAGTGTCTCTATTAGCTAGCGTAATACTGACATCAATGGGTTCTAACTCAGCAGGTGCAATCTCATCTTTGATTTCATCATATAGAGACCGGGGTATTGCACTAACACTAGCACCCATATCACATAAACCATGATAACAGTGATCTCCTATCTTGACAGAAACAACGGGCAGGCCAACTACAGGTCCGTATTTGTCTTTCGCATGAGGGTTAGCAATTATAGCGAAATCCTCACAGAATTTGATAACATGCCCGTCTATGTTTTCGGCTAAGAGATCTTTGATAATAGCAACACTAGGTTCAACTCTAATTTCCTCAGGGGGTGCAAGTGGTCTAATGTAACCCCTACGTATCAAAGTGGGAGCTTTAGAATAATCCTTTTTCCTAGCAGGGTAAGGTGGTTTCTCAGCGTAGGCACAAGGAACAATAGGATCACTAAAGGCAATGACTTTCTCTTCAACTAGATTGGGTTTAACTATGTTGACTTCTACCGGGGGATGATACTTAAACCACTTCTCTTTGGGAAGTTCAACATGAGAAGCAAAAGATTCACAAAGAGAAGCTACTATCTCAGAGTCAAGTCCATACTTAGCGCTAAAATCTCTAGAAGTGTTTGTTTCAACAAAATATTTAACACAATCAAACTGGAAATTCATACCTGACTCCTTACCTTCTTCAAGCTCCCAATCTCGAGAGTTACGTTTGATTCTTTCCAATAAATTCCACTTGTGGTCAATATCCTTCTTCATAAAAGAACCGGTACAAGAAGTGTCAATCATGGTACGATCATCTTAAGAAAGCCGAGCATAAAAGTTTTGAGTGATCATTTCTCTCAAAAGCTCATGATTGGGGCATGAATATAGCTTTGATTTAAGCCTCCCCCAAGCTTGAGCTATACTTTCCCTGTCACGAGGCCAAAAGTTATAAATATAATTCCGATCATGATGTACTAAATGCATAGGATAAAACTTTTGATGAAATTCCAATTTCAACCGATTGTAGTCCCATGATTCAGTATCATCACATAGCCTATACCATGCCAACGCCTTATCCTTCAAAGATAAAGGAAAGACTTTCTTCTTTACCTCATCCTCGGGCAAACCTGCAAGCTTAAATAAACCACAAACTTCATCTACATAGATTAGATGCAAGTCTGGATGTGATGATCCATCTCCTGTAAAAGGATTAGCCAGCAGTTTCTCAAGCATACCCGAGGGAATTTCATAAAATATATTTTCTGTAGGTACCTCAGGTTGAGGAGCAACTCCTCGCGCTTCCGTTCGTGCTGAAGATACCCCGAACAAATTCGTCAAAGGAACAGTTTCCATAGTGACAAGTGACAATAAATTTCAGCGCAGTATATAAATGTTACCTTACCAAAGGCACTTCGCTCCCCGGCAACGGCGCCAGAAAAGAGTCTTGATGACCCACAAGTATAGGGGATCAATCGTAGTCCTTTCGATAAGTAAGAGTGTCGAACCCAACGAGGAGCAGAAGGCTCTGATAAACAGTTTTCAGCAAGGTAATAACTGCAAGCACTGAAAGTAGCGGTAACAAGTGATGGTGTAGTGAGGTGAAATGTAGCAAGTGAAAAGTAACAAGTAACAAGTAGTAGCAACGGTGCAGCAAAGTGGCCCAATCCCTTTTGTAGCAAGGGACAAGCCTGAACAAAGTCTTATAGGAGGAAAAACACTCTCGATGACACACGGGAATTTCTGTCATGCTAGTTTCATCATGTTCATGTGATTCACGTTCGTTACTTTGATAGTTTGATATGTGGGTGCACCGGCGCTTGGGTACTGCCCTTACTTGGACAAGCATCCCACTTATGATTAACCCCTCTCGCAAGCATCCGCAGCTACGAAAGAAGAATTAAGACAACGTCCAACCATAGAATTAAACTAGTGGATCCAAATCAGCCCCTTACGAAGCAACGCATAGAGTGGGGTTTAAGCTTCTGTCACTCTAGCAACCCATCATCTACTTACTACTCCCAAATGCCTTCCTCTAGGCCCAAATATGGTGAAGTGTTATGTAGTCGACGTTCACATAACACCACTACAGGAAAAGACAACATACAGCATATCAAAATACTGAACGAATATCAAATTCACATGACTATCATCAGCATGACTTATCCCATGTCCTCAGGAACAAAAGTAACTACTCACAAAGCATAATCATAATCATGATCAAAGGTGTAATGAGTAGCATCAAGGATCTGAACATAAACTCTTCCACCAAGTAATCCAACTAGCATCAACTACAAAGAGTAATCAACACTACTAGCAACCTTACAAGTACCAATCGGAGTCACGAGACGGTGATTGGTTACAAGAGATGAACTAGTGTTTGGAGAGGAGATGGTGATGATGAAGATGTTGATGGACATGACTCCCCTCCAAAGAGAGGAGTGTTGGTGATGATGATGGCGAAGATTTCCCCCTCCAGGAGGGAAGTTTCCCCGGCAGGATTGTCCTGCCGGAGCTCTAGATTGGTTCTGCTCAAGTTCCGCCTCGTGGCGGCGGAGAATCCACAAAAAAGCTCCACCCTGATTTTTTTCCTGGACGATAACCCTTCATATAGCAAAAGAGGGGGGCAGTGGGCCGCTAGGGCGCCCACAAGCCCTGTAGCCGCCGCCAGGGGGGTAGGTGGCAGCTACCAGGCTTGTGGGCCCCTCGTAGCTCCCTTCTGGCACTTCTTTCGCCCAGTATTTTTTATATATTCCCACAAACTTCCACGTTGATTTTCAGGGCATTTGGAGTTGCGCAGAATAGAAGACTCAGACTTGCTCCTTTTACAGTCCAGAATTCCAGCTGCCGGTATTCTCCCTCTTCAAATAAACATTGCAAAATAAGAGAGAAAAGGCATAAGTATAGTACCACAAAGTATAATAACAGTCCAGAAAGCGATAAATATCAACATGAAAGCATGATGCAAAATGGATGTATCAGTGTGGACGCAACAAAACATAAAGCAAAAAAGCAAAGATAAATTCATTGGGTTGCCTCCCAACAAGCGCTATTGTTTAACGCCCTTAGCTAGGCATAAAGCGATAGAATCACGTATCGTCGTCTTTGGTGCTCAAACCATAAGTAGCCCTCATCATGGATTCATAAGGCAGTCTTATTTTCTTTCTAGGAAAATGTTCCATGCCCTTCTTTAATGGAAATTGAAATCTAATATTCCCTTCCTTCATATCGATGACAGCACCAATAGTCCTTAGGAAAGGTCTACCAAGAATGATGGGACATGTCGGATTGCAATCAATATCAAGCACAATGAAATCCACAGGTACATAGTTCCTATTTGCAATAATAAGAACATCATTGATACTTCCCATGGGTTTCTTAACAGTAGAATCCGCAAGATGCAAATTAAGAGAGCATTCATCAATCTCATTGAAGCCTAGAACATCACATAAAGACTTCGGAATCGCGGAAACGCTAGCACCCAAATCACACAAAGCATTGCATTCATAGTTTTTTATTTTGATTTTGATAGTAGGTTCCCACTCATCATGATGTTTTCTAGTAATCAAAACTTCCAATTCAAGTTTCTCTTCAAGAGATTTCAGCATAGCATCGACGATATGATCGGTAAAGGCCTTGTTTTGGCTATAAGCGTGTGGAGAGTTTAGCATGGATTGCATCAAGGAAATACATTCAAACAAAGAGAAACTATCATAATTGAATTCCTTGAAATCCAAAGTAGCAGTTTCATTACTACTCAAAGTTTTGATATCTTCTACTCCACTTTCAATGCTTTTAGCATCAAGATAGATGGACTCCGGATCATTGGGGCGTTTTTCAACCAAAGTGGATTCACATCCAGCCCCATCATCATTAGGTTTGAGACTAGAAAACAAGGATTCAATGGGAGTCACACAAAGCACTTTAAGATCTTCGTGATTCTCATCACGAGAACACGCCTTTTTAAGCCATTCATGTCTAGCACGAATTTGGTGGTTCTTTCTTTACTCTCATTCATGGAAACACGCATAGCTTTCAAAGTTTCATCCATATTGATCTTGGGAGGAGCACATCTAACTTTCAAAGCATCAATATCAAGAGACATTCTATCAACACTCCTAGCCAAATCATCAATTTTGAGTAGTTTTTCTTCTATGGACGCATTGAAAATCTTTTGCGAGTTGATAAAATCTTTAATATTACTCTCTAGATCAGAGGGTAATTTGTTGTAATTTCCATGAGCATTGATGTAGGAGTTGCCAAAGTTATTAGAGGGATTACTAGGAAAAGGCCTAGGAATATAGTTTCCTCTAAAAGCATTGTTGTTGCCAAAATTATTCCTACCAACAAAATTAACATCCAAGCTTTCATTTCTACTCTCAATCAACGAAGACAGGGGCATATCATTACGATCTAAAGGAGCACCTTTACTAGCAACCAATTTCATTAACTCATCCATCTTAGCACTCAACGAGTGAATTTCTTCTATAGCGTGTACTTTTTTACTAGTAGGTGACCTTTCAGTGTGACACTGAGAATAGTTTGTCATGATATTGTCTAGGAGTTTTGTGGCTTCCCTAAGGTGATATCCATGAAAGTTCCACCAGAGGTGGAGTCCAAGATATTTCTAGAAGAAAAATTCAAACCAGCATAGAAGATTTGCATAATCGTCCAAAGACTCAAGCCATGAGCGGGACAATTTCTAATCATCAAGTTCATTCTCTGCCAAGATTGTGCAGCATGTTCATGATCTAGTTGCTCAAAATTCATGATATCATTACGGAGAGAGATAATCTTAGCCGATATATAAGCATCTTTGCACTTGTTCCAAGAATCAATACTATTTTTGGGCAAAGATGAAAACCAAGTTTTTGCTCGATCTCGCAGTGAGAACGGAAATAGCTTCAATTTGATAACATCATTATCCACATCTTTCTTCTTTTGCATATCGCATGACTCAATGAAGGTATTAAGATGGGATGCGGCATCTGCACTAGGAAGGCCGGAGAATTGCTCTTTCATAACAGGAGTCAGCAAAGCAGCATTGATTTCATATGATTCCGCACTAGTGGCGGGAGCAATCGAAGTACTAATAAAATCATTATTATTAGTATTCGAGAAGTCGTAAAGTTTGGTATTTTCAGTCATGGTGACTTCAGCAAACAGACAAGCACACAAGCGAACAGAGAGCAAGCGAAAGAAAAGGGCAAATGAAAAAGGCAAATATTTTTGTAAATTTTTGTTTTTCAAAAGTGGGGGAGAGGAAAACGAGAGGCAAAAAAAGTAAATGCAAGAGATGAGTTTGCGACGGTTACTTGGATAAGCTTCACTTGATGCTCCCCGGCAACGGTGCCAGAAATTCTTCTTGCTACCTCTTGAGCTTGCGTTGGTTTTTCCCTTGAAGAGGAAAGGGTGATGCAGCACAGTAGCAGTAAGTATTTCCCTCAGTTTGAGAACCAAGATATCAATCCAGTAGGAGTATCAAGCCAAGTTCCTAAAGTACCTACGCAAAACAGCAAACTTGCAACCAACGCTACAAAGGGGTTATAAATCCCTTCACGATTGATTGCAAGGTGAGATATGAAGGCGGAAAGTGCAACAAAGTAAAAGTGTGGAGCTGAAAATATAATGTGAAGTAGACCCGGGGGCCATAGTGTTCACTAGAGGCTTCTCTCATGATAGCAAATATTACGGTGGGTGAACGAATTACTGTCGAGCAATTGATAGAACCGCGCAAAGTCATGACGATATCTAAGGCAATGATCATAGATATAGGCATCACGTCCGAGACAAGTAGACCGATACTTTCTGCATCTACTACTATTACTCCACACATCGACCGCCATCCAACATGCATCTAGTGTATTGAGTTCATGACAAACAGAGTAACGCCTTAAGCAAGATGAAATGATGTAGAGGGATAAATTCATGCAATAGATATAAACCCCATCTTTTTACCCTTGATGGCAACAACATGATGCTTGCCTCGCTACCCCTTCTGTCACTGGGTGAGGTCACCGCACGGTATGAACCCAAAAACAAATAGTTCTCCCATTGCAAGAATCATAGATCAAGTTGGCCAAACAAAACCCACAACTCAAAGAGAATTGCAAGGATATGAAATCATGCATATAAGAGATCATAAGAAACTCAAATAAGATTCATAGATAATCTGATCATAGATTCACAATACATCGGATCTCGACAAACACACCGCAAAAGAAGATTACATCGGATAGATCTCCATGAAGATCATGGAGAACTTTGTATTGAAGATCCAAGTGAGAGAAGAAGCCATCTAGCTACTAGCTATGGACCCGAAGGTCTATGGTGAACTACTCACGCATCATCGGAGAGGCAATGGTGTTGATGAAGAAGCCCTCCATTTCCAAATCCCCCCCTCCGGAAAGGCACCAGAATGTGCCCCAGATGGGATCTTGCGGAGACAGAAGCTTGCGGCGGCGGAAAAGTATTTTCGTGGCTCTCTGCCGTGGTTTTGGATTTTTTGGAGATTTATAGGCGGAAGAAGTAGGGCAGAGGAGCCACACGCGGCCCACAATCCTACTAGGCGCCCCCCCCCCCCCCCCCCCAGGCCGCGCCTATTGGCTTGTGACCTCCCCGGGGGTCCTTTGCCTTGGTTCTCAAGTTCCCCGCATATCTTTTGTTCCGGAAAAATCTTTTCGGAGGTTTTATTTCGTTTGGACTCTATTTAATATTCTCCCCTGAAAAGGGTCAAAAACACGGAAAAACAGGAACTGGCACTTGGCACTGAGTAAATAAGTTAGTCCCAAAAAAGATATAAAAGGCATACAAAACATCCAAAGTTTGACAAGATAATAGCATGGAACCAACAAAAATTATAGATACATTGGAGACGTATCACCCCTATCTTCGCAAAGCTCAGGGCTCTTACTGTCAATGGTCTCACTGGGATTGATCTGATCCGCTGCTGGGTGGAGTGGAGAATCATGCCTTTGAGCCACCGGGACGGCTTGATGTGTGAATATAATGGCGACTTAAACCACCCCCAATGCTTTTATAACGTGATGCTTGAATAAGAAGACATTGTCGAAATCATAAAGAAACTGAGTAGCGAGCCTGCTGAGAACTGCTTCAAAATCGGGCTCAAACCTTTATGCGTTTTTAACCCGGCTCCAGAGGTAAAAAATCCCAAGTCGCCCTTCTAGCTTTTTGATATATTCATGGCTATTTTTGATATGAGCTTTTAATCATTTCAATCAGAGGAATTCGGCCTTTTGGACCCGAAGACCCAAGACAGTCGTCAAGAAAACGACCAAATCCGCCCCAAAGAAGAAGAAAAACAAAGGGAAGGCGACTGCAAAGGAGTCATCTATTGTGGGCGAGTCTCGGGCCGCCGACGAACAATCAGAGGTAATGCTCTCTTGTTTTTATTGCTGTAATTTCACTTGTACTCATGATTTACTACCTATGTTTATAGGATGATGACTTGGAGAGCCAATATGAAGATGTCGAGGTAATTTGCATTTCTTTCGACTCAAACTCTTCTCCTCCCAAGCCGGTCAGGTGAATTTGTAGGAAAGTTCCCATGTCTCACCCGGATGCTTATCTGGATCCCAATTTCCTTTTGAAGAAGGCGAGTTTTATGCCCAAGCGTCATACTCGAAGAAACTATGGGGACCTCTTGTCCGGCTTGCCCGAGAAAACAACCGGTCGCAAATGTCAAAGCGAGGTACGTTGCTATAAACATCTTTCTTCCTGTGTAAACTGTTCTCGTGATTTAGCTAATTTTTTGAATCCTTCACCCAACAGGTTTCACCTCCTTCATCTGGCAACTCAGCCGCCTCAACTCTTCCCCCTTGATCCGCCTTCAGGGGTAAGTTCCTTCATTAACATATTTCTACTCGTGTAAATATTCTTGTTTTAACATTGGTACCATCATTCCTTAGGGCTCAAACAAAGAAGAGAAAAACTGGCGAGCCGTCTTGTGTTCCTAAAACGGGTGAAGTGTTTGGTATGAGTACCTCCATCCCAGAGGCTCAAGTAGAACCAGCTGAGACTTATGACGATATCTTCGATGATTTCCCTGACATCCGGGTCAACCTTTCAAGCCCTCAAAAGGAAGTAACTGAAAACATCAACCCGCCCAGTCCTCATAAGGCGCTTGAAGACCAGATCCAATCGTCGTCACTGGTACCGGCTATTCTAAGCCTGCAACCGCGGTTTTAACCAAACACGCACCAAAAGATGCCCAAGTATTTGCGGAAAAAGATATTACCAAGACGAAGCTCCCCAATTATAAAAAATTGGAGTTTGATGAACTTTACTTTGGTTTTGTGAGCCGCCTGGAGACGAGCCATGAGATGGAAAAGAGCTTGGCCAACATGATGCGGATAAAACATGAGGTATGATATCTTTTAACCTTCTTGACATGTCCTCCCATTAGCCCTCCAAAGGCTGAGTCATCCATGACGAATTGTGCATTTGTGCCATCTTTCAACGTGTAGCCCCCAAGGACCGGGTCATCTTTGTAAAGATGAGCCGGGTCTTTAATTTATAACTTGGAACAAAAAGCTTCAACTTGTAGCCCCCAAGGGCCGAGTCATCTTGTTAAAGATGAGCCGGGTCTTTTAGTGTATAACATGAAGAAAAGCTTCAACCTGTAGCCCCCAAGGGTCGGGTCATATTGTTAAAGATGAGTCGGGTCTATAGTTTGTATTTGAACAAGAGCTTCAGCCTGTAGCCCCCAAGGGCCGGGCCATCTTTTTAAAGATGAGTCGGGTCTGTAATTTGTATTTGAACAAGAGCTTCAGCCTGGAGCCCACAAGGGCCGGTTCATCTTTTTAAAGACGAGCCGGGACTTTAACTTTGACTAAAACCTTCAACCTCTAGCCCCCAAGGGCCGGGTCATCTTTTTAAAGATGAGTTGGGTCTTGCTTGAAGTTATTACCTTAGAAAAAATGAATCATACATTAGCCCCCAAGTATGAGGGATGTTGCTTGCAATGGTCCTGAAACTTGCTTTCCTGATGTATGTTGCAGGAATCATTGACTCGGGCTGACTCAACTTTGGCCAGCTTTAAACAAATCCTTGCAGAGCAGCAGGATGCTCGAGCTAAGTTTGAAGAGAAACTTTGCCTTGCTCTAGCCGACATGGAAAAAATGAAGGCAGAGCACAAAAAATTTGAAGACAAGGCCCATGCTGAGCAAGCTGCCGTTTTGAATAGGGCGGAACAAGCCGAAGAAAAACTGAAAGCCGCCGTACAAGAGCTCTCCGGATTGAAAAATCACATGTCCAAGATGACCTAGGCTGTGTTTGGTAAGTATCAATTACTTCCTTGCAACAACTTATGATCCTGCTTCTTATGTGTAGGTCCTTGAGCCGCCACCCTATAGAATGATTGTATTTTGAAGCTGAAGGCGATCTACACTTTGACGGAGCAGTTGTACACTGGTGGTGTGATGACCATGAAGGCTGTCATGGGCAACAAGGAGCCCGTAAAATCCATTAAGCATATGTTGGGTTGTTTGTCAACACTGCCACCCTAAATAGAGGAGCTTAAGAGGTCACCCGCCTGCAAAGGAGCGCTAACTTCCCTAAGCGGTGCTTGGCCTATGCTCCAGAACTTAAGATGGAAGAAGTAACTTGTGGATTTCCGGAGCTAAAAGACGACGGGTCAGATTTCAGCGAAGAGGATTACCACCGCTGTGTAAAAGAATCTCGCTTTGCGATGACTCAACTAGCGGCCGGCCTGGATTTAGGCAAATATCAGGCGGCTTATGATGAGCACATCAAACGTGTTACTCCTCCTTCGTATGAAATCACCGTCCTGACTCCGCAGCGCCGTAAGAATCCTTTTGACTCTCATGTCGATCTGTCCACCATCTTGACTGACGAAGACGAGTTCCACGCCTTGACCAATTGCAATTGGAAATTGCACGACTTACAGATCGAAGATGGCGAAAGCTCAAGGCAAGATAATCCGGAGGCGGCTTGAGTCAAACTGACAAGAAGATCACCCACGGAGAACACTTTGATTCCTCTTATGGCCGGGTTATGTCTCCTGGTATGACCTTCTAACCCATGTAATAGTCGAGGATTTTGGAAACAATATTATAATTGTACCTTGTGATGGCGTTTAAAGTTTCACCATTTATTAATGTGAATCGCCTTGCCCAATGCTTTTCCATGTTTGACAAGAAAAACCTCTTTCCCTATTTATCAGAGAAAAACAATAAGGCGGCCCAATGAGTCGCGACGGTTTATAATGGAGTTTTTATGAAACTCTTGGCTATGCCACAAAGATAGTCATAAAGTTCGTCGGCTCAATGAGTTACAACAGGGTAGGACGACTTTGCAAGACTCTAGTGCTACCCCTGGAAGGTTTTTGCAACAGCTTGAGTTGTTTAGACCGGCTGATCAGGCACGAGTCAAGCTTCAGTGAAGCAGGTTACTATGACCATGAGATCATATAACTCACTAGGACCGGAGGAATACCTTGTGTGCATCAAATGTCGCAACGTAACTGGGTGACTATAAAGGTGCTCTACATGTATCTCCAAAGGTGTCTGTTGAGTTAGTATGGATCAAGACTAGGATTTGTCAGTCCGTGTGACAGAGAGGTATCTCGGGGCCAACTCGGTAATACAACATCACACAAAAGCATTGCAAGCAATGTGACTAACTGTAAGTCACGGGATCTTGTATTATGGAACGAGTAAAGAGACTTGCCGGTAACGAGATTGAAATAGGTATGCGGATACCGACGATCGAATCTCGGGCAAGTAACATACCGGAGGACAAAGGGAATGACATACGGGATTATATGAATCCTTGGCGCTGAGGCTCAACCGATAAGTTCTTCGGAGAATATGTAGGATCCAATATGGACATCCAGGTCCCGCTATTGGATATGGACCGAGGAGTGCCTCGGGTCATGTCTACATAGTTCTCAAACCCGCAAGTCTGCGCACTTAAGGTTCGATGATGTTTTAGTATAGTTGAGTTATATGTGCGGTTACCGAATGTTGTTCGGAGTCCCGATGAGATCACGGACATCACGAGGGTTTCTGGAATGGTCCGAAAATGAAGATTTATAAATAGGATGGTTTCATTTGGTCACGGGAAAGTTTCGTGCAATTCCGGCAGTATACCGGGAGTGACAAATGGGTTTCGGGTGTTTACCGGGAGGGGCCCACCCACCCGGGAGTGAACCCAAGGCCCTAGGGTGGCGCATCAAGCCCCTAGTGGGCTGGTGGAGTCAGACCAAGAGTGTTATGGCGCCACATAAGAAAATGCCAAAGGAAAAAAGAAAAATAAAAGGAAAGAGGGAGGTGGGAAGGAAGAGGAGGACTCCTCCTTCCCAAACTGAATTGGAGGAGGAGTCCTCCTCCTCCTGGCGTCCGGCGCACCTTGAGGCCCTTGTGCCTCAAGGCTTGCCCATCCCCTCCTCCTATATATAGTGGTGGTTTAGGGATTTTTGAGACACAACTTTGCCACGTGCAACTCAAGGCTATTCCACATAGTTTTACCTCTAGATTGGAATTCAGCGGAGCTTGGGCGGAGCCCTGCAGGAGTAGATCATCACCACCACCGGAGCACCGTCACGCTGCCAGAGAACTCATCTACTTCTCCATCTTTCTTGCTGGATCAAGAAGGCCGAGATCATCGTCGAGTTGTACGTGTGCTGAACGCGGAGGTGTCGTCCGTTCGGCGCTAGATCGTGGGACGGATCGCGGGACGGTTCGTGGGACGGTTCGAGGGACGTGAATATGTTACACTACATCAACCGCGTTTCTTAACGCTTCCCGCTGTGCGATCTACAAGGGTATGTAGATCTAATCTCCACTCATAGATGGACATCACCATGATAGGTCTTTGTGTGGGTAGGAAAATCTTTGTTTCCCATGCAAGGTTCCCCAACAAAACATTCGGATCACGCCGGGACGCAAATTCAAAGAGCAATAACATACAAAGTTGGCCAGAATGTAAAAAAATCTGTAATGTAACCGGACCCTGGAGTTCCCCGAACGTTTGTAGCGCCATACGACCCAAACACAGTGAGTGATAGGATACAAAACTGACGAGAATGGACCAAATATGTGAGTTTTGATGAGGTTTCCGTAATCGGACCCTGAAGTTCCCCGAACGTTTGTATCGCCCCAGGACCCAAAATCAGTGTACAATAGCATGGAAAACTGATTAGAATGGAGTGAATCTACGAGTTTTGACGAGGTCCCCGTAACCGGTCCCAAGATTTTGCAAAGTGTTCGGATCGCCTCGTGGGTCAAAATTAGAGAGTAATAGTATACGAAACTGGCCAGAATGTATAAAATCTACGAGTTTTGATGAGGTCCCCGTAACCAGACCACGAAGTTACCCAAACGTTGGTATCATGCCGGGACCCAAAATCTGTGAGTAGTAGCATATAAAACTAGCCAGAATGTATAAATTCCGCGAGTCTCGAAGAGGTCCTCGTAACCGGTCCCCGGGGTTCCCCAACCGTTCGGATCGCCCCGGGACCCAAAATCAGTGAGTAATATCATACAAAACTGGCCAGAATGGACCAAATCTACGAGTTTTGACGAGGTCCCCGTAACTGGTCACCGGAGTTTGCGGAATGTTTAGATCGTCCCGGGAGCCAAAATCAGTGAGTAATAGCATACAAAACCGGCCTGGATGTATAAAATCTGTGAATTTTGTCCACATCCCCGTAACGGGATGCAAGAGTTCCCCGAACGTTTATAGCGCCCCATGACCAAAATATAGTGAGTAATAGCATACAAAACTGGCGAGAATAGACCAAATATGCGAGTTTTTACCAGGTGTCGGTAACCGGTCACCGAAGTTCGTGGAACGTTTGGATCGCGCCGGGACCCAAAATCAGTGATTAATAGCATACAAAACTGGCCAGAATATATAAAATTTGTAAGTTTTGACGAGGTCCCCGTAACCGGACCCATGAGTTCTACGAACGTTTGTAGCACCATATGACCCAAACACAGTGAGTAATAGCATACAAAACTGACGAGAATGGACCAAATATACGACTTTTGACAAGGTTTCCGTAACCGGACCTCGAAGTTCCCCGAATGTTTGTATCTACTCGGGACCCAAAATTAGTGAGCAATAGCATGGAAAACTGACCAGAATGGACTGAATCTATGAACTTTGACGGGGTCCCGGTAACCGAACCACAAAGTTACCCAAACATTTGTATCGCGCCGGGACCCAAAATAAGTGATGCATATAAAACTAGCCAGAATGTATAAATTCTGCGAATTTTGACGAGGTCCCCGTAACCGGTAACCAAAATTCGCAGAATGCTCGGATAGCCCCGGGACCAAAAATTAGTGAGTAATAGCATACAAAAATGGCCAGAATGGACAAAATCTACGAGTTTTGACGAGGTCCCCGTAACTGGTCACCGGATTTCGTGGAACGTTCGGATCGCCCCGGGACCCAAAATCAGTGAGTAATAGCATACAAAACTTGCACGAATGTATAAAATCTGTGAATTTTGACGAGGTCCAAGTAACCGGACCCAAGAGTTCCTCGAACGTATGTTGCACCCCAGACACCAAACACAGTGAGTAATAGCATACAAAACTGCCGAGAATTGACCAAATATGCGAGTTTTTATGAGGGTTCCGTAACCGGACCCCGAAGTTCCCCGAACGTTCGTATCGGCCCAGGACCCAAAATTAGTGAGTAATAGAATGGAAAACTGGCTAGAATGGACCAAATTTGCGAGTTTTGACAAGGTCCCCGACACCGGACCCCGAAGTTCACTTGACGTTCGCATCGCTCTCGGACCCAAAATCAGTGAGTAATAGCATGGAAAACTCACCACATTGGACCAATTTGAGTTTTTACGAGGTCCCCGTAAGTGGTCCCAGAGTTCCCCGAACGTTCGGATCGCCCGGTGACCCAAAATCAGTGAGTAATCATACAAAAATGGCCAAAATGGACCAAATCTACGAGTTTGGACGAGGTCCCCGTAGCCGGTCACCGGAGTTCGCGGATTGTTCAAATCACCTAGAGACCCAAAATAAGTGAGTAGTAGCATACAATACTCGCCAGAATGTATAAAATCTGTGAGTTTTGACGAGGTCCCCGGAGTTCCCCGAACGTTCGGATCGCCCCGGGATCCAGAATCAGTAAGTAATATCATCTAAAACTGGCCAGAATGGACCAAATCTACGAGTTTTTACGAGGTCCCCGTAACCGTTCACCGGAGTTCGTGGAACGTTTGGATCGCGTGGGACCCATAATCCGTGAGTAATAGCATACAAAACTGGCCAGAATGTATAAAATCTATAAGTTTTGACGAGGTCCCGTAACCGGACCCAGGAGTTCCCCGAACGTTTGTAGCACCAGAGGACCCAAACACAGTGAGTCATAGCATACAAAACTAACGAGAATGGACCAAATGTGGGAGTTTTTACGAGGTTTCCGTAACCGCACCCCGAAGTTCCTCGAATGTTCGTATCGCCCCGGGACCCAAAACCAGTGAGCAATAGCATGGAAAACTGACCATAATGGCTGAATCTACGAGTTTTGACGAGGTCCCCGTAACCGGTACCCAGATTTTGCAGAGTGTTCGGATCACCCCGTGGCCCAAAATCAGAGAGTAATAGCATACAAAACTGGGCAGAATGTATAAAATTTGTGAGTTTTGACGAGGTCCCCGTAACCGGTCCCCGGAGTTTGCGGAACGTTTGGATAGCCCCGGGACCAAAAATGAGTGAGTAATAGCATAAAATACTAGCTAGAATGGACCAAATCTACGAGTTTTGACGAGGTCCCCGTAACCGGTGTTCGTGGAACGTTCGGATCGTCCCAGGACCCAAAATCAGTGACTAATAACATACAAAACTCTTGTGGATGTATAAAATCTATGAATTTGGATGACATCCCCGTAACCGGACCCAAGAGTTCCCCGAACGTTTGTACCACTCCATGACCCAAATATAGTGAGTAATAGAATACAAAACCGATGAGAATAGACCAAATATGCGAGTTTTTACGAGGTCCTGGTAACCTATCACCGGAGTTCGTGGAACGTTTGGATCACGCTGGGACCCAAAATCAGTGAGTAATAGCATACAAAACTAGCCAGAATGTATAAAATTTGTAAGTTTTGACGAGGTCCCCTTAACCGGACCCAGGAGATCCACGAACGTTTGTAGCGTCATAGGACCCAAACACAGTAATAGCATACAAAACTAACGAGAATGGACCAAATATGCGACTTTTGATGAGGTTTCTGTAACCGGACACCGAAGTTCCCCAAACGTTCCTATCAACCCGGGACGGAAAATCAGTGAGCAATAGCATGGCAAACTGACCAGAATGGACTGAATCTACGAACTTTGACAAGGTCCCCGTAACCGGTCCCCAGATTTTAAAAAGTGTTGGGATCGCCCGATGGCCTAAAATCAGAGAGTAATAGCATACAAAATTCCCCAGAATATATAAAATTTGCGAGTTTTGACGAGGTCCCCATAACCGGACCATGAAGTAACCAAATGTTTGCATCGCGCCGGGACCCAAAATCAGTGATGCATATAAAACTGGCCAGAATGTATAAATTCTGCGAGTTTTGACGAGGTCCCCGTAACCTGTCACCAGAGTTTGCGGAATGTTCGGATAGCCCGGGGACCAAAAATTAGTGAGTAATAGCATACATAACTGACCAGAATGGACCAAATCTACGAGTTTTGACGAGGTCCCCGTAACCGGTCACCGGAGTTCGTGGAACGTTCGGATCGCCCCGGGACCCAAAATCTGTGAGTAATAGCATACAGAACTGCCACGAATGTATAAATTTTGTGAGTTTTGACGAGGTCCCCGTAACCGGTCCCCGGAGTTCCCCGAACGTTTCTATCGCCCCGGGACCGAAAATCAGTGAGTAATATCATACAAAACTGGCCAGAATGGACCTAATCTAGGAGTTTTGATGAGGTCCCCGGAACCGATCACCTGAGTTCGTGGAACCTCCGGATCGTTCTGGGACCCAAAATCAGTGACTAATACCATACAAAACTGAGATGAATTTATAAAATCTGTGAATTTTGATGAGGTCCCCGTAACCGGACCAAAGAATTTCCCGAACGTTTGTAGCGCCCCAGACCCCAAACATAGTGAGTAATAGCATACAAAACTGTCGAGAATGGACCAAATATGCGAGTTTTGATGAGGTTTCCGTAACCGGACCCCGCAGTTCCCCGAATGTTCGTATAGGCCAGGGACCCAAAATCAGTGAGTAATAGCATGGAAAACTGGCTAGAATGGACCAAATTTGCGAATTTTGACAAGCTCCCTGAAACCAGAACCTGAAGTTCACCGAACGTTCGTATCGCTCCGGCACCCAAAATCAGTGAGTAATAGCATTGAAAACTGGACACATTGGACCAAATTTGAGTTTTGATGAGGTCCTCGTAACCGGTCCACGGGGTTCCCCGGACGTTCGGATCGCCCCGGGACCCAAAATCAGTGAGAATATCATACTAAACTGGCCAGAATGGAACAAATCCACGAGTTTTGACGAGGTCCCCGTTACCGGTCACCGGAGTTCGCCGAACGTTCGGATCGCCCTGGGACCCAAAATCGGTGAGTAATAGCATACAAAACGGGCATGGATGTATAAAATCTGTGAATTTGGACGACATCCCCGTAATCGGATCCAAGAGTTCCCCGTTTGTACCGCTCCATGACCAAAATATAGTGAGTAATAGCTTACAAAACAGGCGAGAATAGACCAAATATGCGAGTTTTTATAAGGTCCCGGTAACCGGTCACCGGAGTTTGTGGAACGTTTGGATCGCGCCGGGACCCAAAATCTATGAGTAATAGCATACAAAACTGGCCAGATTGTATAAAATTTGTAAGCTTTGACGAGGTCCCCTTAACCGGACCCAGGAGTTCCACGAACGTCTATAGCGCCATAGGACCCAAACATAGTAATAGCATACAAAACAACGAGAATGGACCAAATATGCGACTTTTGACGAGGTTTTTGTAACCGGACCCCGAAGTTCCCCGAACGTTCGTATCTACCCCGGACCCAAAAACAGTGAGCAATAGCATGGCAAACTGACCAGAATGGACTGAATCTACGAACTTTGACGGGGTCCCCGTAACCGGTCCCTAGATTTTACAAAGTGTTCGGATCGCCCCGTGGCCTAAAATCAGAGAGTAATAGCATACGGAACTCGCCACAATGTATAAAATTTGGGAGTTTTGATGAGGTTCCCATAACCGGAACACGAAGTTACCCAAACGTTGGTATCGCGCCGGGACCCAAAATCAGTCATGCATATAAAACTGGCCAGAATGTATAAATTCTGCGAGTTTTGAGGAGGTCCCCGTAACCGGTCACCAGAGTTCGCGGAATGTTCGGATAGCCCCGGGACCAAATCTTAGTGAGTAATAGCATACAAAACTGGCCAGAATGGACCAAATCTACGAGTTTTGACGAGGTCCCCGTAATCGGTCACCGGAGTTCGTGGAACGTTCGGATCGCCTCGGGACACAAAATCTGTGAGTAATAGCATACAATACTGGCACGAATGTATAAAATCTGTGAATTTTGATGAGGTCCCCGTATCCGGACCCGAGAGTTCCCCGAACGTTTGTAGCGCCCAGACCCCAAACACAGTGAGTAATAGCATGCAAAATTGTCGAGAATGGACCAAATATGCGAGTTTTGACGAGGTTTTTGTAACCGGACCCCGAAGTTCCCCGAACGTTCGTATCGACCCGGGACCCAAAATCAGTGAGTAATAGCATGGAAAACTGGCTAGAATGAACCAAATTTGCGAGTTTTGACAAGGTCCCGACACCGAAACCCGAAGTTCACCGAACGTTCTAATCGCTCTCGCACCCAAAATCAGTGAGTAATAGCATGAAAAACTCGACACATTGGACCAAATTTGAGTTTTTACAAGTTCCCCGTAACCGGTCCCCATATTTCGCGGAACATTTGGATCGTCCCAGGACACAAAATCAGCGAGTAATATCATACAAAACTGGCCAAAATGGACCAAATCTATGAGTTTTGACGAGGTCCCTATAAACGGACCCCGAAGCTACCCGGACGTTTGTATTGCTCGGGGACCCAAAATCAGCGGGTAATAGCATATAAAATTGGCCATAATGTATAAATTTTGCGAGTTTTGATGAGGTCCCCATAACCGGTCCATGGAGTTCCGCGAACGTTCCGATCGCGCCGGGACCCAAAAATAAGTGAGTAATAGCATAAAACTAGCCAGAATGGATAAATTCTGCGAGTTTTGACGAGGTCCCCGTAACCGGTCCCCGGAGTTCCCCGAACGTTTCTACCGCCCCGGGACCGAAATTCAGTGAGTAATATCATACAAAACTGGCTAGAATGGACCAAGTCTGGGAGTTTTGACGAGGTCCCCGTAACCGGTCACCGGAGTTCGCGGAACGTCCGGATCGTTCCGGGACCCAAAATCAGTGACTAATAGCATACAAAACTGACACGAATGTATAAAATCTGTGAATTTTGACGAGGTCCCCGTAACCGGACCCAAGAATTCCCCGAACATTTGTAGCGCCCCAGACCCCAAACATAGTGAGTAATAACATACAAAACTATCGAGAATGGATCAAATATGCTAGTTTTTACAAGGTTTCGGTAACCGGACCCAGCAGTTCCCCGAACGTTCGTATAGGCCACGGACCCAAAATCAGTGAGTAATAGCATGGAAAACTGGCTAGAATGGACCAAATTTGTGAATTTGGACAAGCTCCCCGAAACCAGAACCTGAAGTTCACCGAACGTTCGTATCGCTCCCGCACCCAAAATGAGTGAGTAATAGCATTGAAAACTGGACACATTGGACCAAATTTGAGTTTTGACGAGGTCCCCGTAACCGGTCCCCGGGGTTCCCCGAACGTTCGGATCGCCCCGGGACCCAAAATCAGTGAGTAATATCATACTTAACTGGCCAGAATGGACCAAATCTACGAGTTTTGACGAGGTCCCCGTAACCGGTCCCCGGGGTTCCCTGAACGTTCGGATCGCCCCGGGACCCAGAGTAATATCATACTAAACTGGCCAGAAAGGACCAAATCTAAGAGTTTTCCCGAGGTCCCCATAACCAGTCACCGGAGTTCGCCGAACGTTCGGATCGCCCCGGGACCCAAAATCGGTGAGTAATAGCATAGAAAACTGGCATGGATGTATAAAATCTGTGAATTTGGACGACATCCCAATAACCGGACCCAAGAGTTCCCCGAACGTTTGTACCGCTCCATGACCAAAATATAGTGAGTAATAGCATACAAAACTAGCGAGAATAGACCAAATATGTGAGTTTTTACAAGGTCCCGGTAACCGGTCACCGGAGTTCGTGGAACGTTTGGATCGCGTCGGGACCCAAAAATTATGAGTAATAGCATACAAAACTGGCCAGATTGTAAAAAAATTGTAAGTTTTGACGAGGTCCCCTTAACCGGACCCAGGAGTTCCACGAACGTCTGTAGCGCCTTAGGACCCAAACACAGTGAGTAAGAGCATACAAAACTAACGAGAATGGACCAAATATGCGACTTTTGACGAGGTTTCTGTAACCGGACCCTGAAGTTCCCCGAACGTTTGTATCTACCCCGGACCCAAAATAGGTGAGCAATAGCATGGCAAACTGACAAGAATGGACTGAATCTACCAACTTTGACGGGGTCCCCGTAACCGGTCCCCACATTTTACAAAGTGTTCGGATCGCCCCATGGCCTAAAATCAAAGAGTAATAGCATACGAATCTCGCCAGAATGTATAAAATTTCAGAGTTTTGACGAGGTCCCCATAACCGGACCACGAAGTTACCCAAACGTTTGTATTGCACCGGGAGCCAAAATGAGTGATGCATATAAAACTGGCCAGAATGTATAAATTATGCGAGTTTTGACGAGGTCCCCGTAACCGGTCACCAGAGTTCACGGAATGTTCGGATAGGCCCGGGCCCAAATTAGTGAGTAATAGCATACAAAACTGGCCAGAATGGACTAAATCTATGAGTTTTGACGAGGTCCCGGTAACCGGTCACCGGAGTTCGTGGAACATTCGGATCGCCCCGGGACCCAAAATCTGTGAGTTAGCATATAAAACTGGCACGAATGTATAAAATCTGTGAATTTTGATGAGGTCCCCGTAAACGAACCCAAAAGTTCCCCGAAAGTTTGTAGCGCCCCAGACCCCAAACACAGTGAGTAATAGCATACAAAAATGTCGAGAATGGACCAAATATGTGAGTTTTGACGAGGTTTCTGTAACCGGACCCCGAAGTTCCCCAAACGTTCGTATCGGCCCGGTACCCAAAATCAGTGAGTAATAGCATGGAAAACTGGCTAGAATGGACCAAATTTGCTAGTTTTGACAAGGTCCCGACACCGAAACCCGAAGTTCACCGAACGTTCGTATCGCTCTGGCACACAAAATCAGTGAGTAATAGCATGGAAAACTCGACAATTGGACCAAATTTGAGTTTTGCGAGTTCCCCGTAACCTGTCCCCAGATTTTGCGGAACGTTTGGATCGCCCCGGGACCCAAAATCAGTGAGTAATATCATACAAAACTGGCCAGAATGGACCAAATCTATGAGTTTTGACGAGGTCCCTTTAACGGACCCCGAAGTTACCCGGACGTTTGTATCGCCCCGGGACCCAAAATCAGCGGACGTTTGCATATAAAATTGGCCAAAATGTATAAATTTTGCGAGTTTGACGAGGTCCCCGTAACCGGTTCCTGGAGTTCCCCGACTGTTCTGATCGCGGCGGGACCCAAAATCAGTGAGTAATAGCATAAAACTAGCCAGAATGGATAAATTCTATGAGTTTTGACGAGGTCCCCGTAACCGGTCCCCGGAATTCCCTGAACGTTCGCATCGCCCCAGGACAGAAAATCGGTGAGTAATATCATACAAAACTGGCCAAAATGGATCAAATCTAGGAGTTTTGACGTGGTCCCCATAACCGGTCACCGGAGTTTGCAAAACGTTCGGATTGCCCCGGTACCCAAAATCAGTGACTAATAGCATACAAAACCGTCCTCGATGTATAAAATCTATGAATTTTGATGACTTCCCCGTAACCGGACCCAAGAGTTTTCTGAACGTTTGTAGCGCCCCATGACCCAAATATAGTGAGTAATAGCATACAAAACTGGCGAGAATAGACCAAATATGCTAGTTTTGACGAGGTTTCCGTAACCGGACCCCGGAGTTCCCCGAATGTTCGTATCGCCCCGAGACCCAAAATCAGTGAGTCTGGCCAGAATGTATAAAGTCTGTAAGTTTTGACGAGGTCCCCGTAACCGGACCCAGGAGTTCCCCGAACGCTTGTAGCGCCATAGGACCCAAACACAGTGAGTGATAGCATACAAAACTGACGAGAATGGACCAAATATGCGAGTTTTAAGAAAAGATAAACATTTGTGAAGTAAACAGTAGGATAAGGAGTTTGACTGCTTACTTTCATAGTGTCCCTCATTGTCGGCTCGGGCTGCATGAGTGTGTTCGAGCCTTTGATGATACTTCTGTTAAGCTCACGAGTCTGAAAATAAAACGAGGTCAAGAATGTGCATGATTTCAAAACCATTCCCGACATAATTTGAGGTAAAATGAGGTCAAACAAGGTCAAAAGACTTACCACTCAGTCAGTCATGCGCGCGTACTCTCTATGTGCACCTTGTGGACTTCTCACCATGACGTCGTACTCATCTTCCGCGTCGCTGTCTTGAAGGTCTTCAGCGAGATCTGCATCGGTCTTGTGTCTGCTGGTGGGGTGGGTTGCCTCATACCAAATTATGACGCCACTCGACAGCAAAAATGCATACGAGGGGGCACCTGATCCGCCAAAGATGGTCGTCCCTCGTACACATCTGGTTCACCAGAAAATCACTGGGTACCTCATAAGGCCTCCATTTTACGTGTAAAAGAGCTAGTTACTCGATCCAATGCTTCAGTGATTAGCTGAGAGAAAATGATGTGGGTATATATACCTGACGATGTGTGAGGTTATCCATCTCGTTTATGAAGCTCTTGTATAAGGACTTGTGCTTGCTCCCAAACATTTTAACTTTGTCCAAGGAGAATGCCAAGGGGGGAATCCAAAAGCATCCTGGACATCCCACGGTATCGGCTCTTCACCAGCAAGGCCTACCCATGGTACCGGTTTTTTAGGGTCCCTTTCAGACTTTTGGGCTCCCACATCCAAATAGATAGGCACCAAATACATCCGCCGATGCATGGTCTATGGTTGGTTTCCTACTAGCATCATCGAGCTGCAAACCAACATTTCATTCCTGGTTAGCTTCGCAAAGATTATGATGTACTACCATGGTTGACGAGAATTGCACTTACATGACGGTACAAGTAGGCAAGCCCAGCAAACCCCCAGCTGTAATTCTGGTCCTAGTCGGCCAAGAAGTCAAGATACATCCAATGAGCAACGTCTCTGGATGTATCTCCAAAAACAACTTGTGTTAGGAGATGCCACACATATGCTCGCGCATACTGCTCCACTGTCTCCGGGTTGGTATGCCCGGACCTATTGGCCTCGAGCAAGGAGAATGGCACGTCGTTTGTCCTGTTATCTTTCTTTCCTTTTACGAGGCTAAGAGAGGGAGAGCAGTCATCGATGAGAGTGGTAACCTGTTGGGGAACGTCGCATGGAAAACAAAAATTTTCCTACGCGCACGAAGACCTATCATGGTGATGTCCATCCACGAGAGGGGATGAATGATCTACGTAGCCTTGTAGATCGTACAGCAGAAGCGATTAGAGATCGCGGTTGATGTAGTGGAACGTCCTCACGTCCCTCGATCCGCCCCGCGAACAATCCCGCGATCAGTCTCACGATCTAGTACCGAACGGACGGCACCTCCGCGTTCAGCACACGTACAGCTCGACGATGATGTGACGCCCTCGGCTTAATCGTACGCTAATCATACACGCAAATGCGTACGATCAAACCCAAGGACTCACGGGGAGATATCACAACACAACTCTAGACACAAATAAAACAACATCAGCTTCATATTACAAGCCAGGGGCCTCGAGGGCTAGAATACGAAAGCTCGATAAACACACGAGTCAGCGGAAGCAACAAATATCTGAGTACAGACATAAAACAAGGGGTGCCTTAGAGAAGGCTAGCACAAAAGATACAACGATCGAACGAGGCGAGGCCTCCTGCCTGGGAACCTCCTAACTACTCCCGATCACCAGCGGCCTCCACGTAGTAGTAGGCACCGTCGGGGTAGCAGTCGTCGGTGGCGGGGACCTCCATCTCCTGGGCTTCATCATCTGGTCGCAGCAAACGGATCAAGGGAACACGGGGGAAGCAAAGCAGCGGTGAGTACTCATCCAAAGTACTCGCAAGTCTTACATCAGAACTATTCTAATAATGCACCAGTATCAAAGAAGGGGGTTATATGTGGACTGACTGCAGCAATGCGAGAATAGAGAGAGAAAGCCTAGCCCTATCGAAGACTAGCATCTTCAGGGTCTTGCAGCAATAGACGAGAGTAGAACAGGGGGGGTTAACACATTAATAGTCATATTGTTGCAGCAATAAAAAAATGAGGTCACGCCTAAAGATCCTCCCTCGACTCCCTGCGAGGAAGCAATCCCGAGGCAAACTAATTCCAGTTAAGTAACAATTGTAGTTGTATAAGATCGGGGCACAACTCCAAGTCGTCCTGTAACCGTGGACACGGCTATCCGAATAGTTAATTTTCATCCCTGCAGGGGTGCACCACATGTCCCGTCACGCTCGATAACACTCTGGCCGGACATACTTTTCTGGGTCCTGCCCGGCCTCGGAATATCGACACGTCGCAGCCCCACCTAAGACTAATCAGAGAGGCCAGCCCGCCGGTCTAAATCCTAAGCACAAAGGGTTCATGGGCCCAGTTCCCCTTCACGCTCCTGCACGTGGCGTGGGCGGCCGACGTCAGTCCTAGCATCCCTTAATCACAAGCACGATGCATCTCGGGACCACTCGGGCGCGCGCCGCTACACTGCTGGCATCTGAAAAGCTTCGGCTGATACCGCGACGCCGAGTACCCATAATTCTTCCCGCGTAGCCGGTTAGTGCGAAAAGGTCTCCGACCAACCCAGATCAAATACCCAAATCCATTAGCATTTTAATTAGGCCAACAACACAGTCTCGCGGGAATCCACCCGTCTTACAACTAATCACCGAAGATCCCAGTAACATGGTCGAGTAACTGTGTGGTTGTAACATCGGGGGGAATCCGAGGTATCACCCTCGTTGGATTCCGAACGACGTACCCGGCAAGGTGGGCTTAGAGGAATCACCCTCGGGGGTCCCACACTCGCGGGGTGGCACGACAGAGACGTCATCGGGAATGGTGAAAGAGGAATCACCCTCGATAACCACGACCGACTAGCTATACTACAGAGATATCATCAGGAGTACTTAGCGAGGTGTCACCCTCGGTACCCGATAGTATCCCTGTAGCGTCGTACAACGAAGGGGGGTGAACGTGCTGTGTCGGGTCTGGCTCGTCGATCAGAGATCGAGATTTGGAAACAAGCGGGGCAACTGATCTACGGGGTCAGAGGGGATGACTGCTCCACCTATACTAAGCATATTAAAGGTACAGGACTGAAAGTAGCAGTTCATCAAAAACAGGCTATGCATCAGATATAGGAGCTAACTACAACAGTAGCAAAATACTAATGCAAGCAGTAGGAAGAAAGACATAGGCGATATAGGAATGATCAAGGGGAATTTGCTTGCCTTGCTGCTCTGCGGCAAAGGACTGATCGGCAGGGTCGTAGATGTACCCGGCAGCAACGTCAGTCTCGGGGTCTACCGGTAAGAAGAGGGGGAAGAAACAATAAATAATAGCACCGATGCAACACAAAGCATGACATGGAAAGATGCAGGCTAGACATGAGCTAACGCAACAACATCCGTCATAGACGGGTCGGAAGAATATCTGACGATATTTTCCGGGTCTCGGGCTACTACCGGTTATACTGGAAACGATGGAAAAGTTCCATGTTTGCTATGCTAGGGACGCGTGACAGACGAACGGGCCGTGTATCCGGGTTCGTCTCGCTTTGCTGATCAACTTTCATGTTGAAAATATTTTGATCTGACTTACGGATTATTTAATATTAATTTTTAAAGTTTTATTAATTATTTAAGAATTAAAAACAGATTTAAAAGATTTAGTAAAATCCTATTATGACATCATCGCGATGTCAGGCTGACATCACATTTGACCGGTCAACTGACCAGCGGGTCCCGAACGTCATAGGCACAAGTTTTATTTAAGATTAAATATTTATTAATCAGATTAATTCAACGAGGGACCCACGTGTCATACTCTAATTATGTTAATTAATTATTTTAACTAAATATCTATTTATTTATTTATTTAAGAAAAACATTATTTTTAATTATCACGTGGGTCCTCCGTGTCATTGACAGCGGTGCATTGGCCCCACCGGTAAGTGGCCTAAGGTTAATTCCTCATTTATTTTTATTAGATACCTATCCGTGCAAATACCGTATTCCTCTAAATACCCAAATACACAAATACATACATCACATCTCATACATACATACATACATACGCATCTAATACACCATTTATTCTTTTTCATTTTTTTCTTTTCTCTCAACACTCATCTCTCTCTCTCTGTTAACAGAGACAGAGAACAATTTTCTCTAACACCACCTAGAAGAACCTAAACTTTAATCCCTCCTACCGGAGTCCACCGTCGACGGATCGAGGCCCCGTTTGCCGGAACGGAACCGTGACGTCGAGGAGAACGATAAGGTGGGAGGAGCCCGAGGAGGGGCTCACCGACGGTGACGTGACGGCCCGGTGAAGCCGGAGTTCGCACGTAGATGACGGTGGAGACGGGTGTGGAGGCGGTGACGGTGGTGGTGACGTGCCGGCGAGGAGGAGCCGGTGAGGAGGGCCCCGGTGAGGAGAGGCCCCCGGAGGTGGAGCCGCCGACGGGGAGGGGCGGCCACCGTAGAGAGGGCCGCCGGAGAGGGACCTCCCGGAAGGGGCCGGCCGCCGAGATGGGGGGGCCGAGGTGGCCGGCACCCCTGCCGGCGGGGTGGAGGCCGAGAGGGGGCTCGCCGCGGAGAGAGGGGAGGAGCCGCCGGGGGGGTGAGGGAGATGAGGGGCCGCCGGGGGTGAGGGGGAAGAGGGAGGCGGCCGTGGGGAGAGGAGGCCGCCGGGGTAGGAGGAGGCGGTGGAGGGAGGAGGCTGCCGGCGGGGGGGAAGGGCGGCCGCCGGTTGGGGAGGGAGAGGGGCGAGGTGGGGGAAGGCGAGATGGGGCTCTCGGTTGTTGGTGGCCGAGAGAGAGGGAGGGATCGTGGGGAGAGATGGGGGCCGAGCGTGGGGGGGGAAGCGTCGGTGGCTGGAGGTGGGGCCCCCCCACGAGGGGGGCTGGCGGCGGCGTGACAGGGGGGGTGGAGTTGGCGTGGGGGTGGGGTGGCGCTAGGGTTTTGGAGGGTGGGGGTGGTGGCCGGCTGGGCCTTTTGGCCCAGTTGGGCCACGGGGGAGTGGGGGTTGTTTTCATTTTTTCATTTTTTTTTTTTGATTTGATTTATTTTGTTTTCTCCTTTTCCCTTTTCTTTTTATTAATCCTTTCCTTCAGTTTTCTTTTCTTTCTTTTATCATTATTTTTTCTTTAATACTTTCTTTATATATATATATATATATATCCTTTTAATACTTGTAATGAACCGATAAGGTGCTTCCCGTTGCTTTCAAATCATCGATCCGGACAGACGCGAATCCACGCGGGTCTGAGATGGGAATTCGATGACGTGGCATCGTTAGCGGTTGATCACTGTAGCTTAATTACAATCACTACTATAGCAAAAGTCGAGGATGTCACAATTCTCCCCTACTAACAAGAATTCTCGTCCCGAGAATTAAGAGGTAGAGGGAAAGAGCCCGGGGTATTCATCACGAAGGTGATCCTCGCGTTCCCAAGTGGCTTCATCTTCAGAGTGATTTGACCACTGCACCTTAAGGAACTTGGTGACCTTGCGACGAGTTTTACGTTCAGCTTGGTCGAGAATGCGGACCGGATGCTCTTTATAAGAGAGGTCTTGTTGTAGTTCAAGCATATCGTGATCCACTCCTCGAATAGGGTCTTTGAAGCAGCGACGGAGCTGAGAAACATGGAAGACATCGTGAACCTGAGAAAGATTCGCCGGCAGTTCCAATTGATAAGCCACTCTTCCACGCCTTTCGAGAACAGTGAAAGGACCAATATAACGAGGAGCTAACTTGCCCTTGATTCCGAAACGGTGTGCACCTCTCATTGGTGTGACACGAAGATAAGCCTTTTCGCCAGGTTGATAGACCATATCTTGATGATGACGGTCATACTGACTCTTCTGACGAGACTGAGCAGCCTTCAGATTCTCATCAATAATGCGGACTTGATCTTCGGCATGTTGAATAATATCCGGACCGAAGAGTGATCGTTCCCCAGTTTCTGACCAATTCAGAGGAGTCCGACACCTTCGCCCATACAATACTTCGAAAGGGGCCATCTTCAGGCTAGCTTGATAGCTATTGTTGTAAGAGAACTCGGCATACGGGAGAGATTCCTCCCATTTCTTACCGAAAGAAATGACACAAGCTCGAAGCATGTCCTCGAGAATTTGGTTGACTCGTTCAACTTGTCCCTGGGATTGAGGATGAAATGCAGTGCTGAAGGACAGATGAGTCCCCATAGCCTTCTGAAAACTTTCCCAGAATTTTGAAGTAAACAAGCTGCCACGGTCCGAACTGATTACCAACGGAATACCGTGAAGTGAAACAACTCTTGACATATAAAGATCTGCCAGCTGACTAGTATTAATCGTTTCTTTGACGGCCAGGAAATGTGCAACTTTGGACAGTCGATCAATGACGACAAGAATAGCATCATTACCTTTCTGAGACCTGGGAAAACCAGTGACAAAGTCCATTTCAACGTGATCCCGTTTCCACTCGGGAATAGAGATAGGTTGCAGAGTTCCCGCAGGCTTTTGGTGTTCTGCTTTGATACGCCGGCATATATCACATTCTGCCACATAGCGTGCAATGTCTTGTTTCATATTGGGCCACCAGAATCTCTGCCGGATGTCTTGGTACATCTTGGTACTACCCGGGTGAATAGACAATGGTGTGTCATGAGCTTCTTCCATCACCTTCCCAGTCATCCTGAGATTTTCCTTCTTATTTGGGACGAATAGGCGACCCTTGAAATACAAGGCGCCACCTTCATCAACAGTGAAAAAGGAGGGTTTACCCTTTGCAATATAGCTCTTAATCCTGTCGACATCATCGTCAAAGTTTTGTATATTCTTTATGGAGCTCACAAGATCTGGTTCAACCACTAGGTTACAGAGGGAACCCTGATTAACAACACGAAGGTTCATCTTTTGATACTCTTCAGGAGGCGGAACAAGGTAACCCTGAGGAACAATGTGGAGGTTCAGCTTACGGAATTCCTCTTGCAGACGATCGTGAACCTGATGAACCTGGAGGTGGTTGCAGTATGACTTGCGACTTAAGGCATCAGCCATTACATTAGCCTTGCCAGGGGTATATGATATACTACAGTCAAAATCTGCTATACGCTCCATCCATCTTTGTTGACGCAGGTTCAGCTCCGGTTGAGTGAACAAGTACTTCAGACTTTGATGGTCGGTGTAGATTTCACAGCGATTACCGACAAGGTATTGTCGCCATTCCTTCAATGCATGAATGACTGCGGCAAGCTCGAGATCATGAACTGGGTAGTTCTCTTCATGAGCACGCAGTTGACGCGAAGCATAAGCGATCACCTTGCGATCCTACATTAGGACACAACCTATTCCTTGACGAGAAGCATCACAGTATATGACGAAATCCCTTTTCGTATCTGGAGGAGCAAGTACTGGAGCGGACGTCAGTTTGTCCTTGAGTGCCTGGAAACTTTCCTGACATTTATCAGTCCATTCATACTTAACACCTTTGTGAAGCAGGTTGGTTAAGGGCTTCGCAATCTTGGAGAAGTTCTCGACGAATCGACGGCAATAGCTGGCGAGTCCGAGAAAACTTCTGACTTGCTTGACATTCTTCGGGGGAGTCCAGTCAAGAATAGCTTGAATTCGTTCGGGGTTGACCGCAATACCATCCTTGGAAATCACATGACCAAGGTAAGTCACTTCGTCTAGCCAGAACTCACATTTGGAATACTTCGCATAGAGTTTATGCTCCCGAAGCTTATCCAGTACAAGACGAAGATGTTCAGCATGCTCTTCTTTGTTCTTTGAAAACACCAGAATATCATCCAGATATACCACGACAAATTTGTCGAGGTAGTCCATGAATATATAATTCATCAATCGAGAGAAAGTTGCCGGTGCATTGGTTAAGCCGAAGGACATGACGGTGTACTCGTATGATCCATATCGAGTAACAAAGGCGGTCTTTGGAATATCCTCCTTGCGAACACGGATCTGGTGGTATCCCAATCTCAAGTCGAGCTTAGAGAAAACGATGGAACCAGCAAGTTGATCATACAAATCATTTATCCGCGGGAGAGGATATTTGTTCTGAATAGTGGCCTGGTTGATAGGACGATAGTCTTGAACCAATCGATTTGTCCCATCCTTCTTCTTAACAAAGAGAGAAGGTGCTCCCCAAGCAGAGGAACTCGGACGGATGAAACCCAGACGGAGCGAGTTGTCAATTTCTTGCTTAAGTTCAAGGAGTTCATGTGGTGGCATTTTATAAGGACGCTTGGCAATAGGACTGGTACCGGGTACCAAGTCAATGACAAACTCGACAGCTCGAGCAGGGGGAATCCCCGGAAGTTCTTCTGGAAAGACATCTTGGAACTCTCGGACCACTGGAATGTTTTCAATCCCTTCAAGAGGCGACGCATTTAATGCATTCAAGGCATACAGCCGTGCCTCAGCATTACGGACGAGATGAGCATGGTAGCTTACTAGTTCATCTGAAGGGTGTAGGAGGTGGACGGTTTTGTTGGCACAAACGATCGATGCCGTATGAGCTTTCAACCAGTCCATCCCCAATATGAGATCGATGTTGGATGACTTTAGTAGGATGGGGTTGGCAAGGAATTCTAATCCTTCAATTTCAACTAGAACATGGGGGCAAACCACAGAGGTTCGGCATTCGCCCCCAAGGGTGTTTACCACTATCGGGAGGTTCATCTCTTCGCTCCTAATGTCATGCATGTATGCAAAATTTTCCGACATAAAGGAATGCGATGCTCCTGTATCAAACAATACAGAAGCAGGTACTGAGTTAACGAGAAGTGTACCCATCACGGTAGCAGGCTGGTCTTGAGCTTGACCCATATCAATGTTGTTGGCCTGACCACGAACATAAGCAGGCTTAGCGTTGAAGTTGCGGTTCTGGTTGTTGCCACGGCCAGTTGCGGGAAGTGCCAGCTGATTCTGATTCTGCCTGCAGTCTCTAGCACGGTGACCTGGACGGCCACACTTGAAGCACAGCCCGTCCTCAGGACGGGATGGAGGAACTCGAGGTGGTGGAGCTGGAAGCCTCGGCTGCCTAGGTGGTGGAGGAGGCAGGCGAGGTGCAGCATAGGACGGCCTCGGAGGAGGAGCAGGTGCATGGTACATGTTGTTGGGAATCCAGATCTTCCGCTTCTGTGCAGATGAGCCCGAAGATGAGCCCATGTCACGGTTGCGCTTGCTGCTATCTTTGTATTCCTGCAGACCAGTCTCAACCTGAATAGCCTTGTTCACGAGGGTGGCGAAATCAGCATAGTCCTGAACGAGGAGTGTCAGCTTGATATCAGGGTGGAGGCCTTCACGGAACTTCTCCTGCCTGCGTGCATCAGTCGCAATGTCTTCTTCAGCATAGCGAGATAATTCCAGAAATTCCCGCTGATAAGCATCCACAGTCTTGTTGCCCTGGACGAAGTTGCGGAACTCACGCTTCTTCCGGTCCATGATTCCCTGGGGAATGTATCGAGCACGGAAAGCAGCCTTGAACTCTTCCCAAGTGATGATAGCTCCAACGGTCTGAGAGCGCCTGTGGCTGTCCCACCATTGAGCAGCGGGACCCTTCAGAAAGTATGCGGCAAAGTTGACATAGCTCGCCAGGGGCACATTGGCAGACTCTAGCTCATAAGAAATGTCACGGAGCCAGTCATCAGCATCTAGAGGCTGAGTTGAGCTGCGGTAGATCGCAGGGTTGAGACGGCAGAAGTCTTGCAGTGTCACGCCTTGTGGTTGGTTCATGTTCGGCCTTTGGAACTGATCCATGAGCCCTTGCATAAACTGGCGGTTCAGCTCAAACTGTTGGATCATCCCCGCCATATACTCAGGAGGCGGGGGTGGTGCATCGTTGGCACGGCCACGCGGGCGGCCAGCTGGTCTAACCATCCTGTTAAATATTTAGCAGCGGTAGTTTAGCTTAAAGTAATCGAAAGGCATCGCACGCATTCATGAAGTAATCAAGCATAATGAAAGGGAAATGCGATAGATACTCCATAGTAGTTGAGTTCGACATACAGACCCATACATAAGTTCGATTACAGACTAACGATTAAAAACTCGAAATTTGGCGATAGCCCGGACGCATTTGACGATACCCTGGACTCACTAGGCGGCGCGCAGGCACGCGGTGGAAGAGTACCACAACGAGATGTAGCGATAAGGCTACATCAACGTCGGACAGGACGAACGAATCCTGGTAGCTGGCGGTGATAGAAGGTAGGGACAGGACCCTGTGTCCCATTGTGACTCTGGTGACGGTACCGCATCCAGTCGAGGAGCTGAGGTCCAAGTGCAGGGGTTCTACCCCCAACATCTGTCCACTCGAGAGCTGATGGTAGCTCTGTCCTGCTCGGCTCGCGGATGCGCATAGGAGGAACCCTCGGACAGTGTGATGGCTGCAGCTCTGTCAACGCGTCGTAAAGACGAGCACGCGTAGCATACAACTCCACAGTCAGAGCTCGGAAAGCACGATCCATTGCCTCAGTGTACTGCACCAGAATCCGCGCGTCGTACCGACGCGTCACGTAGGGGGCGCAGACAGCGACGTAGGAACGGTCGCTGCGCTCCCGAACGTCAGAAGCGTAGGCAGTGAGATCAGACCCAGTCTCATCCCCAGCAGGAGCATGCGGGATGTATCTGAAAGGGCTCTCCTCCAGGTGAGGGTACGCTCCACGGAGTCGGGTGATGGCGATGTAGGCCGCATCGTGGACGGCCATCTCGACCGACACTCCAATACCACAGAACACGTGGCGCTCGAGGGTCTCGCCGCCCCTCTGGTCGAAGATGCGAACCTCAGCCTGGTACTGGTACTGGTTGTACTCGCGGAAATCCTCGAACACAGTGTACTCAGGGTACCAGCGATATCCCAGCTTGGTCAGGAGATCGACCAAAATGGCCGGGAACCCAGTCGTCTCGGTGGCCTGTGTCAGGCGCACGTGCTGTCTTGCGGGACGCATCTGAAAATAAGATAGACGGATGTCAATGACAGTGTGTGTAATACATATTCAGGAGAAAAAGAGTAGATAGTCCAGCGCTCCGGATTGATGTGATTCGAGAACCTAATGTTAGAGTTAGTAAAATCTTTGACCCGAAAGAGAAGAGAAAGTAGAGCCCAGAGTATAGGAAAGGAGTAAAAGATACTAATACCACCCAATTGAGATGTGGGCCCGTAACCCACAACATCAGTGTTAGTAAGTTTTTCAAACACTAGACTCAACTTCGTCCAAGGAGTTGGAAAGGGGGGCTACCTACAGGCAGTTGGCTCTGATACCAACTTGTGACGCCCTCGGCTTAATCGTACGCTAATCATACACGCAAATGCGTACGATCAAACCCAAGGACTCACGGGGAGATATCACAACACAACTCTAGACACAAATAAAACAACATCAGCTTCATATTACAAGCCAGGGGCCTCAAGGGCTAGAATACGAAAGCTCGATAAACACACGAGTCAGCGGAAGCAACAAATATCTGAGTACAGACATAAAACAAGGGGTGCCTTAGAGAAGGCTAGCACAAAAGATACAACGATCGAACGAGGCGAGGCCTCCTGCCTGGGAACCTCCTAACTACTCCCGATCATCAGCGGCCTCCACGTAGTAGTAGGCACCGTCGGGGTAGCAGTCGTCGGTGGCGGGGACCTCCATCTCCTGGGCTTCATCATCTGGTCGCAGCAAACGGATCAAGGGAACACGGGGGAAGCAAAGCAGCGGTGAGTACTCATCCAAAGTACTCGCAAGTCTTACATCAGAACTATTCTAATAATGCACCAGTATCAAAGAAGGGGGTTATATGTGGACTGACTGCAGCAATGCGAGAATAGAGAGAGAAAGCCTAGCCCTATCGAAGACTAGCATCTTCAGGGTCTTGCAGCAATAGACGAGAGTAGAACAGGGGGGGTTAACACATTAATAGTCATATTGTTGCAGCAATAAAAAAATGAGGTCACGCCTAAAGATCCTCCCTCGACTCCCTGCGAGGAAGCAATCCCGAGGCAAACTAATTCCAGTTAAGTAACAATTGTAGTTGTATAAGATCGGGGCACAACTCCAAGTCGTCCTGTAACCGTGGACACGGCTATCCGAATAGTTAATTTTCATCCCTGCAGGGGTGCACCACATGTCCCGTCACGCTCGATAACACTCTGGCCGGACATACTTTTCTGGGTCCTGCCCGGCCTCGGAATATCGACACGTCGCAGCCCCACCTAAGACTAATCAGAGAGGCCAGCCCGCCGGTCTAAATCCTAAGCACAAAGGGTTCATGGGCCCAGTTCCCCTTCACGCTCCTGCACGTGGCGTGGGCGGCCGACGTCAGTCCTAGCATCCCTTAATCACAAGCACGATGCATCTCGGGACCACTCGGGCGCGCGCCGCTACACTGCTGGCATCTGAAAAGCTTCGGCTGATACCGCGACGCCGAGTACCCATAATTCTTCCCGCGTAGCCGGTTAGTGCGAAAAGGTCTCCGACCAACCCAGATCAAATACCCAAATCCATTAGCATTTTAATTAGGCCAACAACACAGTCTCGCGGGAATCCACCCGTCTTACAACTAATCACCGAAGATCCCAGTAACATGGTCGAGTAACTGTGTGGTTGTAACATCGGGGGGAATCCGAGGTATCACCCTCGTTGGATTCCGAACGACGTACCCGGCAAGGTGGGCTTAGAGGAATCACCCTCGGGGGTCCCACACTCGCGGGGTGGCACGACAGAGACGTCATCGGGAATGGTGAAAGAGGAATCACCCTCGATAACCACGACCGACTAGCTATACTACAGAGATATCATCAGGAGTACTTAGCGAGGTGTCACCCTCGGTACCCGATAGTATCCCTGTAGCGTCGTACAACGAAGGGGGGTGAACGTGCTGTGTCGGGTCTGGCTCGTCGATCAGAGATCGAGATTTGGAAACAAGCGGGGCAACTGATCTACGGGGTCAGAGGGGATGACTGCTCCACCTATACTAAGCATATTAAAGGTACAGGACTGAAAGTAGCAGTTCATCAAAAACAGGCTATGCATCAGATATAGGAGCTAACTACAACAGTAGCAAAATACTAATGCAAGCAGTAGGAAGAAAGACATAGGCGATATAGGAATGATCAAGGGGAATTTGCTTGCCTTGCTGCTCTGCGGCAAAGGACTGATCGGCAGGGTCGTAGATGTACCCGGCAGCAACGTCAGTCTCGGGGTCTACCGGTAAGAAGAGGGGGAAGAAACAATAAATAATAGCACCGATGCAACACAAAGCATGACATGGAAAGATGCAGGCTAGACATGAGCTAACGCAACAACATCCGTCATAGACGGGTCGGAAGAATATCTGACGATATTTTCCGGGTCTCGGGCTACTACCGGTTATACTGGAAACGATGGAAAAGTTCCATGTTTGCTATGCTAGGGACGCGTGACAGACGAACGGGCCGTGTATCCGGGTTCGTCTCGCTTTGCTGATCAACTTTCATGTTGAAAATATTTTGATCTGACTTACGGATTATTTAATATTAATTTTTAAAGTTTTATTAATTATTTAAGAATTAAAAACAGATTTAAAAGATTTAGTAAAATCCTATTATGACATCATCGCGATGTCAGGCTGACATCACATTTGACCGGTCAACTGACCAGCGGGTCCCGAACGTCATAGGCACAAGTTTTATTTAAGATTAAATATTTATTAATCAGATTAATTCAACGAGGGACCCACGTGTCATACTCTAATTATGTTAATTAATTATTTTAACTAAATATCTATTTATTTATTTATTTAAGAAAAACATTATTTTTAATTATCACGTGGGTCCTCCGTGTCATTGACAGCGGTGCATTGGCCCCACCGGTAAGTGGCCTAAGGTTAATTCCTCATTTATTTTTATTAGATACCTATCCGTGCAAATACCGTATTCCTCTAAATACCCAAATACACAAATACATACATCACATCTCATACATACATACATACATACGCATCTAATACACCATTTATTCTTTTTCATTTTTTTCTTTTCTCTCAACACTCATCTCTCTCTCTCTGTTAACAGAGACAGAGAACAATTTTCTCTAACACCACCTAGAAGAACCTAAACTTTAATCCCTCCTACCGGAGTCCACCGTCGACGGATCGAGGCCCCGTTTGCCGGAACGGAACCGTGACGGCCCGGTGAAGCCGGAGTTCGCACGTAGATGACGGTGGAGACGGGTGTGGAGGCGGTGACGGTGGTGGTGACGTGCCGGCGAGGAGGAGCCGGTGAGGAGGGCCCCGGTGAGGAGAGGCCCCCGGAGGTGGAGCCGCCGACGGGGAGGGGCGGCCACCGTAGAGAGGGCCGCCGGAGAGGGACCTCCCGGAAGGGGCCGGCCGCCGAGATGGGGGGGCCGAGGTGGCCGGCACCCCTGCCGGCGGGGTGGAGGCCGAGAGGGGGCTCGCCGCGGAGAGAGGGGAGGAGCCGCCGGGGGGTGAGGGAGATGAGGGGCCGCCGGGGGTGAGGGGGAAGAGGGAGGCGGCCGTGGGGAGAGGAGGCCGCCGGGGTAGGAGGAGGCGGTGGAGGGAGGAGGCTGCCGGCGGGGGGGAAGGGCGGCCGCCGGTTGGGGAGGGAGAGGGGCGAGGTGGGGGAAGGCGAGATGGGGCTCTCGGTTGTTGGTGGCCGAGAGAGAGGGAGGGATCGTGGGGAGAGATGGGGGCCGAGCGTGGGGGGGAAGCGTCGGTGGGTGGAGGTGGGGCCCCCCCACGAGGGGGGCTGGCGGCGGCGTGACAGGGGGGGTGGAGTTGGCGTGGGGGTGGGGTGGCGCTAGGGTTTTGGAGGGTGGGGGTGGTGGCCGGCTGGGCCTTTTGGCCCAGTTGGGCCACGGGGGAGTGGGGGTTGTTTTCATTTTTTCATTTTTTTTTTTTTTTGATTTGATTTATTTTGTTTTCTCCTTTTCCCTTTTCTTTTTATTAATCCTTTCCTTCAGTTTTCTTTTCTTTCTTTTATCATTATTATTTCTTTAATACTTTCTTTATATATATATATATATCCTTTTAATACTTGTAATGAACCGATAAGGTGCTTCCCGTTGCTTTCAAATCATCGATCCGGACAGACGCGAATCCACGCGGGTCTGAGATGGGAATTCGATGACGTGGCATCGTTAGCGGTTGATCACTGTAGCTTAATTACAATCACTACTGTAGCAAAAGTCGAGGATGTCACAGATGATCTCGGCCTTCTTGATCCAGCAAGAGAGACGGAGAGGTAGAAGAGTTCTCCGGCAGCGTGACGGCGCTCCGGAGGTTGGTGATGATCTTGTCTCAGCAGGGCTCCGCCCGAGCTCCGCAGAAACACGATCTAGAAGAAAAACTATGGAGGTATGTGGTCGGGCAGCCGTGAGAAAGTCGTCTCAAATCTGCCCTAAAAGCCCCATATATATAGGAGGAGGGAGCGGGACCTTGCCTTGGGGTCCAAGGGAACCCCAAGGGGTCGGCCGAGCCAGGGGGGAGGACTCTCCCCCCCCAAACCGAGTCCTACTTGGTTTGGTGGGAGGGAGTCCTTCCCCTTTCCCACTTCTTCCTCTTTTTTTTTCTTCCTTTGATTTTTCTTCCTTGGCGCATAGGATTTGGTGGGCTGTCCCACCAGCCCACTAAGGGCTGGTGTGACCCCCACAAATACCTATGGGCTTCCCCGGAGTGGGTTGCCCCCCTCCGGTGAACTCCCGGAACCCATTCGTCATTCCCGGTACATTCCCGGCAACTCCGAAAACCTTCCGGTAATCAAATGAGGTCATCCTATATATCAATCTTCGTTTCCGGACCATTCCGGAAACCCTCGTGACGTCCGTGATCTCATCCGGGACTCCGAACAACATTCGGTAACCAACCATATAACTCAAATACGCATAAAACAACGTCGAACCTTAAGTGTGCAGACCCTACGGGTTCGAGAACTATGTAGACATGACCCGAGAGACTCCTCGGTCAATATCCAACAGCGGGACCTGGATGACCATATTGGATCCTACATATTCTACGAAGATCTTTATCGTTTGAACCTCAGTGCCAAGGATTCGTATAATCCCGTATGTCATTCCCTTTGTCCTTCGGTATGTTACTTGCCCGAGATTCGATCGTCAGTATCCGCATACCTATTTCAATCTCGTTTACCGGCAAGTCTCTTTACTCGTTCCGTAATACAAGATCCCGTAACTTACACTAAGTTACATTGCTTGCAAGGCTTGTGTGTGATGTTGTATTACCGAGTGGGCCCCGAGATACCTCTCCGTCACACGGAGTGACAAATCCCAGTCTTGATCCATACTAACTCAACTAACACCTTCGGAGATACCTGTAGAGCATCTTTATAGTCACCCAGTTACGTTGCGACGTTTGATACACAGAAAGCATTCCTCCGGTGTCAGTGAGTTATATGATCTCATGGTCATAGGAATAAATACTTGACACGCAGAAAACAGTAGCAACAAAATGGCACGATCAACATGCTACGTCTATTAGTTTGGGTCTAGTCCATCACGTGATTCTCCCAATGACGTGATCCAGTTATCAAGCAACAACATCTTGTTCATAATCAGAAGACACTGACTATCATCGATCAACTGGCTAGCCAACTAGAGGCATGCTAGGGACGGTGTTTTGTCTATGTATCCACACATGTAAATGAGTCTTCATTCAATACAATTATAGCATGGATAATAAACTATTATCTTGATACAGGAATTATAATAATAACTATACATTTATTATTGCCTCTAGGGCATAATTCCAACAGTCTCCCACTTGCACTAGAGTCAATAATCTAGCCCTCACATCACCATGTGAATTACATTGTAATAAATCTAACACCCATACAGTTCTGGTGTTGATCATGTTTTGGCCGTGGAAGAGGCTTAGTCAGCGGGTCTGCTACATTCAGATCCGTGTGCACTTTGCATATATTTACGTCCTCCTCCTCGACGTAGTCGCGGATGAGGTTGAAGCGTCGTTTGATGTGTCTGGTCTTCTTGTGAAACCTTGGTTCCTTTGCTAAGGCAATGGCACCAGTGTTGTCACAGAACAAGGTTATTGGATCCAGTGCACTTGGCACCACTCCAAGATCCGTCATGAACTGCTTCATCGAGACACCCTCCTTAGCCGCCTCCAAGGCAGCCATGTATTCCGCTTCACATGTAGAATCTGCTACGACGCTTTGCTTGGAACTGCACCAGCTTACTGCACCCCCATTAAGAATAAATACGTATCCGGTTTGCGACTTAGAGTCGTCCGGATCTGTGTCAAAGCTTGCATCGACGTAACCTTTTACGGCGAGCTCTTCGTCACCTCCATACACGAGAAACATCTCCTTAGTCCTTTTCAGGTACTTTAGGATATTCTTGACCGCTGTCCAGTGATCCACTCCTGGATTACTCTGGAACCTGCCTGCCATACTTATGGCCAGGCTAACATCCGGTCTAGTGCACAGCATCGCATACATGATAGAGCCTATGGCTGAAGCATAGGGGACGGAGCGCATATGCTCTCTATCTTCATCAGTTGCTGGGCACTGAGTCTTACTCAATCTCGTACCTTGTAACACTGGCAAGAACCCTTTCTTGGACTGTTCCATTTTGAACCTCTTCAAAACTTTATCAAGGTATGTGCTTTGTGAAAGTCCTATCAGGCGTTTTGATCTATCCATATAGATCTTAATGCCTAGAATGTAAGCAGCTTCTCCTAGGTCCTTCATAGAGAAACTTTTATTCAAGTAACCTTTTATGCTCTCCAAAAGCTCTACGTTGTTTCCAATCAGTAATATGTCATCCACATATAATATTAGAAACGCCACAGAGCTCCCACTCACTTTCTTGTAAATACAAGATTCTCCAACCACTTGTATAAACCCAAATGCTTTGATCACCTCATCAAAGCGTTTGTTCCAACTCCGAGATGCTTGCACCAGTCCATAAATGGATCGTTGGAGCTTGCACACCTTGTCAGCATTTTTAGGATCGACAAAACCATCGGGTTGCATCATATACAACTCTTCCTTAAGGAAACCGTTAAGGAACGCCGTTTTGACATCCATCTGCCAAATTTCATAATCGAAAAATGCAGCTATTGCTAACATGATTCTGACGGACTTAAGCATCGCTACGGGAGAGAAAGTCTCATCGTAGTCAATTCCTGGAACTTGTGAAAAACCCTTTGCCACAAGTCGAGCTTTATAAACGGTCACATTACCGTCAGCGTCCGTCTTCTTCTTAAAGATCCATTTGTTCTGAATAGCCTTGCGGCCCTCAGGTAGTATCTCCAAAGTCCATACTTTGTTCTCATACATGGATCCTATCTCGGATTTCATGGCTTCTAGCCATCTGTTGGAATCTGGGCCCACCATTGCCTCTTGATAATTTGTAGGTTCATTGTTGTCTAACAACATGATTGTCAAGACGGGATCACCGTACCACTCTGGAGCAGCGCGTGATCTCGTCGACCTGCGTGGTTCAACAGAAACTTGAACTGGAGTTTCATGATCATCATCATTAACTTCCTCCTCAACCGGCGTCGCAATCACAGGGGTTTCCCCTTGCCCTGCGCCACCATTCAGAGGGATGAGAGGTTCGATAACCTCGTCAAGTTCTATCTTCCTCCCACTCAATTCTCTCGAGAGAAACTCCTTCTCGAGAAAAGTTCCGTTCTTAGCAACAAACACTTTGCCCTCGGATTTGAGATAGAAGGTGTACCCAACTGTCTCTTTTGGGTAGCCTATGAAGACGCACTTTTCCGCTTTGGGTTCCAGCTTTTCAGGCTGAAGCTTTTTGACATAAGCATCACATCCCCAAACTTTAAGAAATGACAACTTTGGCCTTTTGCCATACCACAGTTCGTATGGTGTCGTCTCAACGGATTTCGATGGTGCCCTATTTAAAGTGAATGCAGCTGTTTCTAATGCATAACCCCAAAACGATAACGGCAAATCAGTAAGAGACATCATAGATCGCACCATTTCTAATAAAGTACGATTACGACGTTCGGACACACCATTACGCTGTGGTGTTCCAGGCGGTGTTAACTGCGAAACAATTCCACATTGTCTTAAGTGAGTACCAAACTCGAAACTCAGATATTCACCCCCACGATCAGACCGTAGGAACTTGATCTTCTTGTTACGATGATTTTCTACTTCACTCTGAAATTGCTTGAACTTTTCAAATGTTTCAGACTTGTGCTTCATTAAGTAGACATAACCATATCTACTCAAATCGTCAGTGAAGGTGAGAAAATAACGATATCCGCCGCGTGCCTCCACGCTCATCGGACCACACACATCGGTATGTATGATTTCCAATAAGTCACTTGCACGCTCCATTGTTCCGGAGAACGGAGTTTTAGCCATCTTGCCCATGAGGCATGGTTCGCAAGTGTCAAGTGAATCAAAGTCAAGTGACTCCAAAAGTCCATTAGCATGGAGTTTCTTCATGCGCTTTACACCAATATGACCCAAGCGGCAGTACCACAAAAATATGGCGCTATCATTGTTTACTCTAACTCTTTTGGTCTCAATGTTATGTATATGCGTATCGCTATCGAGATTCAATATGAACAATCTTCTCACATTCGGTGCATGACCATAAAAGATGTTACTCATAGAAATAGAACAACCATTATTCTCAGACTTAAAAGAGTAACCGTCTCGCAATAAACAAGATCCAGATATAATGTTCATGCTCAACGCAGGCACTAAATAACAATGATTTAAGTTCATCACTAATCCCGATGGTAGTTGAAGTGACATGGTGCCGACGGCGATTGCATCAACCTTGGAACCGTTTCCTACGCGCATCGTCACTTCGTCTTTCGCCAGCCTCCGTCTATTCCGCAGTTCCTGCTTCGAGTTGCAAATGTGAGCAACAGAACCGGTATCGAATACCCACGCACTACTACGAGAGCTGGTTAAGTACACATCAATAACATGTATATCAAATATACCTGATTTTTCTTTGCCCGCCTTCTTATCTGCCAGATACTTGGGGCAATTGCGCTTCCAGTGACCCATACCCTTGCAATAGAAGCACTCTGTTTCAGGCTTAGGTCCAGCCTTGGGTTTCTTCGGCGGATTGGCAACAGGCTTGCCGCTCTTCTTCGAATTGCCCTTCTTGCCTTTGCCGTTTCTCTTGAAACTAGTGGTCTTGCTCACCATCAACACTTGATGTTCTTTACGGAGTTCAGACTCTGCGACTTTCAGCATCGCAAACAACTCGCCGGGAGACTTGTTCATCCCTTGCATGTTGTAGTTCAACACGAAGCTTTTATAGCTTGGCGGCAGTGATTGGAGGATTCTGTCAGTGATAGCTTCTTGCGGGAGTTCAATCCCCAGTTCAGCTAGACGGTTTGAGTACCCAGACATTTTGAGCACATGTTCACTGACAGACGAGTTTTCCTCCATCTTGCAAGCATAGAATTTATCGGAGGTCTCATACCTCTCGATCCGGGCGTTCTTCTGAAAGATGAACTTCAACTCCTGGAACATCCCAAATGCTCCATGACGCTCAAAGCGACGTTGAAGTCCCGGTTCTAAGCCATACAAGACTGCACATTGAACTATTGAGTAGTCCTCCTTACGCGCTAACCAAGCGTTCTTAACATCCTGATCAGCCGTAGCGGGTGGTTCATCTCCTAGCGCAGCATTAAGGACATAATCCTTCTTTCCAGCTTGTAAGATTAGCTTAAGATTACGAGCCCAGTCTACAAAGTTGCTTCCATCATCTTTCAACTTAGCTTTCTCTAGGAACGTATTAAAATTGAGGATGACACTTGCGTGAGCCATGATCTACAACACAAATATATTCAAAGTGGACTTAGACTATGTTCAAGATAATTAGAGTTCAACTTAATCAAATTACATGCTAAACTCCCACTCAAAAAGTACATCTCTCTAGTCATTTGAGTGGTTCATGATCCACCTACACTATCCCAAGTCCGATCATCACGTGAGTCGGGAGTAGTTTCAGTGGTAAGCATCCCTATGCTAATCATATCATCTATATGATTCATGATCGACCTTTCGGTCTCATGTGTTCCGAGGCCATGTCTGCACATGCTAGGCTCGTCAAGCTTAACCCGAGTGTTCCGCTGCGCAACTGTTTTGCACCCGTTGTATGTGAACGTTGAGTCTATCACACCCGATCATCACGTGGTGTCTCGAAACGACGAACTGTAGCAACGGTGCACAGTCGGGGAGAACACAATTTCGTCTTGAAATTTTAGTGAGAGATCACCTCATAATGCTACCGTCGTTCTAAGCAAAATAAGGTGCATAAAAGGATTAACATCACATGCAATTCATAAGTGACATGATATGGCCATCGTCACGTGCTTCTTGATCTCCATCACCAAAGCACCGGCATGATCTTCTTGTCACCGGCGCCACACCATGATCTCCATCATCATGATCTCCATCAACGTGTCGCCATCGGGGTTTTCGTGCTACTTATGCCATCACTACTAAAGCTACATCCTAGCAAAATAGTAAACGCATCTGCAAGCACATATGTTAGTATAAAGACAACCCTATGGCTCCTGCCGGTTGCCGTACCATCGACGTGCAAGTCGATATTTCTATTACAACATGATCATCTCATACATCCAATATATCACATCACATCATTGGCCATATCACATCACAATCATACCCTGCAAAAACAAGTTAGACGTCCTCTAATTTTGTTCTTGCATGTTTTACGTGGTGACCAAGGGTATCTAGTAGGATCGCATCTTACTTACGCAAACACCACAACGGAGATATATGAGTTGCTATTTAACCTCATCCAAGGACCTCCTCGGTCAAATCCGATTCAACTAAAGTTGAAGAAACCGTCACTTGCCAGTCATCTTTGAGCAAAGGGGGTTACTCGTAACGATGAAACCAGTCTCTCGTATGCGTACGAGTAATGTCGGTCCAAGCCGCTTCAATCCAACAATACCGCGGAATCAAGAAAAGACTAAGGAGGGCAGCAAAACGCACATCACCGCCCACAAAACCTTTTGTGTTCTACTCGAGAAGACATCTACGCATGAACCTAGCTCTGATGCCACTGTTGGGGAACGTCGCATGGGAAACAAAAATTTTCCTACGCGCACGAAGACCTATCATGGTGATGTCCATCTACGAGAGGGGATGAATGATCTACGTACCCTTGTAGATCGTACAGCAGAAGCGATTAGAGATCGCGGTTGATGTAGTGGAACGTCCTCACGTCCCTCGATCCGCCCCGCGAACAATCCCGCGATCAGTCTCACGATCTAGTACCGAACGGACGGCACCTCCGCGTTCAGCACACGTACAGCTCGACGATGATCTCGGCCTTCTTGATCCAGCAAGAGAGACGGAGAGGTAGAAGAGTTCTCCGGCAGCGTGACGGCGCTCCGGAGGTTGGTGATGATCTTGTCTCAGCAGGGCTCCGCCCGAGCTCCGCAGAAACACGATCTAGAGGAAAAACTATGGAGGTATGTGGTCGGGCAGCCGTGAGAAAGTCGTCTCAAATCTGCCCTAAAAGCCCCATATATATAGGAGGAGGGAGGGGGACCTTGCCTTGGGGTCCAAGGGAACCCCAAGGGGTCGGCCGAGCCAGGGGGGAGGACTCTCCCCCCCCCCCCCAAACCGAGTCCTACTTGGTTTGGTGGGAGGGAGTCCTTCCCCTTTCCCACTTCTTCCTCTTTTTTTTTCTTCCTTTGATTTTTCTTCCTTGGCGCATAGGATTTGGTGGGCTGTCCCACCAGCCCACTAAGGGCTGGTGTGACCCCCACAAATACCTATGGGCTTCCCCGGAGTGGGTTGCCCCCCTCCGGTGAACTCCCGGAACCCATTCGTCATTCCCGGTACATTCCCGGCAACTCCGAAAACCTTCCGGTAATCAAATGAGGTCATCCTATATATCAATCTTCGTTTCCGGACCATTCCGGAAACCCTCGTGACGTCCGTGATCTCATCCGGGACTCCGAACAACATTCGGTAACCAACCATATAACTCAAATACGCATAAAACAACGTCGAACCTTAAGTGTGCAGACCCTGCGGGTTCGAGAACTATGTAGACATGACCCGAGAGACTCCTCGGTCAATATCCAACAGCGGGACCTGGATGCCATATTGGATCCTACATATTCTACGAAGATCTTTATCGTTTGAACCTCAGTGCCAAGGATTCGTATAATCCCGTATGTCATTCCCTTTGTCCTTCGGTATGTTACTTGCCCGAGATTCGATCGTCAGTATCCGCATACCTATTTCAATCTCGTTTACCGGCAAGTCTCTTTACTCGTTCCGTAATACAAGATCCCATAACTTACACTAAGTTACATTGCTTGCAAGGCTTGTGTGTGATGTTGTATTACCGAGTGGGCCCCGAGATACCTCTCCGTCACACGGAGTGACAAATCCCAGTCTTGATCCATACTAACTCAACTAACACCTTCGGAGATACCTGTAGAGCATCTTTATAGTCACCCAGTTACGTTGCGACGTTTGATACACAGAAAGCATTCCTCCGGTGTCAGTGAGTTATATGATCTCATGGTCATAGGAATAAATACTTGACACGCAGAAAACAGTAGCAACAAAATGACACGATCAACATGCTACGTCTATTAGTTTGGGTCTAGTCCATCACGTGATTCTCCCAATGACGTGATCCAGTTATCAAGCAACAACACCTTGTTCATAATCAGAAGACACTGACTATCATCGATCAACTGGCTAGCCAACTAGAGGCATGCTAGGGACGGTGTTTTGTCTATGTATCCACACATGTAAATGAGTCTTCATTCAATACAATTATAGCATGGATAATAAACTATTATCTTGATACAGGAATTATAATAATAACTATACATTTATTATTGCCTCTAGGGCATAATTCCAACATAACCCTCCCATGCCAGTTCTTGTGGTCCACTCGACCGATGAGAGCCTGACCGTCGATGGGAAGCCCTGTGATCATGGCAAAGTCCTGTAGCGTGACCGTCATCTTGCCACAAGGGAGATGAAAGCTATGTGTCTCCTGCCGCCAACGATCAAGCAATGCCGTGAGAGCTGCATGGTTCATCACTGACGGCACACGTTTGAACTGAGGGACAAACGGTAGGAGGCGGACACGCTCGAAGAAGGGCTCATAGCGCTCGACATATGCCATCTGGGTACCCTTCGTGTGACTCCTCATTCACACGACCGTAAGGGTGTGTCAAAATTGAACAAATAGTTTAGAATCTTACATTATCTATGAAACAATTCCTTGAAAATTATTATGGCTTTAATCATTACCTCTCCATTCTCGAGGGCACAGGTACGATGGTTCTTGTCGAAAGCCATGTCAAGTCCCGTATACACACACCCGTTGGGCTCGGCCATCCTAACATAATGTAAATTCCAAACGTATAAATAAAAACTACATCAATAGATATGGTACCCATATAAAAGAGATGGATTTCCATACATCCCAATAACAAAGATTTTCCAATCTACATGCATATGCATTCACCATCCACTATCCATATACATATTCCAATATATCTAGAACAATAATGCAGCATATGCCATACAAAATTTTAATCCATATAAATTAATAAAACTTCAATTATATCCATACAATCTTCTCATGCATTCATCAAGACTACATCATATCATACTAAAAACATCAAACTTAAGCAAATTTAAACAAATTACAAGACCTAGGGTTGCACCTAGTGCTGAAGATAACTATAAAACTACAAATTTTTGCCAAAACGTAATTGGAGGGATTGGAGGATCTTACCGGCCTCCTCGTTTTCCCCAAAGAACCGCAAAAACTGTGGAATGTAGAGGAAGATCGAAGGAGAGGATTGAGAGGAGGAGTGAGGCACCGTCGGCCTCTATTCGTGCGAGGAAGAGGTTGTAGATGGGTGGGTGGGGCCCGCCCAAAAGGCCACGGGCTTAGATCTATCTGGGGACCCTACCGCCACCCGTTGCGACGGTAGTCTTGCACAACCTACCTCCACCCACTTTGGTGGTAGACTACTAATCTACGTCAGCGGACCAGACGGCTCCGTTTGGACTGACGGGAACCTACCGCCACCGCCACATCTGGTGGCGGTAGGAAAAGGGTCAGATCCAAAAAAATCTCTCGACTGGGGTCAGATCCGGCTAAATTTAGGCAAAAAGGTCAAAACATAGAATTTCACCCCCACGGCCACTAGCGTCTGGGACCATCGCACCGGGTTTGAGCCCCATCGCATACAACCACCGCTCTAGAAGAGGTCAACTAGGCATGTTGGCCTAAATCCAACATGAGGTAGAGGGGGACCGACTAGGTCGACGACTATCCCGAGCCTTGCTACAAGAGGCCGACCACCAGCCATCGCACCGCATAGCTCAGGTATGTGGATGTCGTGAAGCCATGAGCCGCACAAGCGGACGGACAGTGCCACTGCAGTTAGGCTTTGCCCACCCTGTAAGATGTCGTGACGGAGCCACCGAAGCAGCGGATCCATGCCGCACCGCCAGAAAGCTCGCTGGAGGAAGGGCCGCCGACAACTCGGAGGGCACCATACTTAAGAGTGTTCACAAACAGGGACTGTCGATGTGGCAACCGTTTTTTTAGGTGAAATATCTCATGAAAAATAAACCGGGATCGTTGGCTGCACTGAGACTGGGCCGGCATATCAAGCTCGAAGCGACTTTTTTGCAACATTTTTTTCTGAACCATGCGAAGTAAAACGTCAAAAAAGAAGAGCTCCCATGAATCGAACTTGCAGCATGCGCTAAAAAAGTCCTGCTAGACACTCGAACTGATGGCGGTTGCTCACATAAGAGAAGCACGAAATTATTTCACACAAGCAGCGTCGAAATTTGAAAACCTTTTTCGTAAACTTTATGAAACACTTTCTTGATAATAATCAACAATTTAGAAATATGAATATTATTAAAAGAAAAAATTAATTCTTAAAATTCCAAACATTTTTTTAAATGTGAACAATTTTGGGAACTACAAACAGTTTTTGATAAAACAAACTTTTTTATGAAAACTTGAACCATTTTTGGAAGCCCCAAATTTTTGTAAAGCGGGAACCCTTTTGTGGAAAAAAGACCAAATTGCTTAAAATATTAAAAAAAATTGAAACCTGAAATATATGTTAATGTATGAACAATTTTTGCATTTTAAAGTTTTTTAGAGAGTGTTTGTATTTTAAAATAACATTCAAGTTTCAAAATTTGTCCCCATTTTTGAAAATATGTTTATGTTTAAAAATGTTAATGTTTGAAAAAAATCTCACTTTAAGTTTTTTTCAGGTTTCAAAAATTGGTAGTGTTTTGACAATTTGGTTCAAGTTTAAATAATATTCATGTATACAAAATATCCAGGGATTTCAAAATGGATCACATTTCAAAATTTGTTTGTGTTTTTCTTTAGTATCATAATTCTAGAAATGGTTCATATTTTTGCCAAATATGTTTGGCATTTTAAAAACTGTTTTTTTCTTTTAAGAATATTTGGATTTCAAAATCTTTGATTATTTACAAGAAAATGTTTGAAAAAATGTTCTGGAGTCTCGATGCTCAGTAGTGAGGTTAAATATTATCGCGCTTCATATTTGTCGGCAACAATCATCAGTTAGACAGGCTACAGAATGAGTTCAGCAGCGCGAGAAACTCAAGTTCGATTCCCTCCAACTCTTGTATTTTTTTGGTATTCTTAAAGCTTGGTGGCCCAGCCCGCCGCCAACGAATGCCGGTCCTAACTGCTGCCACGTCGACAATCCCTTCAAGAACGCGCTCAAGGTTTAAAATAGACCGGAATTAGGTAGTTCGATGTACTGATTTGAAGGATTAGAACTTCATGGTTTGACTTGAGTTTCGTCTATAACCGGACCACGAAGTTACCCAAACGTTTGTATTGCGCCGGGACCCAAAATGAGTGATGCATGTAAAACTGGCCAGAATGTATAAATTATGCGAGTTTTGACGAGGTCCCCGTAACCGGTCACCAGAGTCCACGGAATGTTCGGATAGGCCCGGGACCAAATTAGTGAGTAATAGCATACAAAACTGGCCAGAATGGACCAAATCTACGAGTTTTGACGAGGTCCCGGTAACCGGTCACCGGAGTTCGTGGAACATTCGGATCGCCCGGGACCCAAAATCTGTGAGTTTGCATATAAAACTGGCACGAATGTATAAAATCTGTGAATTTTGATGAGGTCCCCGTAACCGGACCCAAAAGTTCCCCGAAAGTTTGTAGCGCCCCAGACCCCAAACACAGTGAGTAATAGCATACAAAAATGTCGAGAATGGACCAAATATGCGAGTTTTGACGAGGTTTCTGTAACCGGACCCCGAAGTTCCCCGAACGTTCGTATCGGCCCGGTACCCAAAATCAGTGAGTAATAGCATGGAAAACTGGCTAGAATGGACCAAATTTGCTAGTTTTGACAAGGTCCCGACACCGAAACCCGAAGTTCACCGAACGTTCGTATCGCTCGGGCACACAAAATCAGTGAGTAATAGCATAGAAAACTCGACAATTGGACCAAATTTGAGTTTTGCGAGTTCCCCGTAACCTGTCCCCAGATTTTGCGGAACGTTTGGATCGCCCCGGGACCCAAAATCAGTGAGTAATATCATACAAAACTGGCCAGAATGGACCAAATCTATGAGTTTTGACGAGGTCCCTTTAACGGACCTCGAAGTTACCCGGACGTTTGTATCGCCCCGGGACCCAAAATCAGCGGACGTTTGCATATAAAATTGGCCAAAATGTATAAATTTTGCGAGTTTGACGAGGTCCCCGTAACCGATTCCTGGAGTTCCCCGACCGTTCTGATCGCGGCGGGATCCAAAATCAGTGAGTAATAGCATAAAACTAGCCAGAATGGATAAATTCTGTGAGTTTTGACGAGGTCCCCGTAACCGGTCCCCGGAATTCCCTGAACGTTCACATCGCCCCAGGACAGAAAATCGGTGAGTAAAGTCAGGCCATCTCTGAAGAAAAAACATAAAGTCAGGCTTGTAAAGCCTTGTATTATTGAAAATAAAAAAAATACCCGTTGGAACAATAATCCACTTTGACTTATCCACGTGAATTATTTCCACTAACCTATCTAAAGTTCACTTGATTCTACTAGTAAAAAGATGGAGAAAAAATGGAAGTATGTTCCTTTGGTGCCGACTGCAAAGAGACAGTTACACACTCTGCGTGATCCGCGTATCAACACCACGCTCCGTTTCTTCATCCAAGGCGAGCTTGGAATGTGAGGGAGGAGGCAACTTGGGTTTGCTGCTCGCCTCGTTGCTCTTCCCCCAGAGGACCAAGTATAGCCCCACGACCACCACCGCCGACCCGACCACGCTCCCGAGGCGGAGCTGCTCGTGGAGCACCGTCACGTTGATCCCGGCGGCGATCATCTGGATCAGCGGCATGAACGCCGTGGTGAACACGGGCCCGCGCCGCTCCACGCACCACGACATGGCCAGGAACCCCAGCCCGGACCCCACCACCCCCACGAACAGCACCGTCACCGCCTTCAGCGCCGTGCCGGGGAGCCACACCTCGAGGGTCATCGCCTCCGTCGCGGCCCCGACGGCCGCCATCTGCGCCGTGCTCAGCAGGAACATCCACGCCGTGCTCGAGTACAGAGCTGGGTACTTGGTCCCGATCTTGGACTGTAGTATGAACCACAGCGACCAGCTCGCCGACCCGCCCAGCAGCGCCGCCGACCCGATCGCCCACCTCCACGCCCCGCCGTGGGCGGCAGCCGTGGCCATGTGGTGGTCCGTCGTACGCGCCCCCGTCAGGGCCGGGCCTTGGTAGAGCGCCATCAAAACCGCTCCGGCAAGCCCCACGGCTGTGCCGGTGAGCTTGGCGGCGCCAGAGCCGGTGGCCACGTCGAGCTTCTCGATCTTGAACGGCAGCGCCAGAAGAAAGGTGAACATGGGGGTCATGTTGATGAAGGCGCTCGCGAACGTCGCCGTGGTGTACCGCAGCCCAAAGAAGAAGAGCCATTGGGTCAGTGACGCTCTGCCATGCCATTGCCATACATACAGTAATTTAATTAGCATATGATCAACACATGTTACTCTCGCCACACTTGATGTAATTATAAGCAAAATAGATTAATTACCCGAGCAAGGCACTCAAGAAGAGGTAGACGAAGATCTCTGTGGTCATCTTAGGTCTAGTCTTCCTACATATATATATATGCATGGAAACCATATAGAAATTAAGTAGCCAACTCAACATCAGAAACTAGTGTCTTTTCTTACAATAAAAACATTTCATTACTCTCCGTCTCTCCATCTATGATGCGGCCAATACCTATATTTGCAAGAACATTAATTAGGCTGGCACGAACCTCTCTTTGAAGTAGGCGATCGGGGCGAGGAAGAGCGTCGCCGTGAGCTGGCGGAGAACGATGAGGACGGTAGTGTGCATCCCTTCGTTAAAGGCCATCTTTGTCAGCGTGTTCATCACCGCGAACACGGTGACCACCGCCATCATCGTCACCATCGGTTTCCAATCCATTCTTCTCTCTTGATCAAGGCAATCAAGTTAACTAGCTCGAGATATAGCGAGAGTGGTTTGGCCTTTCTTTCCGGAAGAAAGCTATATGATGAGTGTGATACTAATTAACTAGCTAAATTATGCCTTGATTTATAACAAGTGAGATGCTAGTGGAAGGGCTATTTATGGCCTCCACTCATGCCCTGCGGACAACCTTTAAAGATCCATGTGTACAATATTCTACAATTTAACTAGTTAAATCATCAGTACATCACTGTTTGCTTTTATACTTTGCGTGCAATATGCTTTTATACTGGCATAGTGGCATTAGTTATCCAAAAGTTCTACTGGAACAAGACAATATCATCTACTCCCTCCATTCCTAAATATAACTCCAATTTCATATTATGCTAATCAAACTATTATGTTTCTATCGCACACAATTCAAAAATAGTTCAAATCCATTCTTTTGAATTTTTTAAATTTATTATAAAAAAATTGTTCGCCAGTATGCTTAGACATGCATGATTGGCATACTGGACCGGCCATCCAAAAATAATGGAAGACATTGTCATCTACTAATAGAAATATAAAGATTTGTGAATCTAGCTAGCTAGCTTTCTACTAACTAGCCAGTTTACTTTAATAACATCAGATATGCTTGTGGCAAACCTTTATGACCTCCATGTTTTTTTAATATCAAGAGTGAAGCCCCTCGGCTCTGCACTGGCCATATGTTACTATAAAGTATTACATCATACAAGGAATAAACATATCTCGAGCTTAGAAGCTACGCCAACCACAATAGGGATTGCATTTCACACTTATGCTGCATCAATCCTCTGACTATACCGTCATCCATGTTGTTTGAATAATCCTATGCTATCATTTCCATGTGGCTACACTTAAAGACCAACGGATCTAGCACCCCCACACGCTACTATGAGGACTAAATACATATCCAGTGAACAGCCATGAGGATTACCTACAACAAGTTGGAACCACTTTTTTCTGAAAGTAATTTTGTTCTGAGTGATCCAAATAACCCGCCATAAACATAAATCGCACACTTCCAACAAAAATGAACCAATCTAGATTTTTAATGGCAGCCGGAGCTTCCAAATAAAATTTTGACGTAATCTATAATTAACGTTCACCAGTTGGCATATATTGATTTCTGAGAAAACACCCAAAGCTATGGAGATTACATTGATACTCTTCTAGGTCCTAGGTAAGATGGACGGTTAATAAGTGCTGCACTAGGTGGATTTATGTTGTCAACTTATCACTAGTCAGGATTGCAAATTTTGTCCAAGGTGGGAGTGTAGGAATTAAGAGTAATGATGACAACGTTCACTATTTTTGGACGAGACAAAGGGTTTGAGACAACGAGATCGATGCCTCCATTCATCTTTATGTCATCGTTGATTTGCTCGCTGTTCTCATAGGAAGGGATAAGGGGTGTGGGTAAATTGGTGGTCTTATTCCGCAATGGTTGGTGTTAGGGTTTCCACCCTCATCGATTTTTATAGAACATGGTATGAAAAAGGCAGTGAACCGTGAGCTCCATTGTATGCATGTCTGAGCAGTTGTCGGACCTCAAGATTAAGTTCCATGGAGCAAAATATTCAGCTTTGACCGGGCCAGAAGCTCGAGCATCATTAAAATCAGATTCGTTGGTTGCGAGGCACGGTCCCTTCCTTTTATGTACATGTCAATATTCCTGAAAGAATTGACTACTAGAGGTCCAGGTTTTTCTGCCGTAGTGGTGAACATAAATGGAGACCTAGCTTAACTAGGTGGAGTATTATTTCTAGACCCAAGGGCTACAAATGGACCCCTTTCAACTACGTGTAGGTTAAGGGGGTGTTTCTTTACAGGGACTTTTTGCTGTAGGGACTAAAAAAAGTCCCTTTTAGTCTCATGTGAAAGAAACGGGAGGAAATTTTAAGGACTAAAAGAGTGTATTTGGGACTAAAGAAAGAAGTCCCTATGGGAGGGACTTTTTGGAACTTTTTGACACTTTTTCCAACAGTGTCCCTACTTTTAGCATGTCATTTAATAACTTCTACTACATTACTAGGGGTAGCATGGTCTTTTTACATGTCATTTAATGATCTCTAGTCCATGTTTAGTCCCTGAAAAGAAACGGATAGGGACTAGGGACTTTTTAGTTGGGGCTAAAAAAAAGTCCTAGGACTTTTTAAAGAAACAGGGCCTAATTAGGTCCACTTACATGTCGAAGTTTGTATAACTGTTTAGGGGGTATTAAATAACTATACTCCCTCCGTCCCAAAATAGATACCTCAAGCTTAGTATAAAGTTAGTAAAAAGTTGAGACACTTATTTTAACGCGAAGGGAGTATGAGTATTTGTTCTAACAGTAAAGCAAATATTTATATGGCGTGCCTGGTGGCCCTATCTACCTAGTCACAGGTGGCTATGGAAGGGACTAATCAGTGACAAAGTGGAGTGGCAACACACGCTCGTGGAAGATATTTGGTTGCTCGTGGGAAGATATTTGGTTGGGAGACAAATCAATTAGCTAGTCAGCAGTACCCAACACTTGTAACATTGCTCAGCATAAAACATGTCTTTAGTGGCACAATCAATGGAGATGCATGTTGACAATATTCTACAACTTAATTAGTTAAATCAGTACTAGTACAGCACTGTTTGCTTCAACTTTTGTGCGCCGAAGAATGATGCCCGTGTGTGTAGTGCCATGCGTGAATGCACATTGCTGTCATTCGTTCTGCAGACCGACCATGCATCCGAAGTAATGGAAGAAGAACCTCATTGCCGTGTCTTCCAAAAGGAATAGAAGAATTTGTAGCTTTATGCGAAAGAGAAAGAAAGGAGGAGACTAAGGTTAGATGCTTTGGAAAAGCTAGAAATCGTGCCGCCCTCAGACATACTTAAATCAGGAGTGTGCATGTGTCAAAGTAAAACGTTGCAATCTATATACACTATTACTAATTTGGTTTGTTCGTATTTTATAGCAAAAGAAGGCGCAGTGCAGTCACTTGAATATATATTTAGTGAGACTCGCGGTTTATCCCCTATCTTCAGGGTTTTCAAAAATCATGGAAAAGCTCATCAGAGAAATATGACTAAATTTTTCATCGATAAAAGGATTTGGAAAATCCATGTATCCTTGTTTTAGTTTTCATAACAACTGCTTATGATATTTAACATATATTGTTGCTTCTTATTTTATAGCATTATGTACACCCATATTATTTATTTATTTTTGGGGCATGTTTGGGGGCAAAACCCGATGCATGAAATCTCTACCCGGTTCTTTATGGTTGTCCTATTCCTCCAAATTTTTAATGAATTTTGAAGAATTCGTAAACATAGAAAAATGTCATGTGGAATGTGCTCGGGTACAGTTAATTCACTAAAAAAACAGAAGGGTAATCGGCTATAATTGTTTCCGATAATGTTGTATGCGCCAGTTTGCCTATGTCGGTGACATGTTCCTTTTTCTAGTACCCAAGAGGTTGCGGGAAGTAATGGCCTAAAAAAAGTCCAGACATTTATGTGAGTGCGGCGAACATAGAATGAGGTGTGTATGTTAACTATGTGGAGTATTATTTATAGAAAGAACATCACATGGAAATCAAGTTTCAAAGAAAACTACATGGAAACCACATTTGAATGTTCCGAAAAAATCTCAAAAAAAGGGATATTAAAAAGGAGATGTTTGATTGCAACGTGAAGTTCCAAGTTCAAACACATGACCATTTACAAGGTAGGAGAAAAACAAAATCAGTATTAAATAGTGCCAAAACCATTTACGAGCTATGAAAAAACAAATTCATCATTGAATAGTGACGCTTACTGTTCAGCACTATTAAATACTGATTTTGTTTTTCTCATACCTCGTAAATGATCATGTGTTTGAACTTGAGAATTTCACATGCTAATAGAACATCATACTCCTAGCATCTCGTATTTTTAATGATTTTTAAAAATTAAAAACATCATTTCCATGTATTTTTCATTGTTTTTCACCAAAAGTTGGTTTTCATATGATATTGTAGACCAAAGGACTAAGATGGTCTCAGAAAGAATTTTTTGTAAGAGGCACTTTAAGGGAAGTGTACTTCTAGAGTTCGAGCTCCATGAAATTTATTTTTTGAAAATTTTAAAAAAATATCATATTTTGATGTTTCAAAAAATGAAAAGGAATACACATGGATATAAATCACAGTGTATTTGATCATGAAAATTTACAGAGATGTAGTATATATCTCTTAGTTCATGTGTACTTTTTCCACAATTTTTGAAACTTCAAAGTATGTTTTTTTAAACTCCATGGAGCCTGAGCCCTGTTAGGAATTTCCCTATTTAAGGTGTTACTAAATGAGAATGGTCTGTGTGGCAAGCATTGCTACAGAAAATATATTTTCCCTCCTAAATACTTCATTGGACGGTCGCAGACCTAGATATAAAGTTACCCAAGGTTCACTTAGTTGCAAAAGTTTGTATAACTACTGTTTATGGAGTGTGAAAGCACTAATTGTCTATTTATAATAGTGAAAAATATAGTTGTGGGCGTCATCTGGAGTTCCCTGGTAAAATAACGGTCACAGGTGGCTATGAAACCCACTGGATCCTATTTTTGGATCAAAGAGGACCTTTTGGGTAGATGTTCTTTCGTCGTTCGAAATGGTACCAACACACGTTCGGTCTGAACCCTTCTCGCCCCTCCCTGTCTCCGCCCCTGCGTTCATGGGAATATATATTTGGTTGACAGGCAAACAACCACTTAGTTAGCAATACCCAGCACTATGCATATAGGTTCCACGCATGTCGTGCAAACAATCTATGGAGATGCATGTTGACATAATTCTACAACTTAAATAGTTAAATCAGTCTAGTACAACACTATTTACTTTAATTTTTGTGCGCCGAAGAATGATGCTATTGTGTGTAGTGCCATGCATGCATGCATGCATGTCATTGTTATGCACACCGATCATGCATCCGAACTAACGGTAGAAGAACCTAACTATCGTGTCTTCCGAAAGGAATGGAAGAATTTATAGCTTTATATGAGAGAGAAAGAGGGGAGACTAAGGCTAGATGCTTTCAAAAAGATAGATGTTAAATCAGGAGTATGTGTCAATATTAAAACGTTGAGATCTGTATACACCAATACTGTTCTAATTTAGTTTATTCCAAGCGAAAGAAGTGTGGTGCATTCACTAGGATATATATATATATATATATATATATATGTATGTATGTATGTATGTATGTATGTATGTATGTATTCCCCAACACTATTCGCCTTAGTGAGACTCGTGGGTTTATCCCCCATCTTCATGGATTTGAAAACAACAGAAAACACATGCATGTAGGGAACACTATGAAATGATAGCATGCAAAAGTTCATCAAAATATGACTATTTTTCTACCAGATAAATGGACATGGTATAGTCATTTATCCCTTGATAAATGCTTATGATGTTTAACATATGTTGCCGCCCCTTATTTCATGGCATACGTATACCCACATTGTTTAGATTTTTTTCTGGTATGTTTGGGGACAAACCCATCCACGAAAGCTCTACCCAGTTCTTACACTATTTGGTTTTTTGTGGCATTTTTGTTCCTCCGAAATTTTTTTGGCTTTTGAAATAATTCATGAACATGGAAAAATGCCGCAGAGTGGGCTCTGGTGCAGTTAGCTCCCTCTGAAAAAAGAGGAGAAATAGAGTGCATTATTTTTACCTAAAGTGCTTTATCAGTGATTTTCATTAGAGAAACCGCCGCCCAACTTACAGAAGTTCTCTAAAAGAATCTTGAAATGCTTTAGAGAAATTCCGGTCGAAATGTGGATACAGCTTGCGAATACCATCTCATAAATGTCTCTCCATGGAATCGAATGCTTAATTTAGCCTGTGAATGGAACATTGTGTCACTAGGCTCAGATTTAACACATGTGGCTACGAGCGATAACCCATCAGTTAGATCCGCCAGACACTAACAAATCACTGCAAAAAATATTTTATTTTTTGTTTGTGGGGCCATAAATATATGTTCTTGGCCTGAGTGAATCTTTGAAACATTGCATCGTGATTTTTGTGCTCCTGCAGAAGAACAAATAGCATCATTCGCCTTAGTAACAGTAATATATATGCTCCGATGAATCGACCTGGTGTCGCATTTGTAGTAATATATTTAACCAACAGAAAATAGAATCTAGACGTGTACCACTGAGAAATGGGAACCAACTAAGAGAACAAAGGCGATGGTGCAAGATGATCAAGCACGTGTTTATGCAGCTAGGTAGCTAAATCAAACTTCTCCGTTAGCGGCTGGAGGATTAATCAAATCCATGAGGTAAATTAAAGAGTTAATTTCACCTTTTACCGTCTATCTGTGTCAAAGTCTTACCGCATATATCAATTTTCTCTGATTTTTGTATACCACTTGCATATATACAAGGAATATATTAATGATTTAAATTAATAGTATACATGAACAATGAGTAAGTATTAACACTTATGCACTTTAAGCACACATAAAGCACTATAAGGTACTAAAATTTGCCAAATAAATCACTAGCGTTCGTATGTCGCATCACATAAGCAAAGATAGCATTCACATATTCCTTGTTAATACTTAAAGATTCACTCATAAACTGAATATTCCTATTATTTTATTAAAAGGAATTCGAAGACGTTTTCAGCTGGAAAATATCCTTACTACAAGGAGGGTTGCAGGTTGGGTAATTAGGAATATAGGCAGAGTTGCGGGAGAATGGGGGGTAACTACCAGATGGTTTGCAGTACTCCTGAGTGCGAATAGTGGAATATACAAAATAGTTGATCAATAATTGGCTTGTTGAATAGTGTATTAGCAAATTATCACCAACAATGTTAATTGGTGACGTTCCGAGGGAAGGAGGTCCGGGCTAACGCCCCCAAAGCCATTGGATCGTGATTAAGCAGTGCCAATTTTCTTGAAATAACATTTCCTTCCTCACCAAAAATGGCCATACTGTTGTGAAGAAATGTCACCCACTACAACTAAAACTTCTAGAAAAAACATTCGCAAATGTCATCTTTCCTGGTCAACCTTCCCCAGCTAGCGGGGTGCACTATTATTTATACCCAAAGGTTTAATGAAATTACCTCTTGCAGAAGCTTAAGTAATTATCGAATAGCATACTTCATACATGCATGCAAAGCTAATTAAGTGTTCTGCTCATTCGAGCTCGTCAACTTATAGATGCTGCTAGCTGGTCAGGAGGAGCTCAAAAAGTATATCACCAGCTAGGCAGCTACTATAAATCTTTGTTCGGGGCGCCAGATGAATGGAATGTCACCCTTGATTTGGCTCGAACAGACGATATTTCATAAGTGACGGTGGAAGAGAATGATATCCTCACGACAACTTTCTCAAAAGAAGAGGTGAGAGCGGCGGTGTTCTAAATGGAACACAACAAAGCTCCAAGCCCTGATGGTTTCCCCGCAGAATTCTATCAGAATTTCTGGGATATCATCAAGACTCGCCTTTTGAAGTTGTTTAAGTGCCTTCATGCCGATCGACTTGACCTATTCAGGCAACATTTTGGCGAGCTTGTTTTGTTGCCAAAAATGAAGGAGGCCGAACGGATTCAGTAGTTCATACCCATATGCCTTCATAATGTCAGTTTTAAAATTTTCATCAAAGTGGCTACGAGTAGGTTAAATTTGATAGCTAACCATGTTGTCCTACCATCTCAAACAGACTTCATGCAAGGAAGGAATATACTAGATGGTGTAGTAATCCTCAATGAGACCGTCCACAAGATGCATCAAAAAAAACATGAGAGGAGTGGTATTCGAAATTGACTTTAAAAAGCATATGACAAGGTCAAATGGGGGCCTTAAGGAGGAAAGGTTTCTTCGATGGCGTGAGTACGTAGATCCAAATTTTTGTAACTGGAGTTAGTTTGGCCATTAAAGTCAATGAGGTGTAGGTCATTACTTTCGGACAAAAAAGGACTACAACGGGGTGACCCCATGTCCCGAATGTTATTTAGCATTGTTGTTGACATGTTCGCTATTCTGATTGCGCGCTCAAAGCAAGATGGCCAGGTTGCAGGAGTAATGCCACACCTTGTGGATGATGGCCTCTCTAGTTTGCAATATGTGGATGACACAATTCTTTTTATGGATGGACAAAGCTCGAAATATGAAACTCTTGCTTTCAGTGTCCGGGTAAATATCGAGCCTCAAAATTAACTTCCATGAAGGTGAATTGTTCTGCTTTCAAGAACCCGTTGAGGCGACGGTCGATTATGCTGACATGTTTGGTTGCGGACATGGCTAGTTTCCGATTAAATGTCTCGGAATACCAGTTCATTATCAGTGTCTCGCCATTGCAGAGTGGAAGCATGCGGAGGAGCGTATGGAGAAATGGTTGAGCGGTTGGAAAGGAAAGCTGGTCGCAGTTAGAGGTTGGCTGATTTTGATTAACTCCGTCCTCACAAATATGGTTCTCTATCTGCTTTTTTTCTTCCAACTCCCAAAAGGGGTCCTGCATAGACTGTACTATTATAGATCCAGATTATTTTAGCGTGGTTTGTAGGCCTAAAAACCAAGGTGGCCTTGGAATTCATAACCTGCTGGTCAACAATGAGGCCCTCCTCGGTAAATGGTTGTTTAAAATTCTTGTTGAGGACGGTATTTGGCAAACCATGCTGCGCAACAAGGATCTAGGACAAAAGGCGGTGTCTCGGGCATATTGAAAACTTGATGACTCGCACTTTTGGGTTGGTCTAATGGTGGCAAAGAAACATATCTTTCGCTTTGGATCTTTCACCATAAAGGAGGGTCGGAGATTCGTTTCTGCAAAGACATCTGGCTAGGCAATATTATTCTAAGAGAATAATATCCAGCCTTATATAACATTTATCACGATAAGAATAATACTATGGCGCACGTGCTCAGTTCTTTCATGCCGAATATTTCATTTAGGCGGGATTTGATTGGCCCTGAGTTGCGTCATGGCATAATCTTTTATCCCGACTGGATTCGATTAACCTGACGCAAGACCAGGATGTGTTTCGCTGAAACCTTACTACATCAAGGTCTTTCACAATAACCTATATGTACTGTGCACTTATGCACTCTAAGGTACCAGTGGATAATAACAAGAAAATTTGGAACTCCAAGATTTCACGAAAAGTGAAAATCTTCATGTGTTATCTTCGTAAAGGAGTTGTGTTAACCAAAGACAACCTCGCATGACTCAACTGGACATGGAATAAGAAGTGTTGTTTTTGTAATCATGACGAGACAATCGAACACCCTTTTTTGTAATGCAAGTTTGCACGTTCTACATGGTCCAACATCCAAATAGCGTCAAATTTATATCCATCCACTAGTTTTGCCAATATTTTTAGTCATTGGTTGGACGGTATTACAAATAGCTTCAAAATGTGGGAGCTTATGCCTTAATTTGGTCGCTTTGTCAATGTAGAACTGATTTGTTTTTTAATGAGAAAAATGCTTCGCATCTGCAGGTTATTACCAACCATTGTTTATGGCGGTGTGTACACGATTGGAGCAGGTGGGTTCAGATGGTTTTTTCCAACACGGATGACAGCATTGACCTACGGATCGATCACCCACCCCTTTCGGCATAGGCATGCTATCGGTTTACAGGACTATATTGTTGTTGTTTTGTCGGTTCTTATTTCATGATTTTTTGTCATATTTTTTGGTTTGATTATGTGCATCATATTTATGTACTTATACATAGGTGGGTGTTACTCATAATGCGTTGTGCTTGCTTCATGCTATATTTTGAAATAATAAAGTCGCCCTTTATCGAAAAAAGATGCTGCCAGCTGACACGTACTAACGAATGAACGAATGCATATAAGCAGAGGAAAGCAGGGGCGCTGGATGGCGGCATCCATTCGATCCCGCTTGTCTATGAAGAAATTCGATCCGACCGTGTGTTTATTTGTTTCATCCTTTGATTTGAGAGGCTGGAATCGAATGGACGGCCCGAAACGTTTCACGTACGTGCGCTCGTGTTCTCCGTGTCTCTCTTTGGAATACGTATCAGGGTGAAGACGGAATCAAAGTACGCCGACGGTACTGTTGTGAATCACGAATTGCTCCAACGAATCGTCGCTTTAAGCCTTTATTTATGGGGGTCTGCTACGCATCCATCGGTGGATGTTTACTAAACATCCACTATTTGGAGGGTCGTCCGATTTATGTATAGCCATCCGATCTGCTTCAGTCAGGCACCCCATAATTCCTGAAACGATGGCTAAGTTGCAGAAATTTTCGCTTTGTTGCAAGAAATAAATTTTGGACCCGTTAATTCCCGAAACAACGGTCGAGTTTCAGAAACAATTTGCTTGTTGCAGGAAATTTTTTTCTTCGTCTTTCTGCAACATATGTATTTTTATGGAAAGATTTTTTTATAACAAAGGTCATGTTTCAGGAATTTTTGCAACAAAGGTTAGGTTGCAGAAATTTTTGCAATGTTCATGATGCGGCTGGCGGCGACCGGATGGCCGGCCGGCGACGCGAGAGGGTGGGGGAGGGGAGGGCCCCGGCATCGGGGACGGCGGCACGGCTGGTACGGCCGAGCAGCAGCGCGACTCGCAGATCTGGTCAGCGGGGTTGGAGCGGCGGCAGGCCTGTCGTCTCCAGCAACAGCGAGGTTGGCGTCGCTCGATCTGGTCAGCGGGGAGGAATTCGATAGATCCGGCATGGAGGCGGGAGGCACGCGGTGGGACAATCTCGTCGGCCGTCGTAGGTCGCGGTGGCGCGACATGCATCTCCGTGTTCGGCGACTGTGCGGATGGGTCGAGGCAGCGAGAAAATAGATGGACCGGGCATTCCACAACTTGCCATATGTTGCGCTCGGCAGTTTTGCAACACGATCAATGTTGCAAAACACTAGTGCGGTATGAGGAGTGTTGTGCGTCCCATGATTAAGTATTGATCGAACGGTTGTGGACATGATCGACGCGCAATCGATCCCTCGGTTGATAGGAAATATTTCCCTTATTTATGCAAGAGAATGAGAGGGTTGCTGCTAAAGCTGGATTTTTCATTCTAATTAACGAGAACCATCTTGCCTTTCCACGGAGGAAAAAGGCAGGCTACTAATGGTCAGCGTACGTACTACAGTATACTTCATGGGAGAACATTTGGAAATTTGTTAATGGGAAAATGGGTAGTGATGGTATCTATGCCCTGGCAAAAGGGGATAAGGGGTTTTTTTTTGCGAGAAAAAGGGAATAACAGATATATAATATTTGAGGCAGATATCCTGGCAAAAATAATCAATGCGGCAAGTGGACATTTTTTATCCTCTGGGAATAGGAATGTAAATTATAAACGATGATCTTGAAATGGGCTTTCACCAAACTTTAAATATGAAGCCCCAAGACGTTGGCACACTACCCGAAAGGGTAATCACGTGATGCGCTGCCGCATCCAAGAAGGGCTAGGTTTTTCACTCGATACCCTGGCACGGAAAGGAAACCAACAACAATGACCACAAGAGCAAGCGATGTTCAAAGGCATCACCATCGTTAGAGATACGACAAACAAATCAAAAGATGAAAAACGAAACCAACAGGGGAGACACGGAACTTTAACGTGAACAACTCCTCCAATACGAAGAGGAAAGCGCCAGCCAGCGAATTTACTATATCGGGAGAGGTTACAAATGTCGAGGATTTACAACTGATCGACTTATCCCGTGTGGCGGCTTGCAAGAGGTATATGTATCACAGGTGCCCTAGGTCAAGATTTATCCCCTCCGCTTCGGTCCAAGCCTACCGGCGACGGGCCTCGCACGGTCGCTTGTCACAAGTTAACCTTTATCTTTATAGTTGAATTTGAAGCATAACATAACAACCATTGCCAGCACCAAACAACAGAGCTTTTGGTCGGAGCCTCACTCGTGCCACCACGAGGTACTAGTTGAACGACCAAACCCGATGGAGGGGCTGCCTTGCCATCACTTTACCTCTAGATCTTGACCTGGGACCGACATCACTGAATCCACGACAACACCAACGGTCAGGCGACATCCATGTCCTTACTACCCATGTAGCCAAGAGGCACCACCTCCGTTCCAGCACTACTGGCCACAGAGCAAACCGTGCAACCTCGCCAGTAATGGATGTGGCCCCATTATCCAAGGACAACACATCACCATCGTCGATACACCATGCCACCGAAACTAATCCATCTTGAGCCGGACAACGAAAGGGCAGAATTGTTGTGCCGCAACACCACCAGCCAAGACCTAACGATACTAATACATGTCTACATGTGGAGGATTACAAGCTACGCGTGCTAGATCCCAGCTAGATCAAACCCCCACCAAGGTCGGGAATAGGTATCATTGGTCTAGACAACACCACGTGGCAGGATGACCGCAAACCAACTCATCATCTGGGCAGCACCCTCCATCTGGGCCATTGGAGCAACATGCCTCCACAGGCGAGATCCGACCATCTAGATCCGGCTAAGGAAAACTCACCAACGCTCACTGACATCCATACTCTGGATCTCACCCTGTATCGATATCCGGAGCCAAGCACACCATCACTTCACACGTACAACCACCTAGGCAGCCCTGAAGCCGCCTATGTCTTGTGCCCACGCGGAGGTCATGGCACCCACACTTAAAAACATTATTTTCATCATTTAAGAAGATAACTGCAGTTTCTTAATTCCAGTATCCAGTTATCTTTTTAATGATTTGAAGATTATGTTTTAGAATGATTACAAGATTGATATTCATGCATGCAACATGATTCTGGTTATCTCCTCTAGGGGTTGCTACACACTCCCTGAGGTGTGCAATAGCGCATAGATCATCCACTTGGGCAGGCCCACTAACCATTGGTGTGTGTGGCACCAGCACCTACCTCATAGGCGAGCACACGCCTATCTGGGTTGGTAGAAAAAATTCATTCCTCCTAATTTTATTTCAGTTTTATTTTAAAATTTACAAAATTACAGATATTTCATAATAAATATCATGTATTTTGAAAAGCGCTCGTGAAAATAAAGAATGGTTCAAGTATTTGTTTTCTAAATATCACATGTTAAAAATTAACATATTTTCTTAAAGTGTTCACAAACTTTTTAAAATGCATATACAATTAAAAAAATGTCATGTAAGTTGAAACCTCGTTCAGATATTTTTATGCGGTTCATAAAGTTTAAAAATGTTCTTATGAATTCTAAAAATATGCAAGTAATTGTTAAAAGATGTACCTTTATTAAGAAACGTTCAAGTTTATTAGTATAAATTTTCCTTTGAAATGTGCATCTTGGTCCATAGGTGCTCGCATGGATGACCGGTTTACATATACTACATATTTGCCCAATTTCTCGGGAGCAACGATCCAAAGGTTATCCGTTGGGGGGCTCCTGCAAGGGTCACTTCCTTAGAAGGTATCGCGGTCAACCATCGCCTTGCGTCACGTGCTAGTCGCTCCCCCAGTTTTTTTTAATACACTTATTCAATTTTTAGAAGTTTTTTGTTCCTTTTCCGCTATTCATTTTCTGCCTTGTTTTGTTTTGGAGCAAAATTGTGGTTCACAAGAAGAAAAAAATATGTGTTTCCACAAGAAGCACATACTTGCTTTCACGACCACGAGAAGCGACCTAGGGTGGACCATTGCTTCCACTAGAAGCAATGGACTTCTTCGAGAAGGAAAGAACATGCGCTTCCATGGAAAGAATTGTTTTAATTCTAGTGAATACACAAATATCAATGAGAACCATTTTCCATCTCGTGGAAGCACATATAGGCCATGCTTCTCGAGTAAAGAAATAAGTGCTTCTCGGGAAAAAAAATAACAACAACCGTGCTTATGGGCTTGCTTTTTTCTTCATTTGTTCAGTTCCCTCTTTCGGCTTTTTCTTCCTGATTTTTTTGTTTATCGGTGTCCTGTTGTTTCATGAAAAAAGTATCGTTGAAACCTATTCACATGGGTCTAGGTTCGAATATGTCGACGTGAGAAATCGAGCGAAGAAAAAAGTTCAAGAGTTAGACGCATGGCTCGAGAGATAAAATGTTTTGAATAAAAAAATCTATGGAAAAAAGGAAAAGAATTAGGTTGCGACAAGTGGAGCACATGCACTACACCACTTGTCAGGGCCTAAGAAAGTTGGGGTGGCCTTTTCAAGGGGTACCCTTTAATTATTGTTTTTCTATTTTTCGGTGATTCCTCATATATGCTCAATTTCCTGAATTACCTGAGACATCCTATTTGACCTAAGTTGACATCAAATACCCAAACCTTATTTGGCGCTGCAGGCACCCGGTATTTTGTTATTACTAACTGGAACATACCCTCGATACCTTCTGTCGGCGACCTAGGGTGGACCATTTAAAAGTTATTCACGTTTGGTTTTTCTAGAAGCCCCTCCGATTTTGAGAATATTCTAGAAGGTTTCCCGACAGGATTTTGTGGGATTTGGTTTTCAAGTTTCACTTGTTTTGACCGGTTTTCATTTTTTTTGTTTTATTTTTTTACCTTACCTTTTTTCAAATTTAGAACTTTTTAAAATATAAATAAATCTGTTTTGCAATTTTTGGAACCTCGTCCAATTTCCATGAACATTTTTTCAAATTTTGATGTTTTTATTTTTGTGAACCTTTCAATTTTTTTGAGATTTTCCAAGTCTTAATTTTTTGAAAATTGTGACCCTTTTTCTTACTCCCTCCTTCCCAAAATCTTAGGCCTGTAAGTTTTTGCATCCAGTCCCAAACTCTAAGACGCAGCTGCCTTTCTCCCCCACGTTCAGCTACAACAACCACTCACGGTCAAAATCCCTTGTAACAATTAAATTGCGCTAATTTTCTTGCTGGCTATTAATGCGTCTAAGAATATGGGGAGCAGGGGTATTTTTTCAAAAATGCATGAACTTTTAAAAAATCAAAATTTATTTTTGTATATTTTTGAACCTCATCCAATTTAAGTGAACTATTTTCCCAATTACGATTTTGTTTTTCATTTTTGTGAACTTTTTACATGTTTTGTAATTTCCAAGACTTCAATTCTTTTAAAAAATTATGAACCTTTTTCTATAATTCGTAAATGTTTTCCCAAATGTATGACTTTGTCAGAATATTTGACCTTTTTTAAAAAAAAAAACTTTTCGATAATTTTTTTTGCTATTCCTGGTTTTTTATACATGAGTGTTTTTGATTGTGTATGAACTTTTTATGATTTCGTGATATGTTTTTTTCTAAAATCTGCTAACTTTTTCAAGTTCGATAACTTTTTACAAACGACCATCGGTCGAGGTAAGGATCAAGGTGTCAAGTCTGGTCAATGGACACTCAGTGGTCAGTAGGGTCAAGTCAAAACATGTCCTTACAAAAATACTCCCTCCGTTCCTAAATATAATTCTTTTTGAAGATTTTATTAGGAGACTGCATACGGGGTAAAATGAATAAATGTACATTCTAAAATATGTAGTCCCGTAGTGGTATCTATAAAAAGGCTTATATTTAGGAACGGAGTGACTAAGATCGAACCAAAAGCTTGACCCGATTGAACGACCAGCTAGGGTTTGTGGGCCGGCAATGTCCACGGAAGAATGGCCGTGACTAAGTCTCGTGTCATGCGGGACAGAACGGAAAACCCTATTTGATGCTCTTTGCATCAAATAGTGGCGTAAATGCAGGGCCAGCCCATCTCCCTCTACAAACAGTTCCTTAAGCTTCTTTTTCCGATTTTCTTCACTGTCTTATTCAGTTCTTTCTTTTTTTTTCTTTTGTATGTTCTTTCTTTTCGTTTTTGATATTATTTTCACTTTTCCTTTTTAAGCTTTCAAAATAGTTCAAATATTGTTTAGAATTTTCAAAAATGTTCTTGTTGTCAAAATTTGTTCATATTTTTAAATACTGTTTATATTTTCAGAACTTGGTCACAATTTATAAACAATGTCACTGTTTTCAATTTTTTCTTAAAAGCTAGAAAAAATGTTCCCTTTATTTTAATAGTACAAATATTCATAAACAAGATCATGATTTTTGAAAAATGTCAATTAATCAATGTATTTTTCACTTATTCAACAAAGATTGATTTTTTATATTTTATCTTTGCAAATTTGAAAATACACACTTAAGGGAAATCTTTTTCAAATAATGTTCGGGAATTCAAAACAAATTCTCTTTCAAAAAAATCACAAATTTCAAAAAATGCTCTTGTTTTCAAATTTTGTTCATGAATTATCAAATTTGATTTATTTTTTGAAATTCCAGGACACTTTTCGAAAGAAAAATGATTTTATAAAAACCGTGAACAAATTTTGAGAATGAGACTATTTCTTTAAACAAGAACATTTGATGAAAAACGTGAAAAATTATTCAAAAGTAGAAGAATTTTTGAAACACAATTTTTTCATGAAATCATTATTTTTTTAAACAAGAACCTTTTCTTAAATTGCTGGGTTTTTTTAAACACGGTAATTTTTGAAGAATCATGCAGTTTGGTGATTACGGTAACAATTTTTTGAAACATGAACATTTATTAAAATAGGAACACATTTTGAAAGCAAGAACGTTTTGCAAGTTCGGGTTGTTTTGTGAAGCACGGATATTGAAATAAAACTTGTGAACAAAAGTTTTAACACGAGAATATTTTTCTGAAATTCAGAACAAAAATCTGAAAATGTCAAACAGAATAAATAGGAAAATGAAAACATATAATAAGGTAAGGAAAGAAGTCTCTCCCTAATAATAAAGCACGCAGTGCTTCTGTCGTCCATCTTGGCCCTTTTACAAAAAAATCCCTATAGTTTTCTGAAATCAACCCGCAATCCGGATTTAAGTGAGAAAAACGAATCATTTTTTGTAATTTTACACAAAACCCACTGTACTTTCCCCAAAATCAATCCGCCGTCCACGCCATCGCCGCTCGCCCGCAGCCTCCCGCTTCTGTCGTTGTCGGATTTGTGTTATGGGATTGAAGGCAAAGTTTCAGAGGCGGCAAGGTAGCGCAGTGGCTCCAGTCTTACGTCTCTACTCGTGAGTCCCAAGTTCGAATTCTGCTATTCCCTTTTTTATAGTTTCGGCCCACCTACTATAGTTTTAATCTTTCTTTTTTCTTTTCATAGATTCCAATCCTAAAAAAATCATGTTATATATACAAATTCTTCAGAAAAATAGGTAGATTCTAAATATGCTATTACCCCGCATGTTAATTATTTTTAAAATTATGTTTAAGATACACTATTATATTTTAAAAAGGACAATTATTTTTGCTGTCTAATAAATTGCACACACACTTAATACACTTAATAGAATTACAAATTATCCAACCTTTATGTCTTCGCACAACATCACTTATCATGTTGTTTCACGTATGACTTTGTGAAACATTTGAAGGGATTTGTTGATGCGTCGGGTGTGTATGAGGTTGATTTTCTAGGATACATTAGGGATGTTTTCTCTTTTCCCGTTGCAACGCACGGGCCTGTTTGCTAGTGAAAACTAAAACAAGAACAATTTTTTAACTATATAAGAATTGTTTTTGAAAACAACAACATTTTTTGAAATTCCCGAATGTTTTTGTATTTATGATCAATTTTTGAAATACGAACAATTTTTGAAATTTAGAAGAAAAAAAATTAAAAATTTCGGATATTTAAGAACAATTTTTGAATATTAATATTGTTTAAAAAGGTTAAATAACATTGAAATATACAAAGGAAAAATAAGAAAAAAGAAACATCAAACGAAATAAAGAAAGTAGAAAAAGAAACAGAAAAACATGAAAAAAGAATAAAACATGAAAAAGAAAGAACAATTTTGTCGCCGTTGTACTGTGCCGGCCCATTCGGGGACCCCCTGTGCGGCACAACAACGCATCAAATAGGAGCTCCCGGACAGAACCACACGAATGGGCCAGCCAGTGCGCGTGAGGTCACTGCCGCTTTTTTCCCTTCCATTTTCATGATTTTCGTTTTCAATTTTTTTACTTTTGATTATGTTTAGAGGTTAAATTATATAAACTGTAATTTATGTTTTTACATTGTATAATGATATGACTGTCCTGTGTGTGCTAAGGAGAAAAAGGAGCAGGCTGACGGTGGTAGAAATTAGTAATTGTCTCCAACTTTATAAGGATAATAGATCATTAGCAATTCATAATCTAGTTTTATCTAGGTTATAGTAGATTGTGAGTTTTTCATAATCTGTTCATCTAATTTTTGTAATCTACAACATAATATGTCCTGTTTGAAGACAATATAGATTATAAAAATTAAACTATCATAATCTGAATGGTTTCAAACAGGACATAAGTACACGTTGACTTTTTTTAATACAAGCAAGGGCATGTCCAACGCCGACCCTCTGAGTGCCCACATACGTCGAGACCGTGTGACCAGACACCGAAAGCCATTCAACGCGAGCTTGTTTTAGTCTCTTGAGTGCTCCTGACTACGTTTACCCTTCAAACCGGAACCAAATATGTGTATGTGTGTGTGTGTGGGGGGGGGGGGGGCGTTGTCTTTGCAAGAGTCCGGACAAGAGACACGTCACACTCTTACACCCATGGCCCATCCAAAAAGAACGTGGAGTCTGCGCTTTTGTTGCTCATTTGACATTGTTTCCCCGCCAAAATCCTTCACTCTCTTCTTCCACCCCATCACTCTCCACCCAATTCTCGTCCTTTTCTCCCACTATGTTCTTCGCTTCTGCGCTGACACATGAACCAAACGAGGACATGCCGGAGATGGAGGCGGTGGAGGTGAGCATCCGAACACCACCCTGACCTAAGATCAACTCGACGACGCGGCAAAATCGATGTGTCAAAGCGAAGGATGCTAAAGAGGAAAAGCTTAAGAAGAGGAAATCCGGAGGGCGTGCTGATAGCGTTTTTTGCGATGGGCATGATGGCCGCAGACATGCTGGAAGTCGGCACCAGGGTCGCGGAGCCCTGTTGGTGACCACCACTGTCAAGACTCCGCCATGGCCGGAGCATTACAAGGCTCTGTACTACCACGCCACCAAGTAGGTTGGTAGGGAGTCCACGGCAACAGCCGTCGGGCACGTGCATGATATCGTCAACCTAAATGCGGCGCCGCAGTAATCGCGGACGATGGACAGGGAGCATAAGGGTTTCCCGCACGTTGTTCGCTTCTATGGTTAAAGCAGGGAAGAAGGCGTACAACGATGGGAAATGGGAGATGCCTGACATCATCCATGATGGAGGCGGAGGAGGAGGTGGTTATGAGGACGGCCCGGTGGAAGATCTGGATCTCACCTAGTCCCGCTATTACATCTAGACGTAGCCGGGCTACACCCAAATCGGCACACAATCCTACACCTAGACCGGCATTGAGGAGACAACAACATGATTGGGCCGCCAAACAGACAGAGGAGGAGGAGATAAAGGATAAGGAGGACGATGATCCATATGATTTTGTCTGCGATCCAAACAAAAAAGGTAGAGGTGAAAGCTTCAACATCTAGAAGGATGATCTATTGTGCAATGCATGGTTGGTAACTATTCTCGACATGATACATGACACGGGGAAAAATGGCTCAACTTTTTAGGCTAATATTCGCCCTACCGCGATGCGGTCATCCGCAACTGTGAACCAAAGTGCCTCAACCCTCAACGGTACATTATCCAAAAGGTCGTCTTGAAGTATTGTGGTAACATGGCGCATCTCATCGCACAATAGCCTAGTGGTGCATAAATCACAAGCAACTCAGTTCATTGATCGGATATGCATAGTTTTGTCGAACATTTGCTGGATATGTATTGTTTTCCTTATCATTGGCTGAATATGCGTAGGTTTGATGATCACTAGTTGGATATGTTGTACTTGAATTTAGAGTCTTTAGATGTCGACGCAAGAATGATCGTGCAAGCCATCTGCTACAAGATGTTTACTTTGAATTTACAGTCTTTTTAAGCCGACGCAAGAGTAATCGTGCAAGCCGCTCACTACAAAATGTTGCAGGGTAAAAAGATAAGTTAGAGATGACGAAAGAGGAGGAGGAGGGGCGAAGAAGGAGGTGGAGGTTGCCTATGTGGCGCGGATCACACCTTGAACATGGAGGCTTGCACAAACCACCGGGCTGATATTTTTTTGTGATTGATCATACGATCCGGCGCTGATATGACCGGATCACGTATGTCCGCTCACAACAAAAAAAGGCTCATTATAATATGTCGGAGAATATGAACTCACCATGTGGTTTCATTGTAACCAATTAACTCGTGAGGCTGTGCGCGGCCTTAAAGCATCTCCAACAGTCCCATCAAAAAAGGGAACTTCTCACCTCTGCCTCCTTTCTCACCTCGACGCCGCCGCGCCGGAGGGGAACTTCTCGCTAGCGCGGCGTACGCGCGCGCTCCTCCGGCATGTTGTACGCCGAGATCTGATCCGGCGAGATGCGCCTCGACCTCGACACGTTCGACACCGTCGAGCATGCCGTCCGCGGGTACGACGCGGCGGCGTGGCGCCTGAACAGGCCTCGAAGGGAGATATAATTCCCCGAGGTGATGACGATGGATTGGGTGCAGAACGTCGCGCCTCGTTCACGGGTAGTCACCGACGAGGACCGTCGCCGGAACTGGAGGCAGGAGCGCTGCCTCAGCATTGCTGACATGGACGAGCATGCCATGACGGAGCGGTGCCGACAATTCCCGCAGGACATCCTCGACAAGCGCCAATTCTTCGCGCAAAGGAGGACGGAACAAGCCGTCTATCATGAAGATAATCGTACGCGGAAGCAAGCCGTACTCTTTCAAATGGAGCTGAAGGAAGCGCCAACTTGATCCTCTGACGATGAACGGTGAATTGACGCCTTCATCATGATGAAGGCATCGGACACCGGCGCGTCGGAGTATGACCACGACGATGAGGGGTAGTTTTTTTATCGGTTTTTTTATCTATGCTATGCTATGTAGTTTTTTTTAACTATCTAGACTATATATGTAACTATGTTATGTATCGTTTTTATTATACTCCATTTGTTTCTAAATATAAGTCTTTTTAAAAAGTTTCATTAGAAAACTATATACGAATATAGTTAGACATACTTTAGAGTATAGATTAACTCATTTTGCTTCATATATAGTCATTTAGTCAAATCTCTTAAAAGACTTATATTTAGTGATGGAGTGATAAATGTGATCAAAAATTCATGTTGCATGCGCTGAATTTTACGCGTCTGGTGGAATGCCTATGGTGTACGCACTGTTGTGCGCCGCGGGTTGGGCGCGGAGATGCTCTTACTAGAGAAATTTGGAAAGCAGAAGATGCGATTCCCTCGTTGCCCGACGCACAATGTTCGGCGGCAAAATGTAGTGGATGCTGCGTACAACAGTGCGTGATATAGATTCAATTCAGACCATTCCATCCCCTCCGAAGAAATCAACCCGAGATGGCGGACACCACCGGAGCCCCGAGCGCGGCGCCGATCACCATCACCATGAAGCTCCTGGTGGACACCAGGCCGCCGCGGCCGCGCGTGGTGTTCGCGGAGGCCGGCAAGGACGCCGTCGACTTCCTCTTCTCCCTCCTCACCCTACCGGCCGGCACGGCCGTGAGGCTGCTGGGGAAGGAGTCCATGGCAGGCAGCGTCGGCAACCTCTACTCCAGCGTGGAGCGGCTCGAGGGCAGCTACCTGCGTCCCGGCTTCGGCAAGGACGCCCTCCTCTGCCACGCCGTGGAGGCAAGCCCCCTCCTCCGCCTGCCGGCGCCGCCGGCACCGGCACCGAGGACCTTCTTCACCTGCGGCGGCGTCACCACCAACACCTTCAGCTACCAAGGCTGCCGCGGGTACGTGTCGGACGCGAGGGGCGCCCGGTGCCCGGTCTGCGGGAACGAGATGGCGACCCAGTACCAGTACGTGGCGGCGCCGGCGCCGGCACAACCGGAGCAGGGCGCCGCCACGGGGACGACGGGGTACGTGCAGGGGGGCGTGACGTACACGGTGACGGACGACCTGGCCGTCACGCCCATGTCGGCCATCTCCAGCATCGCGCGGCTCGGCGCCCTCGCCGCCGTCGGGGGCCTCGCCGCGCTCCAGGAGAGGACCGTGCAGCTCGGGTACAAGGAGGGTCTGGAGATCCTCAAGGCCTCGCTGCGGTCCAAGACTGTGCTCACCGACGTCTTCCTCGGCACCGGCGGCAAGAAGCCCCCGTCGTCGTCATCCAAGAACGGCGGCACAAGATACGAGTGTCTCACCTGGCGTGTTTGACGTGCGTGCAGCTTCATCCATGGTACAATCTTGAAGCGAACAGACTAGTGGAAGATTGTAAAGACCGAGGCATAAGTTCACACTTATCATCAGAGGATTTATTTTCTCAAAATATATAGTATATGCCCTTACATGTGTGGTGTTTTAACAATAATGCTTGATGTATATGAATTATATTCGTCCTCCAGGACGAAGAATAAGTAATTTTTCACCCCGGTGTAACCTCTCTCAAGACATGATTCCCGTTGGATGTTGTAATTTTACATCATCACACGCACGTCGTAATTTTATCATGGTGTAATCTTACCTCACATGCATTGAGTTATCACCCCCATGTTATAATTTCACCTCAGCTTTGCATATGCATGTCGTAGTATTATCTCACATGCATAAAATATTTGTTTCTGATGATGGATGTTAAGAAGCCCCTAACTACACGTCGTAATCTCTCCCTAATAATAAATCATGTAGTGTTTCTGTCGTCCGTCGTGGTCATTTTGTAAAAAACACCCTGTCGTTTTCGTTAATCAACCCGCAGTCCGTCTTTAAGTGAGCCCGAACCGTTATTTTCGTATTTTACACAAAACCCTTTGACATTAACGCTAAATAACCCACAGTCCATCTTTCATACGCAGCGAATCGTTTTATATACTTTTGCGTAAACCCTCCTGACATATGTGTTAATAACCCCGGAGTCTATTCAGAATAAATATGTATTTTCAAATAACAATATCTTTTAAACCGTAAATCTAATTTAAACATATTACATATGAAATTTGATTAGAAAAACGTGTAGAGTTTGAATATAATTTTAATAATCCGGAATCTATTCAGAATAAATATGTATTTTCAAATAACAATATCTTTTAAACCGTAAATCTAATTTAAACATGTTACATATGAAATTTGATTAGAAAAATATGTAGAGTTTGAATATATTGTTATTTTACATGTTAAATATTTTTAATAATCCGGAGTCTATTCAGAATAAATATGTAATTTCAAATAACAATATTTTTTAAACCATAAATCCAATTTAAACATGTTATATATCGAATTTGATTAGAAAAATGTGTAGAGTTTGAATATGTTGTTATTTTATATTTTTTTAATACTATATAGGGTACAATGTAAATCAATATATTAGAAATCTTTTACTACCCGTTGTTCATATAGGCCCATGTCAAATCTTAATCAATATAATTATTGTCCTGATTCATTGGTATTCGACATGCAGCGGGGCATATTTTTTGATATGATAAAAAACATGTTCACAAAATCAAGGGTTTCAACTAATGTTTATTCGAATCATTTATATGTATTATTCAATGTTAGGTTATTTTAAAAAAGTATCAATTAACTAAGCTGAAACACGCGAGTGTTTTTTCCTCCCGTTGCAACGCACGGGCCTTTTTCCTAGTATTAGCCTATATACATTTTGGTACTTAAGGTGACTATAGAGTGCGTGAGATATTATTTGCACCCTGGGTGACGAATAGTCCATCCCTTCATGACATGTGGTGAAAAGTTTAGAAATAGATGATCAATAAAAAAAAGAATAATTCTGAACGGTATGGAATAATTAAAAACTTTGTCAAATGTGTGTGTATTTTTATTAAAAATTATCTAAATTTTCCACAAACTATTGAAATGTTTGTTTCCATAATTTCATTGGAACTATTTCATTTTTTTTGGAATACGTACGAGTGTTCTGAAATTTGTCTTTGTGAAATGTCACAAAATTATTTCAAATTTCAAACATGTGTGGAATAATTTGAAATGTCTGTTGACTACAATCAAAACTGTTTGATGCATTAAAAATTCATTTGAAACAAGTCCGAGTGTTTGTTTCTAAAGTGTGTGGAATAATTTCAAAATTCTATTGAAATGTTTTTTTCTAAAATTTCATTGGAACTATTTCATTTTTTTGGAATACATATGAGTTTTTTGAAATTTGTCTTTGTGAATTGTCACAAAATTATTTCAAATTTCAAACATGTGTGGAATAATTTGAAATGTCTGTTGACTAAAATCGAAATTATTCGATGCATTAAAAATTCATTTGAAACATGTCTGAGTGTTTGTATCTAAAATGTGTGGAATAAATTAAAAATTCTATTGAACTGTTTGTTTCTCAAATGTCATTGGAACTATTTCATTTTTTTGGAATACATATGAGTGTTTTGAAATTTGTCTTTGTGAAATGTCACAAAATTATTTTAAATTTCAAACATGTGTGGAATAATTTGAAATGTCTATTGACTACAATCAAAACTGTTATATGCATTAAAAATTCATTTGAAACATGTATGGAATAACTTGAAATATTTGTTGAATATGATAAAAAAATTGCTGCATTTAAAATTCATTTCAAACATGTGTTTCTAAAACGAAGCATAAATTATTGTATTACATTTTTATTAATTTACAGTTTTTTAAATAGAAATAATTGAAATTATCAGCTTAATTTTGTGAAATGAAATTGGGAGGTTTGCTCCTCAATTCAAAAAAGTTGCTTACCACAATGCATGTACCACATATTTTTGTTTGAACTAATTCCAAAAATACCAAAGAAAATAAATTGTACCAATGGATTTCAAAATATAGTTTTGACAAAAAAAATATTTTCGATTTTTTTAAACACTTGAAAGTGTGAAATGTGAAATAATTAAGTTTTGTAAAAGGTTTCAAATAATTAAATTTGTATGGTATGTATTTAAATTTCTCATATATTTTTAAATAGCTTGAAATAGATGATTAATGAATAATTTGAATTTTTTCTGAATGGTATGGCCGTAATTGAATTTGATGTGAAATGTTCGTGAAATATTCTTGAAATTGACTAAAATTTGTATGAAACAATTGAAATTTGTGTCTTGAATTCATTTGAAATTAGTTCAAATGAAATTGAAATATCTGTTTCGAAAATAAAACTGAGTTTATTAATTTTGTTTCTTTGAAATACCAATGCTTTTAAAAAGAAATTGAACCGACAAAACCCAGAAAAAAAAACATGGAGCTATGTTTGAAACCTTTATTTCACGGGGAATAAGTTTGAAATCTTTAGCTATTTATATAGACTTTTTTAAAATCATCAAATTATTTATCATTTTGTTAGAAATAGTGAAAAATATTACTTACAATACTATTTTTTGTATTTTTGAAACCTTGAGGTATTTATATTGACTTTTTATAACCATCACATTATTTATCATTTTGTTAAAAAATAGTACTATTTTTTGTATGTGAATAATTCTTTTTTGCAAAAGAGACCATATTTCCGGTATATACTTTAAAGGCCATACACATGGCAGCTAGGGATTGGCCGGAATGAGCGGAGTTATTAGAATTTCTGATATTTGCACCGAGATACAGATAGAAAATAATTGGGTTATCCGGGTGAAGTCAGTTTGAAGAACAGTAGGACGCTTTTCCCTCCCATGCGGTCGGTGAGCAGAGCACCACTTGCTTCTCACCTCGTCTCCCTTCCACTCGCTCCGTCGCCTCCTCTCATCCCAAATACCACCACCCAATCCACTCACACACCGCACGTCCACACTCTCTCCACCCACACTCCACCATGGCCGCCCAGCTGACAGCCGCGCTGCCGTCCTACTCGCCGGCCACAACCAAGACCGCCGGCGCCTCGTCGGCGGCCAGCCACTTCCTGTACTACCCCAGCCGGCCGCGAAATGCAACCAGGGGCGTGCGCGCGCAGGTGTCGACGACGGAGACCGCGGAGGCGGCGCCGGCCAAGCCGGTGAAGATCTCCAAGAAGCAGGACGAGGGGGTGGTGACCAACAAGTACCGCCCCAAGGAGCCCTACGTGGGGCGGTGCCTGCTCAACACCCGCCTCACCGGCGACAACGCGCCCGGGGAGACCTGGCACATGGTCTTCAGCACCGAGGGCGAGGTGCCGTACCGGGAGGGGCAATCCATCGGGGTCATCGCCGACGGCGAGGACAAGAACGGGAAGCCCCACAAGCTCCGCCTCTACTCCATCGCCAGCAGCGCGCTCGGCGACTTCGGCGACTCCAAGACCGTGTCGCTCTGCGTCAAGCGCCTCGTCTACACCAACGACGCCGGGGAGCTCGTCAAGGGCGTCTGCTCAAACTTCCTCTGTCAGTATATATATATTCCTGCTGCTGCTTCCTCTCTTTTTTTCCTTCCTTCGTCAATTCATTGCTCAACATTGATCCGAGATGAAGAAGGGGATTGAGATCCATTAAACTGATTTACGATGCCGATCCAGATGCATGTTAATTCCTGACATCATTCTGCTTGCCTGCTGAGATGTTAATTTGATGTGCAGGTGATCTGAAGCCGGGTTCAGAAGTGAAGATCACGGGGCCGGTGGGCAAGGAGATGCTCATGCCCAAGGACCCCAACGCAACCATCATCATGGTACTGTGCAACCATTTATTCTTAAAGTTAATCACCCTTTGCATCATCCATGATCTTCTTGCTGGAGAAACTGTTGGACACAAACACACATAACTAATTAGCTGATGGACATGATCGTGAATAATGATCGCAGCTCGCCACGGGTACCGGTATCGCGCCGTTCCGCTCCTTCCTGTGGAAGATGTTCTTCGAGCAGCACGACGACTACAAGGTTAGTAACTAGCAACCACCACACAAAACCCGCAAAAGAAGGAAAAAAAAAACACCACACAAGTGGAGAACAATCATCTATCCATGCTTTAAGTAAAATCTACGACACCGAAATCGGTCAGTATTTAGTTACAAGTGAGACACACACGACAGTACATCAGATCAAACTAGTTAACTCTTGATTTATAAACATTGGTGCAGTTCAATGGCTTGGCATGGCTCTTCTTGGGTGTCCCCACAAGTGACACTCTGCTCTACAAGGAGGTATGAAATTCAGTGTGGCTAGCTAGTGAAATTCTGTTTGTAAGTTCATACTTCAGACAGTGATCCATCTGCTTCACATGCATGGAAATTGTGCATGTTTTCAGGAGTTTGAGAAGATGGTGGAGATCGGCGGGGAGAACTTCCGGCTGGACTTCGCGGTGAGCAGGGAGCAGACGAACGCGGCCGGGGAGAAGATGTACATCCAGACGCGGATGGCCGAGTACAAGGAGGAGCTCTGGGAGATGCTCAAGAAGGACAACACCTACGTCTACATGTGTGGGCTTAAGGGCATGGAGAAGGGCATCGACGACATCATGGTCGACCTCGCCGCCAAGGACGGTATGTACCAACAATCCATTCATCCTGCTCTTCGAAAGCTCGGAAAGTAAATAAATAATCATCCGATCGTTGGTTCCTGTTCTTATATCTTGCTGATGCTGAGATGATGAAATGTTATTATGTTGCTGTTGTTGGCAGGCATCAACTGGCTTGACTACAAGAAGCAGCTCAAGAAGGCTGAGCAGTGGAACGTGGAGGTCTACTGATCATCATCATCGTGTCATTGCCATGGAAGGACATGCATGCTAATGTTTTTCCCACCTAGTTTTCATTTTTACTCCAGATGGATATTGTGCAAAGCTCAAGCTTCGGCCATATATACGCCTTGTATCTAGCGATGAGTGTGTAGCACCGCGATCATCAAATGTTAAACCAATTGTTGGCTCCTCTGATCAATCGATCAATGTAGATATTGACACACATTTGTCCCGAGCTCACTTGATCACTTTCTCATCTTATACACCATTTGCAGCTATACGTCTTTTTAGTACAATAACTGAAGAACGTTTGTTAGACTTAAATCTCGACTTAATCTTTATCTTTACCTATTAATAAAGCATCTATTGCTTCTGTGGTACGTCATTTAAATTGACCTTGAAGTTAGCTTAAATTACCCACTATGCCACCCATAAGTAAAAAAAAAATGGTTCAAATTTTTTTCTTGTCAAAGTCGTTGTACGCTGTACTTCTTATAGTTTGAAACCGTGAATTGTTATTACCATGTGTGAGGCGTAGTGGCTGGTGCAACTGTTGTGCATCTAGGAGAGCTAGGTTTGATCCCTGGTTCTCTCCCTTTTCTCTCTTTCTGTTTCTTTTTTTCTTCTTTTTTCAGTTCTTCTATGTTTTTTTTTTTATTTTTTTCTCTTTTGGCATAAACTTTGCACAAATATTAATCATGGATTTAAGAAATGTAAACTTATAGATAAATTTTTTTCCATATATACAAATAATGTACAGTGCGTAGGGATCATAAATAATATATTTTTCTTTTATTTTGAAAATATTGATCATGTATTTAAAAAACTTTAAATGTGCATACAAAAATGTTTTAGCACTTTTTCTCCCCCTTTTCTTTCTTTTTGTTTCTTTTTTCTTCTTTTTTCAGTTCTTCTATGTTCTTTTCAATTTTTTTCTCTTTTGGCATAAACTTTGCACAAATATTAATCATGGATTTTTTCTCTTTTGGCATAAACTTTGCACAAATATTAATCATGGATTTAAGAAATGTCAAACTTATAGATAAAAAAGTTTCCATATATACAAATAATGCTCAGTGCGTAGGGATCATAAATAATATATTTTTATTTTATTTTGAAAATATGGATCATGTATTTAAAAAACTTTAAATGTGCACACAAAAATGTTTTAGCACTTTTTCTCCCCCTTTTCTTTCTTTTTTTTTCTTCTTTTTTCAGTTTATCTATGTTTTTTTTATTTTTTTCTCTTTTGGCATAAACTTTGCACAAATACTAATCATGGATTTTTTTTTTCTTTTGGCATAAAATTTGCACAAATATTAATTATGGATTTAAGAAATGTCAAACTTATAGATAAAAGAGTTTCCATATATACAAATAATGTACAGTGCATAGGGATCATAAATAATATATTTTTATTTTATTTTGAAAATATTGATCATGTATTTAAAAAACTTTAGGTGTGCATAGAAAAATATTTTCGATGTATAAGAAAAACATATACAAAAATATACAATGTGTATGGAACAAAGTAGGCATAAAGAATATAACTTTTCAAAAATGTTAATCGTGTATTTGGATAATGTCAAACATGTATATAGAAAATGTTCATGATGCATACAAAATATGTAGAATGTGTATAAAAAAAGTAGACATGAAAACTAAATATGTTTTAAAAATGTTAACCATGAAATTGAAAATATTAAACGTGTATATATAAAATGTTTCTGATGTCACCCGCAAAAAAAAATGTTTCTAATGTATAAAGAACTGAACAATGATGCTTATACAAACTTTACGTAAATCAATGTCCTAGCCTTGATTTTTCATATTGTTTTAAACTGTTTTTCTGATGATTTTTTAAGTATATCGATGTTGATATGCAATCTTGAACATTTGGCATGCATGTACTTGTAAATTTATTGTTTTCGATGGAGCTGTCTAATATGTTTGCAACCAAATTAAGACTTTACTTTGATTACAAATGCATACACTTAAATCGGCAAGACAGAAATAATGCTCTTATGCATATGCTATCATTAGTTAATAAAACATGCTTTGCTATTTTCATCGTCATGCAAATATTTGTGGGCATCACCGAGGAGGAGAGAGACCATGCAACTTGAAACATCAAGTAAGATCATATCCATGCTTACTTATTATATGTTCATTAATAATATAAGTTCACATGACATAAATTTAAATTGTTTGGAATACCTGTACGCAATACCGGTTCGTTTTTTAAACTCCGATTCAGCTCTTCCTTTTAACTCAAGACAAGGCGGTCCCTCAATTTCATCACTGTCGCATCGTCAGCCCAACTGGTTGGGCACTTAGAGTTTCACTCTGCAGACCGCAGTTAGATCCCAAGATCTCCCAATTTTCTCCCACCTTTTCTCATTCAGTACTTGCGGGTGCATTATGACTGGGCCGGCCTTCAACATTTTTTTTTCTTCTTTCTTGCACTTTCCCTATGTTTTTTGCATTTTTTTTCTCTTTTGGCTTTATTTTGATAAACTTTGCAAAAATGTAAATCATCGATTAAAGAAGTGTCAAATTTATAGACAAAAAAAGTTCCCACATATACAAAAATGTACAGTGCGCATAGATAATAATAATATTTTTTTATTATTTTCAAAAAAATGATCATGTATTCAAAATCTTTAAATGCAGAAAAATGTTTCCGATGCATAATAAAAACATATAAAAAAATATAAAGTGTGCATGGAACAAAGTAGACATAGAAAATATATTTTTTCAAAAATGTTAATCGTGTATTTGAATAATGTCAAACATGTATTATACGTGTATATATATAATGTTTCTGGTGTCACCTGCAAAAAAATATTTCTAATGTATAAAAACTGTACAATTTTGCTTATACAAGCTTTACATAGTCCAATGGCTTAGTTTTGAATTTTCATATTGTTTTAAACTGTTTTGCTAATGATTTTTTTTAAATATCCATGTTGATAAGCAACCTTGAACATTTGGCATGCATATACTTATAAATTGATTAATTTTTATGGAGTTTTCTAATATTTCTGCAATCAAATTAAGACTTCACTTGGATTACAAATACAAACAAATATATCAGCAAGACAAAAATAGTACTCTGACGCGTATGCTATCATTAATTAATAAAACATACTTTGTTATTTTCATCATAATGCAAATATTTGTGGGCATCACCGAGAAGGAGAGAGACCATGGAACTTGAAACATCGAGTAAATAATATCCATATTTACTTATTATGCGTTCATTAATAACATAAGTTCACAAGACATAAATTTTAATTATTTGAAACACATGTACTCAATATTTCTTGATTTGTTCATTAAATATGCATCGAGTTGGTGTATACCCCCTCTGTAACTAAGCAAACGGAACGTACTAAAATTTTCAGAGAGAGAGAGAGAGAGACAAAGAGAGACCTTAGGACTGACTACATTCAAATGTGGTTTTGTAGTGTGAGCACTCAAGCCACTGTCGGTAACATAAATATGATGCCATTTGGAATTAAAAGATGTAGGCCTATTAAGATCTTGAGTCGTGGTTACTGAATTAAAGATGCGTGTTGTTTTCTCTCCCGTGGCAACGCACGGGCTCTTTTGCTAGTGGACGGCTAATATATCTTAGATGTACTGTAAAAGGTTTCTATTTGGAAAGAATTGTTTTTCCTGCAAAATAATGTTTTAGGGCTTGAAAAATATTTGTAAGCTGGGGGAATTTGCAAAAAAAAAATGTTAATCATATCATAGAATTGGTCTAGTCCGGCCCACTATATTTTTTTGGGGCCCTGGATCAGGCTCTCAGTGCTACTGGGTCTAGTCAGGCCCACTACACGCCCAGAGCCACCCTTTACTCTCGCCGACAAATAAAACTGCTGTAACATGTCTCATTTTAACAACATGACATGGGTCCAAGTATTGTTTCTTTTTTGAAAGACAAGAGCTTGGGATAAGGAATCGCTTCTCGAACTTGCAATCTAAACAACTAGGACAAGTGTAGAGAACCTTCCACTAAGCGAGTAGTTGGTTTGTGACTGATATGATGTCAGTATGTACCTGTATTTAGGTAAAGAAATTGGCAAACTTTTATTTGAAATTTCATCACAAATATATTTGGTTTTCTATGGTGATCGCGCATCCCCCCCCCCCCCCCAACACACACGATAAAAGAATTTATTTAGTTTCCAAAATGTTGATAAGATTTCACCTCGTATGACCACTCAGCCTGCTATTGCTGCCCGTGCGTGCACATAGCCGCCATGTCCCTACCGGCCGGGAATGGTGCATCGGGGCAATTGATGCTACCGATGCACCAGACCCTTACTACACATTCAAAAATGTTTGGAAAAATCCAAAATAAATGTATGTTGTCACAAAAATAAATGTATTGACACAACATCAATGTATGTTGTCACAAAAATTCAAAACATTGTCCTAGATACAAAAATGACAAATTTAAAACTGAATAGTACAAAACAGAGGTTGGGCTTTAGATTTGGCCCATTAGCATATTGATGTCAAATATGTCATTTTTATAACTCATGCAATGTTTCAAATTTTGATTTGAATTTTTATCACTGTAGTAAATTTGATGCTTTGTCAATGTACTAATTTTTTGTAAAAAAAATTCGAACATTTTTAAATGTGTAACGGGGTTCCGGTGCACCGGTAGCACCAATTGGCCTGGTGCACCGGATACTCTCCCTGTCTCTACCCCACCGTTGCCATTGTCGAAGAGCAAGAAGAGTGGAAGCCCGTGGTTGAAGATAATATAAATATGATGCTGGCATCGAATAAAATGGAGATCCCGGGAGATCACCATCAAGGTGTCGGCAAAGTTTGTGACAGGGACAGGGTCGCACGGGATGCTTATCCGCAACTTCAGGCACCTCAAGCTCGACTTCCAGCTATAGGAGGGTAGTGTGAAGCTCAAGGTGGATGCCTAGGTCGGCACCCGCCATACCTTGGCCGTAATCTCCCACTTCCATAACCTCATCACCCGTGTCACCAACACCTCTATCACCGCTGCCAACAGGGGCATCGAGATCAGAAATTATTCTACGAGAAAAAGGTAGCTTTGCTTTTACCAAACCAATGATAGGTGTATCTCATGGATATAGGCTTGTATCCCGGTTACAGTCTTATTTACCATTGTAGTTTGTGGGTTTTCTATATGACATGTGTTGTTGCTCTGAGTAGACTCCTTTCTTCTAGTTTTTTGTCAATGTTGGAAGTTGGACACAAATATTCATAATCCATAAGTTTATAGTTTACCACTCTTTATGTGATGTGATGTGTGGCTTTACTACTAGTGGCACCCCATGTGTTAGTTTGCTTAGAAATGCAAATATCAGGTGTTGTGTGAGTGAAATTAGTTTGTTCATTTTAGGCTGTTGCAGTAGAAATGGTGCTAGCCTTACTTAAGCATGTTGTAAGAGTACATTGGTCACTACCATGACGATAGTGGTGGGATGTGAACTATAGAAGCACTAGCATTTTTTGCTTTTGTGATGGTTCATATGGCTTCAATTCTTTGACATTGCTATATGCGATTCTTCCTTTTTTGGATATAGTGGCAGAGCTGTGATCAAAGGAAGAACCCGGCCAAGAAAATTAAGCATGAGGGAAAAACTTTAGTACCTTTATAAATAAACTCAAATACATTATAACTACCTTAAATAACCCCATGCAAAAACATCTAAAGTATGATTCAATTGCACAATAAATCTGAAACTCAGATACAATGTTTGGTGATCCAAATATATAAAACATGGCAAAAATAAATAAATAGGAATAGCGGGATACAGAAAGGACCTAAATGGGGGAAGAAAACTCTTCATCATCTATTTGACAATTTCCACAATGATTGAAATCAAAATGTCAAACTAGTCATACAGGTTAACACATGCAACCGATGACAACAGAGTCTTAACACATTGCACATACTCATACTAGACACATACACATGATACTAGCAAGAAGACAAAATAATTCGCCGGCTGCCATGCTGACTATTCTGATAAAATTTCATGTTTTTTTCCAAACGGATAAAAACATACAAAAGATCACATATTCAGGTCCTTCTTCTAACAAAGTTTGACCAAAAATGAAATTGTCTAGAAAAAATTGAAATAATTTTATAATAAATAAATATAATTCGACATGTTTTGGAGCCCAGCTGGATTCCACCCTCACAGCCCCAACACAGTCTGGACCGACCGATCCCTCCCTTCATGTCCTCTTATGTTTACTTTTGATATTTATTTGTATATTGGCTCTCACTATTTTACTATTTTCTTTATATGTAGCATGGATCTATTCTAATAACTGTTGGAAATATGCCCTAGAGGCAATAATAAATTAGTTATTATTATATTTATTTGTTCATGATAATCGTTTATTATCCATGCTATAATTGTATTGATTGGAAACACAGTGCATGTGTGGATACATAGACAAAACACTGTCCCTAGTAAGCCTCTAGTTGACTAGCTCGTTGATCAAAGATGGTCAAGGTTTCCTGACCATAGGCAAGTGTTGTCACTTGATAACGGGATCACATCATTAGGAGAATCATGTGATGGACTAGACCCAAACTAATAGACGTAGCATGTTGATCGTGTCATTTTGTTGCTACTGTTTTCTGCGTGTCAAGTATTTGTTCCTATGACCATGAGATCATATAACTCACTGACACCGGAGGAATGCTTTGTGTGTATCAAACGTCGCAACGTAACTGGGTGACTATAAAGATGCTCTACAGGTATCTCCGAAGGTGTTCGTTGAGTTAGTATGGATCGAGACCGGGATTTGTCACTCCGTGTGACGGAGAGGTATCTCGGGGCCCACTCGGTAATACAACATCACACACAAGCCTTGCAAGCATTGTGACTTAGTGTAAGTTGCGGGATCTTGTATTACGGAACGAGTAAAGAGACTTGCCGGTAAACGAGATTGAAATAGGTATGCGGATACTGACGATCGAATCTCGGGCAAGTAACATACCGAAGGACAAAGGGAATGACATACGGGATTATATGAATCCTTGGCACTTAGGTTCAAACGATAAGATCTTCGTAGAATATGTAGGATCCAATATGGGCATCCAGGTCCCGCTATTGGATATTGACCGAGGAGTCTCTCGGGTCATGTCTACATAGTTCTCGAACCCGCAGGGTCTGCACACTTAAGGTTCGACGTTGTTTTATGCGTATTTGAGTTATATGGTTGGTTACCGAATGTTGTTCGGAGTCCCGGATGAGATCACAGACGTCACGAGGTTTCCGGTATGGTCCGGAAACGAAAATGGATATATGGGATGACCTCATTTGGTTACCGGAAGGTTTTCCTGCATTACCGGAAAAGTTTCGGGCTCATCGGTAGTGTACTCGGAGTGCCGGGAGGGGTGCCGGGGACCATCAGGAGGGGTGTCACGCCCCAAGGGGTCTCATGGGCTATGGGAATAGATAAACCAGCCCCTAGTGGGCTGGAATAAGTTCCCACTAAGGCCTATAAGGTTTGAGAAGGAAAAAACACAAGGTGGAAAGAGTTTCCAAGTGGGAAGGTGGAATCCTACTCCAAGTAGGATTGGAGTAGGACTCCTCCACCTCCAATTTCGGCCAAACCTTTAGGTTTTGAGTCTGCCTCCTCCCCTCCCTCCCTCCTATATATAGTGGGGTTTTAGGGCTGATCTGAGACAACTTTTTGCCACGGCAGCCCGACCACATACCTCCACGGTTTTTCCTCTAGATCGCGTTTCTGCGGAGCTCGGGCGGAGCCCTGCTAAGATTAGATCACCACCAACCTCCGGAGCGCCGTCACGCTGCCGGAGAACTCATCTACCTCTCTGTCTCTCTTGCTGGATCAAGAAGGCCGAGATCATCGTCGAGCTGTACGTGTGCTGAACGCGGAGGTGCCGTCCGTTCGGCACTAGATCGGAGCGGATCATGGGACGGATCGCGGGACGGTTCGTGGGACGGTTCGCGGGGCGGATCGAGGGACGTGAGGAAGTTCCACTACATCAACCGCGTTTCTTAACGCTTCCGCTGTGCGATCTACAATGGTACGTAGATCGGAAATCCCCTCTCGTAGATGGACATCACCATGATAGGTCTTCGTGCGCGTAGGAAAATTTTTGTTTCCCATGCGACGTTCCCCAATAGTGGCATCATGAGCCAGGTTCATGCGTAGATGTCTTCTCGAGTAGAACACAAAAGTTTTGTGGGCGGTGATGTGCGTTTTGCTGCCCTCCTTAGTCTTTTCTTGATTCCGCGGCATTGTTGGATCGAAGCGGCTCGGACCGACATTACTCGTACGCTTACGAGAGACTGGTTTCATCGCTACGAGTAACTGTTGGAATTATGCCCTAGAGGCAATAATAAATATAGTTATTATTATAATTCCTGTATCAAGATAATCGTTTATTATCCATGCTATAATTGTATTGAATGAAGACTCATTTACATGTGTGGATACATAGACAAAACACCGTCCCTAGCAAGCCTCTAGTTGGCTAGCCAGTTGATCAAAGATAATCAGTGTCTTCTGATTATGAACAAAGTGTTGTTGCTTGATGACTGGATCACGTCATTAGTAGAATCACGTGATGGACTAGACCCAAACTAATAGACGTAGCATGTTGATCGTGTCATTTTGTTGCTACTGTTTTCTGCGTGTCAAGTATTTATTCCTATGACCATGAGATCATATAACTCACTGACACCGGAGGAATGCTTTGTGTGTATCAAACATCGCAACGTAACTGGGTGACTATAAAGATGCTCTACAGGTATCTCCGAAGGTGTTAGTTGAGTTAGTATGGATCAAGACTGGGATTTGTCACTCCGTGTGACGGAGAGGTATCTCGGGGCCCACTCGGTAATACAACATCACACACAAGCCTTGCAAGCAATGTAACTTAGTGTAAGTTGCGGGATCTTGTATTACGGAACGAGTAAAGAGACTTGCCGATAAACGAGATTGAAATAGGTATGTGGATACTGACGATCGAATCTCGGGCAAGTAACATACCGAAGGACAAAGGGAATGACATACGGGATTATATGAATCCTTGGCACTGAGGTTCAAACGATAAGATCTTCGTAGAATATGTAGGATCCAATATGGGCATCCAGGTCCCGCTATTGGATATTGACCGAGGAGTCTCTCGGGTCATGTCTACATAGTTCTCGAACCCGCAGGGTCTGCACACTTAAGGTTCGACGTTGTTTTATGCGTATTTGAGTTATATGGTTGGTTACCGAATGTTGTTCGGAGTCCTGGATGAGATCACGGACGTCACGAGGGTTTCCGAAATGGTCCGGAAACGAAGATTGATATATAGGATGACCTCATTTGATTACCGGAAGGTTTTCGGAGTTACCGGGAATGTACCGGGAATGACGAATGGGTTCCGGGAGTTCACCGGGGGGGGGGGGGGGCAACCCACCCCCGGGAAGCCCATAGGCCATGAGGGTGGCGCACGAGCCCTTAGTGGGCTGGTGGGACAGCCCAAAAGGGCCCTATGCGCCAAGGATAAGAAATCAAAGGAAAAGAAAAAAAAAAGGGAGGTGGGAAAGGAGAGAAGGACTCCACTTTCCAATCCTAGTTGGACTAGGATTGGAGGAGGACTCCTCCCCCCTTGGTGGCGCAGCCCTTGGGGCTCCTTGAGCCCCAAGGCAAGCCTCCCCTCCCTCCTCCTATATATATGGAGCAATTAGGGCTGATTTGAGACGATTTTTCCCACAGCAGCCCGACCACATACCTCCACGGTTTTTCCTCTAGATCGCGTTTCTGCGGAGCTCGGGCGGAGCCCTGCTGAGACAAGGTCATCACCAACCTCCGGAGCGCCGTCACGCTGCCGGAGAACTCTTCTACCTCTCCGTCTCTCTTGCTGGATCAAGAAGGCCGAGATCATCGTCGAGCTGTACGTGTGCTGAACGCGGAGGTGCCGTCCGTTCGGTACTAGATCGTGGGACTGTTCGCGGGGCGGATTGAGGGACGTGAAGACGTTCCACTACATCAACCGCGTTCACTAGCGCTTCTGCTGTACGATCTACAAGGGTACGTAGATCACTCATCCCCTCTCGTAGATGGACATCACCATGATAGGTCTTCGTGCGCGTAGGAAAAATTTTGTTTCCCGTGCGACGTTCCCCAACAGTGCATCATGAGCTAGGTTCATGCGTAGATGTCTTCTCGAATAGATCACAAAATTTTTTGTGGGCGGTGATGTGCGTTTTGCTGCCCTCCTTAGTCTTTTCTTGATTCCGCGGTGTTGTTGGATTGAAGCGGCTTGGACCGACATTACTCGTACGCTTACGAGAGACTGGTTTCATCGTTACGAGTAACTCCGTTGCTCAAAGATGACTGGCAAGTGTCGGTTTCTCCAACTTTAGTTGAATCAGATTTGACAGAGGAGGTCCTTGGATGAGGTTAAATAACAACTCATATATCTCCGTTGTGGTGTTTGCGTAAGTAAGATGCGATCCTACTAGATACCCTTGGTTACCATGTAAAACATGCAACAACAAAATTAGAGGACGTCTAACTTGTTTTTGCAGGGTATGCTTGTGATGTGATATGGCCAACGATGTGATGTGATATATTGGATGTATGAGATGATCATGTTGTAATAGAAATATCGACTTGCACGTCGATGGTACGGCAACCGGCAGGAGCCATAGGGTTGTCTTTATACTAACGTTTGTGCTTGCAGATGCGTTTACTATTTTTGCTAGGATGTAGCTTTAGTAGTAATAGCATGAGTAGCACGACAACCCCGATGGCAACACGTTGATGGAGATCATGGCGTGGCGCCGGTGACAAGAAGATCGTGCCGGTGCTTTGGTGATGAAGATCAAGAAGCACGTGATGATGGCCATATCACGTCACTTAGGAATTGCATGTGATGTTAATCCTTTTATGCACCTTATTTTGCTTAGAACGACGGTAGCATTATAAGGTGATCTTTCACTAAAATTTCAAGACGAAATTGTGTTCTCCCCGACTGTGCACCGTTGCTACAGCTCGTCGTTTCGAGACACCACGTGATGATCGGGTGTGATAGACTCAACGTTCACATACAACGGGTGCAAAACAGTTGCGCACGCGGAACACTCGGGTTAAGCTTGACGAGCCTAGCATGTGCAGACATGGCCTCGGAACACATGAGACCGAAAGGTCGATCATGAATCATATAGATGATATGATTAGCATAGGGATGCTTACCACTGAAACTATACTCAACTCACGTGATGATCGGACTTGAGCTAGTGTAAGTGGATCATGAACCACTCAAATGACTAGAGAGATGTACTTTTTGAGTGGGAGTTTAGCATATAATTTGATTAAGTTGAACTCTAATTATCTTGAACATAGTCTAAGTCCACTTTGAATATATTTGTGTTGTAGATCATGGCTCACGCGACAGTCATCCTGAATTTTAATACGTTCCTAGAGAAAGCTAAGTTGAAAGATGATGGAAGCAACTTTGTAGACTGGGCTCATAATCTTAAGCTAATCTTACAAGCTGGGAAGAAGGATTATGTCCTTAATTCTGCGTTAGGAGATGAACCACCCGCTACGGCTGATCAGGATGTTAAGAACGCTTGGTTAGCACGTAAGGAGGACTACTCAATAGTTCAATGTGCAGTCTTGTATGGCTTAGAACCGGGACTTCAACGTCGCTTTGAGCGTCATGGAGCATTTGAGATGTTCCAGGAGTTGGAGTTTATCTTTCAGAAGAACGCCCGGATCGAGAGGTATGAGACCTCCGATAAATTCTATGCTTGCAGGATGGAGGAAAACTCGTCCGTCAGTGAACATGTGGTCAAAATGTCTGGGTACTCAAACCGTCTAGGTGAGCTGGGGATTGAACTCCCGCAAGAGGCTATCACTGACAGAATCCTTCAATCACTGCCGCCAAGCTATAAAGGCTTTGTGTTGAACTACAACATGCAAGGGATGAACAAGTCACCCGGCGAGTTGTTTGCGATGTTGAAAGTCGCAGAGTCTGAACTCCGTAAAGAGCATCAAGTGTTGATGGTGAATAAGACCACTAGTTTCAAGAGAAACGGCAAAGGCAAGAAGGGCAATTCGAAGAAGAGCGGCAAGCCTGTTGCCAATCCGCCGAAGAAACCCAAAGCTGGACCTAAGCCGGAAACAGAGTGTTACTATTGCAAGGGTATGGGTCACTGGAAGCGCAATTGCCCCAAGTATCTGGCAGATAAGAAGGCGGGCAAAGAAAAATCAGGTATATTTGATATACATGTTATTGATGTGTACTTAACCAGCTCTCGTAGTAGTGCCTGGGTATTCGATACCGGTTCTGTTGCTCATATTTGCAACTCGAAACAGGAACTGCGAAATAGACGAAGGTTGGCGAAAGATGAAGTGACGATGCGCGTAGGAAATGGTTCCAAGGTTGATGCAATGCCGTCGGCACAGTGTCACTTCAGCTACCGTCGGGATTAGTGATGAACTTAAATCATTGTTATTTAGTGCCTGCGTTGAGCATGAACATTATATCTGGATCTTATTTGTTGCGAGACGGTTACTCTTTTAAGTCAGAGAATAATGGTTGTTCTATTTCTATGAGTAACATCTTTTATGGTCATGCACCGAATGTGAGAGGATTGTTCATATTGAATCTTGATAGCGATACGCATATACATAACATTCAGACCAAAAGAGTTAGAGTTAACAATGATAGCGCCATATTTTTGTGGCACTGCCGCTTAGGTCATATTGGTGTAAAGCGCATGAAGAAACTCCATGCTGATGGACTTTTGGAGTCACTTGACTTTGATTCACTTGACACGTGCGAACCATGCCTCATGGGCAAGATGACTAAGACTCCGTTCTCCGGAACAATGGAGCGTGCAAGTGACTTGTTGGAAATCATACATACCGATGTGTGTGGTCCGATGAGCGTGGAGGCACGTGGCGGATATCGTTATTTTCTCACCTTCACTGACGATTTAAGTAGATATGGTTATGTCTACTTGATGAAGCACAAGTCTGAAACATTTGAAAAGTTCAAGCAATTTCAGAGTGAAGTGGAAAATCATCGTAGCAAGAAGATCAAGTTCCTACGGTCTGATCGTGGGGGTGAATATCTGAGTTTCGAGTTTGGTACTCACTTAAGACAATGTGGAATTGTTTCACAGTTAACACCGCCTGGAACACCACAGCGTAATGGTGTGTCCGAACGTCGAAATCGTACTCTATTAGAGATGGTGCGATCTATGATGTCTCTTACTTATTTGCCGTTATCATTTTAGGGTTATGCATTAGAAACAGCTGCATTCACTTTAAATAGGGCACCATCAAAATCCGTTGAGACGACACCATACGAACTGTGGTATGGCAAAAGGCCAAAGTTGTCGTTTCTTAAAGTTTGGGGATGCGATGCTTATGTCAAAAAGCTTGAGCCTGAAAAACTGGAACCCAAAGCGGAAAAGTGCGTCTTCATAGGTTACCCAAAAGAGACAGTTGGGTACATCTTCTATCTCAAGTCCGAGGGCAAAGTGTTTGTTGCTAAAAACGGAGCTTTTCTCGAGAAGGAGTTTCTCTCGAGAGAATTGAGTGGGAGGAAGATAGAACTTGACGAGGTTGTCGAACCTCTCATCCCTCTGGATGGTGGCGCAGGGCAAGGGGAAACCTTTGTCATTGCGACGCTGGTTGAGGGGGAAGTTAATGATGATGATGATGAAACTCCAGTTCAAGTTTCTGTGGAACCACGCAGGTCGACGAGATCACGTGCTGCTCCAGAGTGGTACGGTAATCCCATCTTGTCAATCATGTTGTTAGACAACAATGAACCTGCAAATTATGAAGAAGCAATGGTGGGCCCAGATTCCAACAAATGGCTAGAAGCCATGAAGTCCGAGATAGGATCCATGTATGAGAACAAAGTGTGACTTTGGAGATACTACCTCAGGGCCGCAAGGCTATTCAGAACAAATGGATCTTTAAGAAGAAGACGGACGCTGACGGCAATGTAACCGTTTATAAAGCTCGACTTGTGGCAAAGGGTTTTTTACAAGTTCCAGGAGTTGACTACGATGAGACTTTCTCACCCGTAGCAATGCTTAAGTCCGTCAGAATCATGTTAGCAATAGCTGCATTTTTCGATTATGAAATCTGGCAGATGGATGTCAAAACGGCGTTCCTTAACGGTTTCCTTAAGGAAGAGTTGTATATGATACAACCCGAAGGTTTTGTCGATCCTAAGAATGCTAACAAGGTGTGCAAGCTCCAGCGATCCATTTATGGACTGGTGCAAGCATCTCGGAGTTGGAACAAATGCTTTGATGAGGTGATCAAAGCATTTGGGTTTATACAAGTGGTTGGAGAATCTTGTATTTACAAGAAAGTGAGTGGGAGCTCTGTGGCGTTTCTAATATTATATGTGGATGACATATTACTGATTGGAAACAACGTAGAGTTTTTGGAGAGCATAAAAGGTTACTTGAATAAGAGTTTCTCTATGAAGGACCTAGGAGAAGCTGCTTACATTCTAGGCATTAAGATCTATAGGGATAGATCAAAACGCCTGATAGGACTTTCACAAAGCACATACCTTGATAAAGTTTTGAAGAGGTTCAAAATGGAACAGTCCAAGAAAAGGTTCTTGCCAGTTTTACAAGGTACGAGATTGAGTAAGACTCAGTGCCCAGCAACTGATGAATATAGAGAGCATATGCGCTCCGTCCCCTATGCTTCAGCCATAGGTTCTATCATGTATGCAATGCTGTGCACTAGACCGGATGTTAGCCTGGCCATAAGTATGGCAGGTAGGTTCCAGAGTAATCCAGGAGTGGATCACTGGACAACGGTCAAGAATATCCTGAAGTACCTAAAAAGGACTAAGGAGATGTTTCTCGTGTATGGAGGTGACGAAGAGCTCGCCGTAAAAGGTTACGTCGATGCAAGCTTTGACACAGATCCGGACGACTCTAAGTCGCAAACCGGATACGTATTTATTCTTAATGGGGGTGCAGTAAGCTGGTGCAGTTCCAAGCAAAGCGTCGTAGCAGATTCTACATGTGAAGCGGAGTACATGGCTGCCTCGGAGGCGGCTAAGGAGGGTGTCTGGATGAAGCAGTTCATGACGGATCTTGGAGTGGTGCCAAGCGCACTGAATCCAATAACCTTGTTCTGTGACAACACTGGTGCCATTGCCTTAGCAAAGGAACCACGGTTTCACAAGAAGACCAGACACATCAAACGACGCTTCAACCTCATCCGCGACTACGTCGAGGAAGAGGACGTGAATATATGCAAAGTGCACACGGATCTGAATGTAGCAGACCCGCTGACTAAACCTCTTCCACGGCCAAAACATGATCAACACCAGAACTGTATGGGTGTTAGATTTATTACAATGTAATTCACATGGTGATGTGAGGGCTAGATTATTGACTCTAGAGCAAGTGGGAGACTGTTGGAATTATGCCCTAGAGGCAATAATAAATATAGTTATTATTATAATTCCTGTATCAAGATAATCGTTTATTATCCATGCTATAATTGTATTGAATGAAGACTCATTTACATGTGTGGATACATAGACAAAACACCGTCCCTAGAAAGCCTCTAGTTGGCTAGCCAGTTGATCAAAGATAATCAGTGTCTTCTGATTATGAACAAAGTGTTGTTGCTTGATGACTGTATCACGTCATTAGGAGAATCACGTGATGGACTAGACCCAAACTAATAGACGTAGCATGTTGATCGTGTCATTTTGTTGCTACTGTTTTCTGCGTGTCAAGTATTTATTCCTATGACCATGAGATCATATAACTCACTGACACCGGAGGAATGCTTTGTGTGTATCAAACATCGCAACGTAACTGGGTGACTATAAAGATGCTCTACAGGTATCTCCGAAGGTGTTAGTTGAGTTAGTATGGATCAAGACTGGGATTTGTCACTCCGTGTGACGGAGAGGTATCTCGGGGCCCACTCGGTAATACAACATCACACACAAGCCTTGCAAGCAATGTAACTTAGTGTAAGTTGCGGGATCTTGTATTACGGAATGAGTAAAGAGACTTGCCGGTAAACGAGATTGAAATAGGTATGTGGATACTGACGATCGAATCTCGGGCAAGTAACATACCGAAGGACAAAGGGAATGACATACGGGATTATATGAATCCTTGGCACTGAGGTTCAAACGATAAGATCTTTGTAGAATATGTAGGATCCAACATGGGCATCCAGGTCCCGCTATTGGATATTGACCGAGGAGTCTCTCGGGTCATGTCTACATAGTTCTCGAACCCGCAGGGTCTACACACTTAAGGTTCGACGTTGTTTTATGCGTATTTGAGTTATATGGTTGGTTACCGAATGTTGTTCGGAGTCCTGGATGAGATCACGGACGTCACGAGGGTTTCCAAAATGGTCCGGAAACGAAGATTGATATATAGGATGACCTCATTTGATTACCGGAAGGTTTTCGGAGTTACCGGGAATGTACCGGGAATGACGAATGGGTTCCGGGAGTTCATCGGGGGGGGGGGGGGGGCAACCCACCCCGGGGAAGCCCATAGGCCATGAGGGTGGCGCACCAGACCTTAGTGGGCTGGTGGGACAGCCCAAAAGGGCCCTATGCGCCAAGGATAAGAAATCAAAGGAAAAGAAAAAAAAGGGAGGTGGGAAAGGAGAGAAGGACTCCACTTTCCAATCCTAGTTGGACTAGGATTGGAGGAGGACTCCTCCCCCCTTGGTGGCGCAGCCCTTGGGGCTCCTTGAGCCCCAAGGCAAGCCTCCCCTCCCTCCTCCTATATATATATGGAGCAATTAGGGCTGATTTGAGACGATTTTTCCCACAGCAGCCCGACCACATACCTCCACGGTTTTTCCTCTAGATCGCGTTTCTGCGGAGGTCGGGCGGAGCCCTGCCGAGACAAGGTCATCACCAACCTCCGGAGCGTCGTCACGCTGCCGGAGAACTCTTCTACCTCTCCGTCTCTCTTGCTGGATCAAGAAGGCCGAGATCATCGTCGAGCTGTACGTGTGCTGAACGCGGAGGTGCCGTCCGTTCGGTACTAGATCGTGGGACTGATCGCGGGATTGTTCGCGGGGCGGATCGAGGGACGTGAGGACGTTCCACTACATCAACCGCGTTCACTAGCGCTTCTGCTGTACGATCTACAAGGGTACGTAGATCACTCATCCCCTCTCGTAGATGGACATCACCATGATAGGTCTTCGTGCGCGTAGGAAAAATTTTGTTTCCCGTGCGACGTTCCCCAACAGTAACTCCGTTGCTCAAAGATGACCGGCAAGTGTTGGTCTCTCCAACTTTAGTTGAATCGGATTTGACCGAGGAGGTCCTTGGATGAGGTTAAATAGCAATTCATACATCTCCGTTGTGGTTTTTGCGTAAGTAAGATGCGATCCTACTAGATACCCATGGTCACCACGTAAAACATGCAACACCAATTAGAGGATGTCTAACTTGTTTTTGCAGGGTATGCTTGTGATGTGATATGGCCAACGATGTGATGTGATATATTGGATGTATGAGATGATCATGTTGTAATAGTTAATATCGACTTGTGCGTCGATGGTACGACAACCGGCAGGAGCCATAGGGTTGTCTTTAAACTAACATTTGTGCTTGCAGATGCGTTTACTATATTGCTAGGACGTAGCTTTAGTAGTAATAGCATGAGTAGCACGACAACCCCGATGGCGACACGTTGATGGAGATCATGATGATGGAGATCATGGTGTGACGCCGGTGACAAGAAGATCGTGCCGGTGCTTTGGTGATGGAGATCAAGAAGCACATGATGATGTCCATATCATGTCACTTATGAATTGCATGTGATGTTAATCCTTTATGCACCTTATCTTTCTTAGAACGACGGTAGCATTATGAGGTGATCTCTCACTAAAATTTCAAGACAAAATTGTGTTCTCCCCGACTGTGCACCGTTGCGACAGTTCTTCGTTTCGAGACACCACGTGATGATCGGGTGTGATAGACTCAACGTTCACATACAACGGGTGCAAAACAGTTGCACACGCGGAACACTCGGGTTAAGCTTGACGAGCCTAGCATGTGCAGACATGGCCTCGGAACACATGAGACCGAAAGGTCGAGCATGAATCGTATAGTTGATATGATTAGCATAGAGATGCTTACCACTGAAACTATTCTCGACTCACGTGATGATCGGACTTGAGATAGTGGATTTGGATCATGTACCACTCAAATGACTAGAGAGATGTACTTTTTGAGTGGGAGTTTTTAAGTAATATGATTAATTGAACTAATTGTTATGAACATAGTCTAGTGGTCTTTGCGAATTACGATGTAGCTTGCGCTATAGCTCTACTGTTTTTTATATGTTCCTAGAGAAAATTTAGTTGAAAGTTGATAGTAGCAAACTTTGCAGACTGAGTCTGTAAAACCGAGGATTGTCCTCGTTGCTGTGCAGAAGACTTATGTCCTTAATGCACCACTCGGTGTGCTGCACCTCGAGCGTTGTCTGTAGATGTTGAGAACATCCGACATACACGTTTCTGATGAATACACGATAGTTCAGTACAAAATACTTAATGACTTAGAAGCAAGGCGCCGAAGACGTTTTGAAACGTCACGGAACATGAGAGATGTTCTAAAGAGATGAAATTGTGATTTCATGCTTGTGCCCTTGTTAAGAGGTATGAGACCTCCGACAAGATTCTTTGTCCACGAAGTAAAGGAGAAAAGCTCAATCATTGAGCGTGTGCTCAGATTATCTGAGTACGACAATCGCTTGAATCAAGTGGGAGTTGATCTTCCAGATAAGATAGTGATGGTTCTCCAAGGTCACTGCCACCAAGCTGTGAGAGCTTCGTGATGAATTATAACATGTCAAGGATAGATACAATGATCCTTGAGAGATTCGTGATGTATGACACTACGAAAGTAGAAATCAAGAAGGAGCATCAATGGTTGATGGTTAGTAAAACCACTAAGTTTCATGAAAGGCAAGGGCTAGAAGGGATACTTCGTGAAACAGCAAAACAGTTGCTGCACTAATGAAGAGACCCAAGTCTAAACCCAAACCCGATACTAAGTGCTTCTGTTATGAGGGGAACGGTCACTAAGGCGGAGCTACCCTAGATGCTTGGTAGATAAGTAGGCTGGCAAAGTCGAAAGTAGTATATTTGATATACATGATGTTGATGTGTGCTTTACTAGTACTCCTAGTAGCGCGAGGGTATTGGATACCGGTTCAGTTGCTAAGTGATTGGTAACACGAAATGAAAGCTACGGAATAAACGGAGACTAGCTAAAGGCAAGGTGACGATACGTGTTGGAAGTGTTTCCAAGGTTGATATGATCAAACGTCGCACGCTCCCTCCATCATCGGGATTGGTGGTGAAACCCAAATAATTGTTATTTGGTGTTTGCGTTGAGCATGAACATGATTGGATCGTATTTGTTGCAATACGATTATTCATTTAAAAGAACAATAGTTATTCTATTTTCTTGAATAATTACCCTCAATGGTTTATTGAGTCTCGATCGTAGTGTTACACATGTTCATAATATTAGTGCCAGAAGATAAAAAGTAATAATGATAGTACCACTTAGTTGTGGCACTGCCACTTGAGTCATGTTGGTATAAAATGCACAAAGAAGCTCCATGCTGATGGATCGTTTGGACTCACTTGATTTTGAATCACTTGAGACATGCAAAACATGCCACATGAAACAAGTAGAGTACTTGTTGGGAGTAATGCATTTTTGATGTGTGCAGTCCAATAAGTGCTAAGGCACACAGTGGATATCATTATGATCTTACTTCACTCACGATTTGAGTAGATACAGGAGTATTTACTTGATGAATCACAAGTCTGAAATGTTGAAAAGTTCAAAGCTATTTTAGAGTGAAGATCGTCGTGACAAGAGGATAAACAGTCTACGATATGATCATAGAGATGAATATCTGAGTTACGAGTTTTGGTACGCAGTTAAGACAATGTGGAAATTGTTTCGTAGTTCATGCCACCTCGAACACCATAGTGTGATGATGTGTCTGAACGCCTTAGCCACGCCCTATTTGATATGGTGCATACTATGATGTCTCTTATCGAATTACCACTATCGTTTATGGGTTATGCATTAGAGACAATCGCATTCACTTTAAATAGGGAACCGCGTATTTCCGTTGAGATGACACAGTATAGACTAAGGTTTAGAGAAATCTAAGCTGTCGTTTCTTGAAAGTTTGGAGCTGCGATGCTTATGTGAAAAAGTTTCAGTCTGATAAGCTCGAACCCAAAGCGGATAAATGCATCTTCATAAGATATCCAAAACAGTTCGATACATCTCCTATCTCAGATCCGGAAGCAAAGTGTTTGTTTCTAGAAACGGGTTCTTTCTTGAGGAAAGGTTTCTCTCGAAAGAATTGAGTGGGAGGGTGATAGAACTTGATGAGGTTATTGAACCATCACATCGACTAGTGTGTAGCAGGGCACAGGAAGTTGTTCATGTGGCGCCTACACCAATTGAAGTGGAAGTTACTACAAACCTCGTAGGTCGACAAGGTCGCGTACTACTACAGAGTGGTATGGTATGGTAACCCTGTCTTGGAGGTCATGTTGTTGAACAATAATGAACCTACGAGCTGTGGAGAAGCGATGGTGGGCCCGGATTCCGACAAATGGCTGGAGGCCATGAAATCTGAGAGAGGATCCATGTATGAAAACAAAGTGTAGACTTTGAAAGAACTACTTGATGGTCGTAGGACTATTGAGTAAAGATGGATCTTCAAAAGGAACACAGACGACGATGGTGATAAGTCACTATTAAGAAAAGCTCGACTTGTCGCAAAGATGTTTCCGACATGATCAAACAGTTGACTATGGTGAGACTTTCTCACTCGTAGCGATGCTAAAAGTCTGTTAGAATTATGTTAGTAGTTGTTGCATTATTTTTGAAATATTGCACATAGGATGTCAAAACATTGTTTCCTCGACGGTTTCCTTGAGCAAACATTGTATGTGATACAACCAGAAGGTTTTGTTGATCCTAAAGATACTAACAAGTATGCAAGCTCCAGCGATCCTTCAATGGACTGGTGCAAACATCTCGGAGTTGGAGTATACACTTTGATGAGATGATCAAAGATTTTGGGTTTGTACAAGGTTTATGAGAAACTCGTATTTCCAAAGAAGTGAGTGGGAGCACTATAGAATTTCTGATAAGTATATGTGGTTGACATATTGTTGATCAGAAGTAATGTAGAATTTCTGTGAAGCATAAAAGGTTGTTTGAAAGGAGTTTTTCAAAGGAATACCTAGATTGAGCTACTTGAACGTTGAGCATCAAGATCTATGGAGATAGATCAAAACGCTTAATAGAAGTTTCAACAAGATGCATGCCTTGACAAGTTTTTGAAGGAATTCGAAATAGATCAGCAAAGAAGGAGTTCTTGACTGTGTTGTAAATTGTGAATTTGAGTAAGACTCAAAACCCGACCACGACAGAATAAAGAGAATAGACGAAGGTCGTCTTCTATGCCTTAGCCGTAGACTCTAAAGTATGTCATGCTGAGTACCGCACCTGATGTGTGCCTTGCAGCTAGTCTATTAAGAGGTACACAGAGTGATCCAGGATTGAATCACTGATCAGCGGTCAAAGTTATCCTTAGTAACTAAATAGACTAAGGAATTTTTCTCGATTATGGAGGTGGTTAAAGAGTACGTCGTAAAGGGTTACGTCGATGCAAGCTTTGACACTAATCCGAATAACTATGAGTAGTGAAACGGATTCGTATAGTAGAGTAGATATTTGGAGCATTTCCAAATAGCACGTAGTAGCAGCATCTATAAGATGACATAAAGATTTGTAAAGAACGCACGGATCTGAAAGTTTCAGAACCGTTGACTAAAACCTCTCTCACGAGCAAGACGTGATCAGACCCCAGAACTATATGGGTGTTGGATTCGTTGAAATCACATGGTGATGTGAACTAGATTATTGACTCTAGTGCAAGTGGGAGACTGTTGGAAATATGCCCTAGAGGCAATAATAAATTAGTTATTATTATATTTCTTAGTTCATGATAATCGTTTATTATCCATGCTATAATTGTATTGATTGGAAACACAGTGCATGTGTGGATACATAGACAAAACACTGTCCCTAGTAAGCCTCTAGTTGACTAGCTCGTTGATCAAAGATGGTCAAGGTTTCCTGACCATAGGCAAGTGTTGTCACTTGATAACGGGATCACATCATTATGAGAATCATGTGATGGACTAGACCCAAACTAATAGACGTAGCATGTTGATCGTGTCATTTTGTTGCTACTGTTTTCTGCGTGTCAAGTATTTGTTCCTATGACCATGAGATCATATAACTCACTGACACCGGAGGAATGCTTTGTGTGTATCAAACGTTGCAACGTAACTGGGTGACTATAAATATGCTCTACAGGTATCTCCGAAGGTGTTCGTTGAGTTAGTATGGATCGAGACTGGGATTTGTCACTCCGTGTGGCGGAGAGGTATCTCGGGGCCCACTCGGTAATACAACATCACACACAAGCCTTGCAAGCATTGTGACTTAGTGTAAGTTGCGGGATATTGTATTACGGAACGAGTAAAGAGACTTGCCGGTAAACGAGATTGAAATAGGTATGCGGATACTGACGATCGAATCTCGGGCAAGTAACATACCGAAGGACAAAGGGAATGACATACGAGATTATATGAATCCTTGGCACTCAGGTTCAAACGATAAGATCTTCGTAGAATATGTAGGATCCAATATGGGCATCCAGGTCCCGCTATTGGATATTGACCGAGGAGTCTCTCGGGTCATGTCTACATAGTTCTCGAACCCGCAGGGTCTGCACACTTAAGGTTCGACGTTGTTTTATGCGTATTTGAGTTATATGGTTGGTTACCGAATGTTGTTCGGAGTCCCGGATGAGATCACGGACGTCACGAGGTTTCCGGAATGGTCCGGAAACGAAGATTGATATATAGGATGACCTCATTTGGTTACCGGAAGGTTTTCGTGCATTACCGGAAAAGTTTTGGGCTCATCGGTAGTGTACTGGGAGTGCCGGGAGGGGTGCCGGGGACCATCAGGAGGGGTGTCACGCCCCAAGGGGTCTCATGGGCTATGGGAAGAGATAAACCAGCCCCTAGTGGGCTGGCATAAGTTCCCACTAAGGCCCATAAGGTTTGAGAAGGAAAAAACACAAGGTGGAAAGAGTTTCCAAGTGGGAAGGTGGAATCCTACTCCAAGTAGGATTGGAGTAGGACTCCTCCACCTCCAATTTCGGCCAAACCTTTAGGTTTTGAGGCTGCCTCCTCCCCTCCCTCCCTCCTATATATAGTGGGGTTTAGGGCTGATTTGAGATAACTTTTTGCCACGGCAGCCCGACCACATACCTCCACGGTTTTTCCTCTAGATCGCGTTTCTGCGGAGCTCGGGCGGAGCCCTGCTGAGATTAGATCACCACCAACCTCCGGAGCGCCGTCACGCTGCCGGAGAACTCATCTACCTCTCCGTCTCTCTTGCTGGATCAAGAAGGCCGAGATCATCGTCGAGCTGTACGTGTGCTGAACGAGGAGGTGCCGTCCGTTCGGCACTAGATCGGAGCGGATCATGGGACGGATCGCGGGACGGTTCGTGGGACGGTTCGCGCGGTGGATCGAGGGATGTGAGGACGTTCCACTACATCAACTGGTTTTCTTAACGCTTCTGTTGTGCGATCTACAAGGGTACGTAGATCGGAAATCCCCTCTCGTAGATGGACATCACCATGATAGGTCTTCGTGCGCGTCGGAAATTTTTTGTTTCCCATGCGACGTTCCCCAACAATAACACCCTTAAGAGTTATATTCTAATAACAACTCTCATCCCGTGCCCCTCTATCCACTCCCCACTACCTCCACCTCCCATCCTGCCTCCGCATAACCTCCTTTCACGCACCGTCGCGCCGCTGCACCACCTCCTGCCCTGCGCCGTTGCGCCACCTCCCGTCCCACGCCACCGCACCAGTTCCTCCCCCCGTGCACCTTCTACTGGTGTCGTGCCACCCCTCCCGCGCAGTCGCTGCCGGGTCGTGGTCCTCCCCTACCAACTACCGCCGGCGGCCAAGCCCCGCCCTGCAACCATCGAATCCGGCAAGATCCAGCTTCACCTCCATCATCTCCCCCTCCTAATAAGCTTCACCACCGTACGGGTCCTCGCCGTCGCGCAGGACGGCCACCGCAACACTAGAGGTGAGCCTCCCAACCACGATGGTACGTGCGACCCCTCGATTGGTCGGCGACGGATCTGGGAACCACTGTCGTGCCACCCCTCACTGACGTAGTCCGCCCCCGTGCTACCCCGCGGCTCCGAGCGCGCGCGTGTTTGGTCGCCTGTGAATTGCAGTTCATCAGAGATGATGTCGCCGTGGAGTTCAACAATCGTGTGCATGCAGTACATCCGACGAGTGCATGCGGTTTCTGCGGAGCGAACCATTTGCATCGAGACTTGTAGTGCACTTCATCATCGCGTGCGGTTCATTACACTCGGCCTCGCAGTTGAGATGAAATTAGAAAAAAGAATGTGTCTTTTGGTAGCGGTGAGGTTTACTTACACCCGACGTGAAGTGCGGTCCACTTCCTTGTCTTGAAAATTTCATGTCTCACAGAATAAAATATGCGGTGCACTTGTTCCTCCGATGTAGTGCGGTTTCCCCTCCTAAGTAGTGTGTTCTTCAGTCCGATGAGCTTCACACGTCGATTTTGGTGTCACGAAAAACAGAGTGTCGGGAAGATTTTTCCGACACGAAGTTCACTAGTCTGTGTATTGTAGTACCTTTGCTACAGAAAGTGTAGTGCCCTCGTGTTGAGCGTATCATTAATATTAGCAGAATAGACCGGCTGTACATATATACTGTCTAAATATTCTTATATAATACATACTACGCGTACATATTCTCTGATTTGATAGATAGATATATATACATATATGTGTGTGTGGGTGCGTGCGTGCGCGTGTGCGTGTGCATGTGCGTGTGCGTGTGCGTGTGTAGATAGAAAGTTTATTCGTCACCCACTGTGTAGAGTAAGTTAATCTTCATCCGAGGTTGTTTTATGATTGTTCCATAAATAAATTATATTTCAAATACAAATATTTACATTTATATTGATTCATTATGCAAATTTTCAATCAAAAAACAAAAATATAGGTTACAAGACCGAAAAATTGCATTTTCTACATATTCACGCTATGATTTACGTTTGTAATTTTATCGTAATATCAAAATTTTGTATTGACATTATACATTTTTTTACGCTCTTTTTTTGCATATTAAATTAAACTAAATTTCTTAAACATAAATTTGTGTTGAATTTATATTGAAACAGGGATGAGTGAAGAATAAATATTCCTCATCCAGGATGACGAATATTCAATTCCTACCTTTAGCTCTCAAAGGAGGCCTCGTATTCTACCTATATGCAGGGAGGGGGGGGGGGCATGCACCCTACGATAATAATTCTGGCTGGTAAATTGTTGGGGAACGTGCAAGACGAACTAAGTTTATGATGGTTTCTAGTTGGTGTTGGGCCTATTTTTTATTTGGGGAAATTACTATATATGATATGAAAAATACTTTGGTAAAGTAATAGAGAAATAAACTACGGAAGCAAATGTTCAATATAGTTGTGAATTTTGAAATATACTGAGTAATAAAAAACCCTAGATTTTTTCCTATATCAAATATTCGTAAAAATAAAATTTTATTCTAGAAATTATTATTATTGTAAACATTATACAAATGTCATGAATCCATATTTAAAAAATATTCATGAGATTGAAAAAAAGTGTCCTTGAAATATTTATGAGTTAAGAAAATTGTTAGAAAATATTAAACATTTAAAACAACATATTCATCAAATTTGAAAGTGAAAGTGTGTTTTTAAAAATGTTCACCATTTGAATTATAATGTTTGGAGAATATTGGATAACATTGTTAGACTTTGGATAATATAGTTGTTGTAAATGTTGAAAAATGTATCATAAACATGTAAATTTTGCAGCACACCTGTCTGCGAATGGGCTAACCACAAATAGAGATAAAATGCAAAACATAAGGCGAAAGTATGCTTCTGGTCCCGAGCTCAAATGGAAAAAAAATCTATTTTTTGTAATAAACTTTAACTAATATTTTAAGAGACGGCCAATTTTCACTTTAAAATGACATTCCTGGAAGTGACAGCAAAAAATACATTTAATACTTCCAAATGCTTTTGAAAGGCGCATTTTTGAAGCATCGGTTTTGTTTTTGTTTTCCGTAACTTCCACAAATGTGTTTTTATGATGAAATTTTGCAATCACTTATAATTTTTGTCAATGTTTCTCACAAAAAATCAATTTATTTTTTATTCTTTTTTAAACTCTTATGATTTTACTACTCAGCGAGGCTCATTTGAGCTCGGGTTCAATATAGCTGCGTCCACATAAGGTTGCTATTCCACGCGAGAGCACATCTTCAGTGCGTAAATATATGCTAGCGCATCATTGGCGTGCAGGGACCCGTTAGTCGCTTGTATGAAACTCTCGCTACCACAACTCGTTTCGCTAGGTTGATCGCATAGTTTTCTCTCTCAATTGCCAATAGGTACTGGTTCAGACATAATAACCATATCTGGTTTTTATACTTAACAAAGTTCATTCATTAAAAAATAATTCACAAAAATGTTCTAATTTTTTTAATAGTTCAAGGACTTTAATTATTTCACGACTGTTAAAGAATCACAAATTTAAAAATGATCACCAACTTATAAATAATAAGTAATTCTAATAATTATTTGCAAATTTCAAATAATTTTAACAGAATACAAAGTTTTCACGAATTCTTGACATGTTTGCGAAATTTTAAATATATTTTCCCAACTGAAAAATGTGTATGAATTAAAAAAAGGTTCACTCATCTACCCAAATCTTGTGGAATTCACACAAAAAAAGTTGTAAAAACGTTCATCAATTTCAAAATAAGTTCACACATTGGAAATATGTATTTAAAAAAATCATAAACTGGGAAACAATATGCATGGTTATTTTGAAATGTCGATGGTTTTAGAAATAGGATCCAGTAAATAGATATTCACAAAAATAAAAAAACGAATTGATAACTTTGAAAATAAAACAGAAGTAAAATAACATGGAAACAGGTCCAAAAACACCGTCAAGATTCTACAGTAACGGATTGGCCCATTGGTGCATTAAAAAAGAAGTAGATTACCCAAATATTAATAATTTGAACGAATGTTCAATGATTTGCTAGAAACTGTTCAAAAAAGTGTTCTCAAAATTCTAAATAAGTCAATGATTTGAATATTTTTCACGAAGGTTAAATAATCCCGAATTTTTAAAAATTCCCATGAATTTAGAAAATTTAAATAATTTACTATAAGGTTTGCAAATGTCAAATAATGTGAGCAGAATACAAGTGTTCACCGATACATAACATGTTCACACAAATTGAAATATATTATGACAAATTAAAAAAAATATGAATTAACTTCAATGTTCACTCATCTCAACAAAATCTTGGTGAATTCAGACAAACGTGTTTATAAAAAGGTTCAACAATTTCCAAAATAAGGTCCTCAAATGAAAACATCATCTATTTGAGAAACAGAAAGAAGTCATGACTTTAAAAAATAGTGTGCATGGATATTTTAAATTGTTTATTATTTTCCAAATAGGATAGGGAAAGTATGTACCGAATAGAAATTAATTGAAAATATAACAGAACTAAAAATATATGGAAAATCGGGCCACTGAGCCATGGTTTAGTAGGTGTGAGATAAGTAGGTCGACTTGAACAAAGGTTGCTTTCCACTAGCTTTCAGTGTTTTTTGGCATTAGTTTTTCTTGTTTTCCATTGGGTTTTCTTCGTTTCTTTATCTGTTTTTACTGGCATTTTGCTTTCTTTTTTGGGTTTATTTCTTTCTTTCTTGATATTTAGTGGCCTTTTTCTTCATTTTTTCTCGGTTGTCCTTTTTCTTTTTTTGCCTTTCACCTATTTTTCTTTTCTTTTCTCTCAGGTTTCACTGTTAACTAGCAAGAGTAGGACGACAAGTTCATGGCAATCAAGTTTTCAGGTTTAGCTCGGGATACTCAATTCACAATGCATCCTATTTCTAATATCTTATTAGTGCCACCCAACGATTAAGACCTACTCTTTTAATCCAACCAAATTGCAATAGTTATCGAGCAGATGGCTTTTGTAATCAAAATTTGAACATATGATCTGCTATGTGCAAGCTAATGGGTGGTGCTGGTGCGTAGATGCAAAAAGTGACTCTGACTCGGAAGAAAACAGCGACTCGACCTTCAGTCATATGGCATCAGCGCCCTATTGGTGGAGTGTTTATCTCTGACCAACGCCAACTTCCATTCATGTATTTATACATACAATCTTCACATGATTTATGCACACGCTTGCTATACATAAGGAACAATTCGAATCTCCATGTTCTGGGAGGTGTGGTCTCCCATGTGACCATACACCTTGGGGACAGGTTTAATAAGCTTTAGTTTGTCATCTTCATCAAACTTGCTGTCTCCCTAAGGGATCAGTAGTTCCTACAGGACATACTGATGCATAACTGTAGCACGCTCTCTCTCTCTCCCTCCCTCCCTTCCTCCCTCGCTCCCTCTCTCTCTCTAACTATTGCTGGATAACCATACTGCCGCTGCAAATTACCTGACATACAATAGACCATCCTCCGAATCTCATCAACGCTCAACGGACAAGATAACCGGGGGTCGGGACCCCGGGTGTTACCACACATTATATGCAGTAAGTTGCTATGTGAGATCTGTCCCCCGGTTGGATTTTCATCTTCAGTAGTGAAGTTAGAGTTTGTAGTGATTTGCTTGAAGAAATTATTATCCATGGTTTCTTCTTCTTCATGACCTATGCAATTCTCATGTTAGTACAAAGGTACAAAGCAAATATCTACCCCGTAATTAATATACTAAAAATTGATTGATTAACTGATGTCAAGGTTTTGTGTAATCAAACTAACAACACTTACACCTCCGGTAATCTGGTTCGCGGCCACCCACTAACCGTAATTCGCTCCTAGAATATTACTCAGATTTGATGCGCGACAAGCAACAGCTTTGCTAATTACCGACACGCCACGACACAACGACTAGTGGCCCAGCAACAATGAAGCCCTAGCGCATCCCGTGCAGCATTGGCGCGGAAGAATAAATCTAGGAAGTCGTCTAACCGCGTGATTGCGTGCCTGCATCGCTCGATTAAAGGTGTGTCGGTGCGTGATGCGAGACGATGGTAAGATGCGTATGATGCAGCCTTGGCCCATGTTGCCTTGCAAACTTTTGAGCTTGACACTAAGAGCTTAGTCCATATCCTTACTATTGGCCGAACAGTCCGCTCTCTACCCTCTCGTTTAGGGTTTAAGACCTTCGACGACGATCCAATCGCCGACGTGAGGATCATCTACCGGTGGGGTTCCAGTTCGGCGAGGCACTTGGCGTTCTCTGCGGGGGTGCAATGGCTGGGGACGATGGATCATCCTCCTCCTCGGGATGGACTGGGAAGAACCTGGAAGATATGTTGCAGCACTTGATCTGAAGGACGAAGAACTAGATGATGTGGTTGTGGGCGAAGAGGAGGTGAAGAAACTCGAGGCGGACGCACGGTGGCTTGCGATCGGGAAGCTGCACACATCACGCCCCTTCTCATCCGCAACCATGTTCGAAACCCTAAAAACAGTATGGGGATTGGCGAAACCTCCGAAGTATAGGGAAGGAGGGGATAATCTTTTTGTGTTCCAGATGTTCTGCCTGGGGGATTGGAAGAAGGTTGTCCATGGCAGACCGTGGTTGTTCCGAGGCACGGGTCTCATAGTGGAGGATTATGATGGGAAGAGTAACCCTGCTGCAGTGGTGCTCGATGGCGTACACGCCTGGGCTCAGATTCACGGGATTCCTGATATGTACCGGAGTACTGACATCGTGGATCAACTTGCTAGGCGCATTGGCAGGGTCAAGGAAATCCAACTATCTCCAAGATTGTTCTATGCAGGAGATTATGTACGCGTTCGTGCGCGTATACTCGTGAGCAAGCCTCTCACCAGGGTTACGGCATTGTCAGTCATGGGGGAGGGCCGGCGCATGTTCCCTGTTAAGCATGAAAAAACACCGTACTTATGTCAGGTCTGTGGACTCATGGGACACAACCATGAGGAGTGTGGAGATGGTGTTTGGGAGACGAAGCAGAAACAGTAGGGAAGCTGGATGCTGGCACAAAGAAAGGAGATAGTGTCGGGGAGGAGAGAAGACGACCATGCAGCAAGAGGAGGCCGTCCTGGGGGACGGGGAAGAACAGGTGGAAGGGGGCGGGGTGGTGTTAATACCGGCCAAACATCACCTATTCGCAAGAGATCTTCCCAGGAGGCGGGCCTGGATGAGGGACAGGGGGAGGAAGAGGATGTTACGAGCCCTCTGAAAGCGGCCAGAAAGGAGGGGGAAGAATTGGAGACCAAACCAGTAGCACGGCGCAGTCTGAATCTAGCTTTGTCAAACTGTCAGAAGGTACCAAACCAAGGGGCACAAACATCAACTAGCAGCACCCTAACCCTTGTTCGGGCCAAGGAACAGAAATCAGGGACGGGGGCGGCGACCGAAGCTCAGACAGCTGATATACCACCTCCACCACCTGCGTATATATCTCCACGAGAGTTAAAGAAAGCTAAGAAAACATCCTCGCCTGTTAAGTACAACAATGTGGAGGCATCGGGGAAAGAAGTTAATAATTGGGCGATAATGGTGGCCTCCCTCGAGGAGGACTGCCGGGCCTAATGTCGATTTTATGTTGGAACTGTCGCGGGCTGGGCGACCCCGCGACAGTTCATGAACTCCGCGATCTTGCGCGGGAGAGTGTGTCGGCTGTCCTTTGTGTTGTGGAGACACAAATATCAAAGAACCACATGGAGGGATTGGCAAGAACGTTGGGTTACGAAGCTGCATATGGAGTGGGTAGTTCAGGAAGAAGTGGAGGGCTATGTATGTACTGGAGGAAACCTTTCATACTACAGCTACGAAACTTCTCCAAGTATCACATTGATATGGTGGTTACTGAGGAAGGAAGAGAACCATGGCGATTAACTTGTTGGTATGGGGAGGCAAACAGAAGCATGCGATATAAAATGTGGGAGATGATGCGATTCTTGAAAGCGGATAGCGATCTCCCGTGGCTATGCATGGGGGATTTTAATGAGGTCCTTAGGAGGGAAGAGCAGTTTGGACCAAACGAACGCGATATGGGGCAGATCAATACCTTTCGAGAGGTGGTGGATGTTTGCCAGCTAGGAGAATTGGGGTATTCCGGACTCGATTGGACCTTTGAACGGAAAGTGCAGAATGGGGCTACGTGCAGAATACGACTCGACAGAGCTTTGGCTACGGTGGAGTGGAGCTCATTGTTCCCGCTGGCCTCGTTACGACACCTTCATGCAGTCAAATCAGATCACTCCCCCATTCTCCTTCTTAATTAATAGTATGGAGGCGCATAACCAGAGAATCAGAAAGGGGAGGCCGTTTCAATATGAAATGATGTGGGAAAGGCATGAGGGTTTCCAGGCTAGAGTCCAGGAAGCATGGACGGCAACGACAGCTACATTAGCAAAGGAAATTGGTAATAAGCTGCAAGGGTTGGCAGCAACTTTGACCGCCTGGGGATCCACCACTTTTGGTGATGTGCGCACAGAGCTCAGGAAGTTGCGGTCTAGGCTGGGTGCTTTACGGGAGGATCCACATCGAGTAGCAGCCTCACAAGAGGAAGCTAAAATAGAGGACAGAATCATCGAGTTGCGATTCCGAGAAGAGGTCATGTGGCGCCAGCGTGCACGGATTCAGTGGCTGTTAGAAGGGGATCAGAACACGATTTTTTTTTTCATCAGAAGGCTTCGAATAGGAGAAAGAAGAATCACATTGTGAGTTTGACACGACCTGATGGATCTACATGCGATGAGCCGGTGGAACTGCAGCAAATGGCAGTCCAGTTCTATGAGACCTATATGCATCTGAAGGGGTTATCGGTATGGAGGAGGTGCTATCCCATGTACCTTGTAAGGTTACAAACTCCATGAATGAGATGTTATCGAAAGATATAAGCGATGGAGAGGTGAAATGTGCTCTGTTTCAAATGTATCCCACCAAGGCCCCTGGACCTGATGGTTTCCCGGCTCATTTCTTCCAGAAATATTGGCATTTGTGCGGCGACGAAGTGACCAAGATTGTGATTCGAGTGTTGAAAGGAGAAGACTCCCTTGAGGAGATCAATAGGACGTCCATTGTTATTATCCCAAAGGTATCAAACCCCACATTACTATCCCAGTTTCGGCCTATTAGCTTGTGCAATGTGATTTTTAAAATTGCATCCAAAGTACTTGCTAACCGACTGAAGCAGATTCTCCTGGAAATCATCTCTGAAGAACAATCGGCGTTTGTGCCTGGCCGCTTGATCACTGATAATGTTATTACGGCGTACGAATGCCTCCATTTCATGAAGAATAATCGGAGTAAAAAGAATGGGCATTGTGCGGTCAAGCTTGATATGATGAAAGCTTACGACCGTGTTGAATGGGTTTATCTGGAGGCCATTATGAAGAAACTGGGATTTTGTGATATGTTTGTGCGTCAGGTTATGAGAGGGGTCATCTCGATGTCGTTCTCTTTACTTTTTAATGGAATGCAAACCGAGGATTTCAAGCCATCTCGGGGCATTATATAGGGGGATCCGATCTCTCCCTATCTGCTTTTACTAGCGGCAGAGGGTCTCTCTTGTATGCTCCATCACGCAAGCACTGCAGGTTTTTTTGAAGGTATTCAAATTGCTACTTTGGCGCCCAAGGTAAACCACCTTTTATTTGCGGATGACTGCTTGCTATTCAGCAAGAATACTCCAGAGAACGCCTACAAACTGAAGGAAATCCTTACCATGTACTGCCAAGCGTCAGGGCAGCGAATAAATAACGAGAAATCCTTTATTTACTTTGGGAAGGGGTGTCTGGCAGCGCAACGAGAAGTGCTAAAGGGAATACTTCAAATCCAGAAAGAGACAATATGTGAACGATACTTGGGGTTACCATCGGATGTGGAGCAAGCAAAGAATGGTGTCTTCTCATACTTAAAGGACAGGGTTTGGAAGAACATTCAAGGGTGGATGGAGAAGTGTTTGGCGGGCAGTGGTAAGGAGGTGCTTATTAAATCAGTGGTGCAGGCGATACCAACTTACTCCATGGCTCTATTCAAATTACCACGGGGCTTATGCCAACATATAACGGCTATGATTCGGAAATTCTGGTGGGGCTGCAAGGCGGGGGAGAGCAAAACGACGTGGGTGTCGTGGGAGACCATGTGCATGCCGAAGTACAAAGGGGGACTGGGCTTCCGCGATATGGAGCTTTTTAATCTGGCACTGCTCGCCAAGCAGGTTTGGAGGGTGCTTACTGAATCTGACAAAATGAGCGCGAGGGTTCTTAAGGCCGTGTACTTCCCCTCCACCGACATCCTTTCCTCCCAACTGGGGTCACGTCCATCGCAGGTTTGGCGTGCACTTTGTGAAGGTAGGGATATATTGAGAACAAGGTTGATCAAGCGGATCGGGAATGGCGAGGACACGCATATATGGAATGACAATTGGCTACCACGAGACTATTGTTTGTGCCCGCTTGGTGTGATCTCTTCGAATCCCCCGGAGAAAGTTTCTGAACTGATATCACATGTGGACCGATGTTGGGACGAACATGCCCTGTCAGACAACATGCTCCCGATGGATGCCGACCTAGTGCGCAAAATTCCTCTTAGCTATACTCCTCAAGCAGATTTCTATGCCTAGCATTATGAGAAATCGGGAATGTTTTCGGTGCGTTCGTGCTATAGAATGGTAATAGCAACAAAACTTCGTCGCGAGCGATGGCTCAATGGAGCAGCAGAACCATCAAATATTGATCAGGAGGAAAGCAACTGGAAGAAACTGTGGGGGACTAAGGTCCCGGCCAAGCTTCGGCTATTCGCATGGCGCCTGGCCCGTGCTTCTATACCAACAGGACAAGAGAGGGCGAGACGCCATATGACGGAGGACATATCATGCCCGATCTGCCAGGGTGCGGTTGATAGCTGGAGACATGCACTGCTGGATTGTAATATGGCGCAAAGTGTTTGGTCCTTGCGCGACGACGATGATGATTCTCTGCTTCCAGTGTATGGGGATGAAACGCCAGATCCGAGACTCTGGCTACATGGGCTTTGCAACACACTAAGTACAGATCGGTTCGTCGCTGTCCTTACCACACTGTGGGCGATCTGGTGGGCACGGCGTAAGGCGATCCATGAGAAGGAATTTCAAAGCCCGCTATCGACACACTTGTTCATTGATCGTTATCTACAAGAACTAAGAGGACTACCGGAGAAGAAGAAGTGCAACTCTCCAGGAGGATCGAGAACATGCCAGCTCCACGCTGGATTCCACCAGCCAGCGGAGAGGCTAAGCTGAATGTTGACGGAGTTGTGGCCAAGTCAGCTAACATTGGGGCGGTGGGGGTAATATGCCGCGATGAGCAAGGAAAGTTCATTGGGGCTTCAGCGATAGTCCTAAATGGAGTGACAGATCCAGCAGTTGTCGAGGCCCATGCATGCAGAGAAGCGATAGCACTGGCGGAAGATTTGATGATCACCAAAGTTTGCATTGCATCTGACTGTCTGAGAGTCGTAAATGATCTGAAAATCCAAGATCAACGGGAAGAATATTGCATGATCCTAAATGATATCCAGCAGAGAAAGTCTAGTTTCATTAGTTGTAATTTTGTTTTTGAGTGTCGAGATAGTAATAGTGAGGCACATAAACTAGCAAGGATGGCCACAACCCTAGGATTAGGGCGTCATCTTTGACTTGATTGTCCTCCTGACAACCTATGTATCCCAAAAACATTAATAGTTGAATAAAGTGGGTTGTCAATAAAAAAAACTATTGGCCGAACAATTAGGCTTTAAAACAATTAAACATATTTATCTAATAACAAAGCAAATAATGCTTCTAGTCATCCGTTATAAGATTACTCCGAAGTTGTGATTATTTACCCACCATGTCACCGGTAAGTCAGAAAACAATTCGTTTTTACGCATCGCATGTTGTCAAGAGGTGGTTGTCTTCTAATTTGTCAGAACTTCACTGGTTTCCTTCTAGTTTGATCGGTGCTCTCCTATTTGATGACAGTATAGTGTGCTTACCTAATGGGTTGCATTTTTTTGTCCAGCTAATCTGTTTTATTTTTGTTTTACATGTAGATTTAAAATATTTTCGGAATATTCATATTTTTTTAAACCCCAAATTTAAATCTAACATATTATATATGAAAGTGCATTTTCTGGTCCAGCTAATCTGTTTTATCTTTTTATTTTTGTTTTTTATGTGCAGATTTAAAATAGTTTTGAAATATTCATATCTTTCAAACCCCAAATTCAAATCTAACATATTCCATATGAAAGTGCCTAGAGAAAAATATGTAGATTTCAAATATACAATTATCTTGCATATAAATTATATTATAGTTATGCTTTGGTTGCAACCTCAATTAATAGTTTAATACCTAATTTATATGGGGTAATTTGGAAATGTCTATTCTATACGCTTCCTACTCATTTAAATGGAGTAAATATGATTATTTGATGCTCTCATAAAAGCTATTATTGGCATTATATGAGATGTTGATTCGTATTAGATACTATATGTTGAAGGTTACAATACATACATAATCGTCATCGCTATTTTCGTACAATGCATACTAATCATCCTATACACGATGATGTACACGAAACTGTTGATACACACTTTATATAAACCAGTGGCTTAACGTTAATTTTCATATTGATTGAATTTGTACCCACATTTTTTTTAAGAATATCAATGTTGATATGGAACCTAAACATTTGGTACCCATGTCCTTACAGATTCATTGTTTTCGATGGAGGTGTCTAATATGTTTGCAACCAAATTATATCTCGACTTGGATTAAAGTTGTAGCCACATATATCAATAAAATAGAAATAATGCTCTTATGCACATGCTATCATTGAATACTATCATATGCTTCTTATTTTCATTATAATGAAATATTTGTTGGGCATCACTGAGGAAAAACGACAAAAAAGATGTAAACATATGCCGGCAAGGCGGCATCTGTGTAGATACTTTTGTTGCACAATAAATTGGGAACACCTTCAGTATACTTCAAAAAGCATCCTACCTTTAAGTTTTTGCACATCATCAGTTATCATTTTGTTTGTGGTATAGTATAATGAAAAATGTCCAGAGATTTGCTAATGTTTGAGGGGTGATTTTTTTTCCGTTGCAACGCATGGGCATGTTTCCTAGTAATATTAATACTAGTGAACATGCTAGTTCCCGATGCAACTCGTTGAGGGGGGACGAAGCATATGGGGGGCCTAGCCCCCACTCGCCCCCACTGCCACTGCCTCGATTAGAAGACATGTAAGCAATTCAAGTTGATGCAGTAAATTCTTAATCATTTAATTGTCTGTAATTAAGGTTGTATCTTTGTATAATCTGCTTTGTCTCAAAAATTCGTTCATTAGGCGGCTTCATCATTAAATTTATCACTATTTTACATTCTACATGATGGAGACAATGTTTTTTTACATGGATTGGGAACCTTACAACCTCCCGGGACCATGACTTGGCTGAGAGGCAGCTAGATACAATCAATGTGTAATATTTCCTAGGGGAATATATATCTTTGTTTTTATGAAACTTTCCATATTCTTGGTCATAGGTTATGGCTCCAACAGTTGTAGTTTCAGTATTTGAGAGTACCAAATGAAAATACCCCCCCCGGAGATATAAACTCCCTCCGCTTCTACGATTTCTCAACACATTTGCATGCTTCCTACACGTGCGGTTTTGTAGCCAATAGGAAGAAAAGAAATAGCCTAGGCTAACAGTTGTTCAGCCGTGTGATTGGACCCCTTCCATTTAAGTATCTTGGGATTCCAATTCACCAGCAAAAGAAAACTAAATATCAATTTGAATAGAAGCTAAGTTGTTGGAAGGGCAAGCTTATGTCATATGTGGGGAGGCTCATTCTTATTAATTCTATGCTTACGAGCATGCCGATGTTCATGTTATCTTTCTTTGAAATACCCGCAGGAGTATGAAAAAGATTGAAATTTTACCGACCACGGTTCTTTGGGCAAAGTGACTAGAATATAAGTAAATACATGCTGGCTAAGTGGAACGTACTATGTAGGACAAAAGATGAAGGGGGTTTGGGGATTGAAGATCTAGAGGTCAATAATAAGTGCTCAGTTAGCAAATGGTTATACTATCGTTTATCCTCGAAGAAATAGGGGTGTGGTTGTAGTTACTGCAAAACAAATATCTACACTCCAAAACATTAGCACAGGTAACGGCATAGCCAATGATTCACCCTTTTGGAGTAAATTTATTATTGGGAATGTCCACACTACTAAATTATGCGAATATAGTTGGCTGGGGAGACAAATGTAGCTTTGCGGTATCCAATGGTTTATAATATTGTATAATGTAACGTCACATTTCTAACTATCCATAATGGGAGTAACGTAGGCAGTAACATAGATGCTACCTAAATAAGAAATATAATGTGACACCTAATTAATGAGAAGAGAGAGAAATTGAGTAGTAACTAGTAGTAACATAACACATATCAATGCACGATGAGTCTATAAACTAATAAATGCAAGGCTCAATGTTATCACCCCTATATTACTATTCACTACTACGAAGGTACAACTTAGACTAGTAATATATGCGTGTTAGGCTGGCCATAGTGGGGGTATCATAGCTAGTAACATAGTCTTGTGATTAGCAAACATGGTGATGTGGCAAGTAATTAAAGAAGAGAGAGAGGATTAGAGTAACATAGGTAGATACCGTAACATGTTAAATGCTATGCTACTATGTGTCATGCATGTCAATAAATGAGATCATCTATGTTACTAGTTTATGTTACTATGCACTATAAAAATAGTATCATACAATAGTAACATATGCATGATACTATCATATGTTATTCTTCACTATGAGCAGCCTTAGTCTTTATATTACTCTCCATTGTGAGTAGTCTTAGGCACATCTCCCGTCGGAATGATGTTGGCTGTTGGCAGTTGGCGGCGCAGGAAAGCACGTCCTTGGTTTCTCAACACGTTTGCAGGCTTTCTACGCGTGCGGTTTCGTAGCCAGTAGGAAGAAAAGAAACAGCCTGCTGCTGACTGGCGGTTTGATTCCATGTGTGTGTGTGCTGAAACACGATCCTACCACCCACTTATCTGAAAAGGAATCAAATTCAGAATAAACGCCTGCTTAAAGTCAAACAGGAAAACGACAATCAGCCTCAAGGACGTACTTTATTTTATTTATTTTTTATTTATTTTTCAGAGTCTATATATGTACTGCTGGAATCGTTATCTTAAGGCATCGTTATCTTAAGGCTGGTCATAGTGTGGGTATCATAACTAGTATCATAGTCTTCGGACTAGCAAATATGTTGATGTGGCAATTATTAAACAAGAGAGATGGTTAGAGTAACATAGGTAGATAACGTATCATGTTAAATGCTATATGTTATTATGTGTCATGCATGTCAATAAATGCGATCACCTATGATACTAATTTATGATACTATGCATTATGAATGTAGTATCATACAATAGTAACATCTGCATGATACTACTATATGTTACTCCCCACTATAAGCAGCCTAATGAGGCAAAGCCCAGACGATAGAGAGGAGGCATGATACGATACATGGCCACTCCCTCCCTCGTATACATGGTCCAACCGTGGAAGGAGTGTTGCCGCAAAAACCATGGCGAGCGCGCCAGGTGTGCGTGTGTGCGTGCATCAAGCGCGACGGGTGCGGTCCGAGCCACGCCAGGTCCATGACGGGGCGTGCGTGTGTAGTGTCTGGCCTTGAGTGTGTATGTGCATGCGTCGTGTTCCGCAACTCCTGTCGATGAGTCCGGTCCAAGGTTGCGGAGCGTGAGCGAGCGTCATAGACGAAGTAGTCAAACACACAGAGTCAAAGAACACCATGAAGTAGAGAGGGGAACAAAGCTTTATTAATTACGGTTCTCTGTTACAATGATTGCCTCTCTTCTCTTTATATAGGGGTATAGGGGGCAGGGGATAAGAACCCACTTAACGGAAGGGGGGAAACGATAGGCACTTGCTTTGTGCCACGCATGGAAGCCAGACATCGCTAGCCGAACCGAGGCTTCGGTCCATCGGTTTCCCAACACTCCCCTTGGGTAATTATCCGTATATCCATGCCTCAAAACTCCGAAAAACCTAGTGGGAAAAATATGGAGAAAGAGCACATAGTATACGTTGTTGCATTGCACGAATTGTCTCGTTAAAAACCTTAGGTGAGAAACATGAGGAAAACTCACTCAAGGGAAAAAGAGTACAATCCACTCAACTACCTGGCTGAGTACTCAATCATCGGGATCGAGATTTTAGCGACCAATTTGTGAAGTTTCTCCCCCTGAACCTTGCATCTCTCTCACTCTCATCATACCGATTCCACGCACACACCTCTCAAAGGATGATGCCGGTAATGATTTAGTGAACATATCAGCAAGATTGTCACACGACTTAGTATGCAAGACTCTTACCTCGTACATCTGTTGCAGCTCGTGTGCATAGAAGAACTTGGGACTAATATGTTTTGTGAGGTTACTCTTCACATAACGCATCTGAACTTGCGCCAACACAAGCATCATTATCCTCATAGATAATGGTTGGTGTTTGTACGGTATTCAGCCCACACGTCTGTTGAATGTGGCTGATCATCCGCGAAAGCGATACACATTCCTTTGACGCTTCGAATAGTGCTATTTAATATAGCGTTGGAGTACGGAAGAGATACAATTTGAATAGGAATGTAGTGTTGGAGTACGAAGGAGTACAAATAAATATAGAAACAAAACCCTCAGGCCGGACGGCTTTCCCGCATAGTTTTGTCAGAAGTTCTAGAAAGTTATCAAATCAGATTTTCTATTTTTGTTTGGTGACTTACATGTTATCCAACTAGAATTGTTTAGCTTACATTTTTGTGAGATTATTTTATTATCTAAGATTAATGAGGCTAAAAGTACACAACAATATCAATCTCTTTACCTCTTTAATGTTAGTATTAAAATATTCAAGAAGGTTGTGACTATTAGGCTAAATTCGGTTACTAACATGTGATTCGTCCTTCACACACAACTTTTATGCAAGGCAAACACATTCTAGCTGAAGTTGTTATCTTTCATGAAACAGTCTATGAATTAAACCCAAAAAAGTTAAATGGAGTGGTACTCAAAATAGACATTGAAAAGGCTTATGACAAAGTCAAGTTGCCCTTTCTTCAACAGACTCTCGGAATGAAATGATTTTTTACAGAGTGGCGCGCTATGATCGATAGCTTCGTTTCTGGAGATAGTGTTGCCATTAAGGTCAACGATGACATTGGACACTATCTCCAAATGAAGAAGGGATTGCGACACGGTGACTCGTTATCACCCATGCTATTTAACATAGTGGCGGTTATACTAGCGGTCATGATTGAGCTTGCGAAGGTTGCTAGCAAATTGATGGGTAGTAAATCATCTTGTTGATGGTGGTCTCTCCATACTTTAATACGCGGACGATACTATTCTCTTCATGGATCATCACCTCGAGAAAGCGAAAAATAAGAAACTGTTTTTATCAACATTCGATCAACTCTCGGGGTCTTAAGATTAATTTTCATAACAGTGAATTGTTTTGCTTTGGCGACACTCAAGACGAGGCCCACCTTTATTTTGAACTGTTCAGATGCGGGCTGGGCCAGTTTCCGAACACATATTTGGGAATACCGACACATTATCATAGTCTCACAAATGTTGAATGGAAACATGTTGAGGAGAGACTACAAAAAAGACTTATTAGTTGAAAAGATAAATTGTTGTCTCTGTGTGGAACATTGGTCCTCATAAATTATGTACTAAGCAATATGGTATTATATATGATTTATTTCTTCCAGTTGCCAAAAGGATTTTTACATAGATTGGATTATTTCTGATCAAATTTATTTAAGCTAGGAGATAGCAAGAGAAAAAAATATCGACTAGCTAAGTGGAGTGTGGTTTGCCGTCCCAAAGACCAAGGTGGGTTGGGAATTCATGACTTGGAGGTTAAGAATAGGGCCCTCCTTGGAAAACGGTTGTTTAAATTACTGACGGAAAATGGTGTATGGCAAAGCCTCCTAAGAAGGAAATATGTGGGTTTCATGGCGGTATTCCAAGTATATTGGAATCCCAGGGATTCCCACATTTGGGCGGGTCTAATGGCTACGAAGAAAATTTCTTGTGCTATGGATCCTTCCCTATCAAGGACGGCTCAGAAGTTAGATTCTGGGAGGACAAGTGGTGAGGAAAGGCCACACTTCGGGAACAATATCCGTCTCTATACAACATTGTGCGCCACGAGGGTGATACTATTGACACGATCATGGAATCATTTTCGCTAAATGTGACGTTCTCAAGGGATTTAATTGGACCGAGACACCACTCCTGGAACATCTCGCTCCACCGGTTCCACATGGTGCAATGGCCACATGGATTGGATGTATTCCGATGGAACCTCTACAGGAATGGACAATTCTCAATAGAGTCCATGTGTAGAACGTTAACGCAGCCTAATGTGTGAGTTGATAATAACAAGAAGATCTGGAAGATGAAGATATATCTTAAGAGTAAAGCCTTTGCATGGTATATTCGTCGCAAAGTCATTCTTACTGATCGATGTTTAATCCACATGACTCATCATTTCTCTACATGGGACGGCTGCTTAGTGGTCCATGCTTTTTTTTGAGAAGGTGGTCCATTGTTTATACCTACACACCCCAACCAAAACCAAATTAACCTTTTGAAATTATAACATTTTTACTTTATGCCTGGGCTTCAGTGCATGCTGATTTTTATGGTTTTATGCTTTAAGAGATTGAGTACTTCTTCGTCATATATACCAACTTATTTTGTGGCCAATAGATTATTGAGCTACTTAATAGTTACCGTACTAACTCTTTTGTATGAATTAAGACATGCCATCATACCAGGTGCCTGTATACATAGCAGAGATATCTCCTCAGAGCAGGAGAGGATCACTTGGCTCTGTGAAATCCTCAAAGGCAGAATCAGTAGCATCTATGTAAAAGAAAAGAAGCGCGGTAAGTATGCAACACAATATGAGAAAAACAGATGAAATACTAATCTAAGTACAACATAAGCTTCTTGTGTATGAGCAAGATCGAAATGAATCACAATTAATGGTTAGTCAATAAAATGGTAGAATGAGTTATATTAACCATTGTAAGTACCTACTCTTGTTAGGTCTATTGGACAGTGTGCAATCAAAATCATGTGATAATTTTCTAACTATTTCTAATCCAATAGATGGGAGACAACAAAAAGACTGATATTCTAGGTTTGAAAGAAGAATCAAATATCAAAGGCTATCTGAACTTACTTATGAATCATGCCAGCGCTGGTCCACTGCCTCCTCATGATAACACCATCAATCATTAGATTGGTTTCCAACCATTAGTATGTCCACCCTTGAGAAGTCGAGGCTAGGGTGCTACAATTAGGATCCCTATCAGATAAACCGATAACTATATTTCTTGATGTAATTGGATGGATTCCACTACCATAACAACAGGTGGATGCAGCCGCTCAATCCGGGTGGGGAGCATACAAATCTGCAAAATAGGGAGATTAGAAGATGATGATTTCTTTAACAATTTGATACATAGTGTCATAATATTTTATAGATGGTTACTCCCATATCTAAATGCCACATATCTTGATTCATGCCTAGCAAAAATTCCAACATTTTCTAGAACCAGGAACAATCGATGCATTTTGAATGGCAAGGAGAACTGGAGCTAGATACAATCTATTTAGGGATATACAAGAATTAGTAAAATTCAGAGTTTCAAATCTAAGTAAACACCTATTATTCCTGCAACTCCCCTGCATCAACTAACAGTCTAATACATGCCATATAGTAGCATATATTGAGCGATTCAACTTAGTTACTGGCTTACTGCAGCCACTACAACAAAATATGCAGATTATAGAACATATAAAAAGGGGGGGGAGGAGAGCGAAGTTTGTGTGCTCGGGCACCTTGGTGCCCTTTTTTGAAAAAAAAACGAAAAACATATTTAAAAGTTTGAAAAATAATTCAAGAATAATTCTGTGAAAACTTATATGTATTCATTACAAATCAGTGAAATTTCATTTTGAGAAAATGTAATTTATAAGCTGTACAAAAATAACAAAATTTAGCACCAATAACAAAAAAGAAGCCCCATTTAAAAATACATATTTTTCTTTTTTTTGTATGCCAAGTGTCAAAGTAAAATGATTTCCAATTTTGCAGATACATAATATACATGTTTGTGTGTGTCTACAAAAAAGTTCAGTTTTTTTACGTTGTAGAAATATGATTTTTGAAAACGGGCACCATGGTACCCGTGCACCATTGCTAATTTTGGCAAGAGGGGGGAGGGGGGCTGCTACTGTCACATGCATTGCTCAAAGTAAATTGGTTCATCTGAACCTGTGTTGAGCTGCGCAGTGCCTATCACGAAGCTCGCCATGGTCCGTTAGTCGACTCTTTCCCTCCTCTGCTCTTCTAGCTCTATTCTGTTCTGTTAGATTGCTAGATGGTTTCTCTGTTTCTTGGCTCCTCTGTTTCACATACCACTAGTTAAATAAATTGAATGTTTTGCAGGAATGGCAACCGGGTAAATGCGGTAGCGGCAGCTCCAGCAGCTCCGAGGCCGCAAAAGCCAAGTTAAAGAAGATCCATGCAGTGTACGCAGATAATTTCTTTGCTCTTGGTCTTCCTATGGCTTTTGGCGTTGAGATTGATTCTTATTGTAGAAAGAATGTGATGCTTTATTGTTGCATACGAGCTCTTTCTGGATGCATCTATTCCATTTACCCACGAGAAAGAGACAAGCGTAGAGAGTGGCGTGGTTTGAACATGAACACGCCTGCAGTTCTTTCAGACCCCAACGAGCGTATCCCCTAGGACATCGGAGGAGAAGCAGAAGAGCATGCAAATGTAGGAGAAAAGCTACAGAGCAGGCCTGATCATGGAAATAGATTCAGCGGTTGGAAAAGGTAGGATGCTTGGTACCTGGTCGGATCTGGGGCAGTTGGCCCTTGGCGGTGCAGACAAAACGGATCCGTGTCGACGGTGACTTGCCTCCGCATGACGGTAGTTCTTGTTGAGATGCTTTTGGTGCCGCCGGCAGCGACCTCCTCCACATACTCGTCCTCCCTGCCGGCCATATCCATGGATCCGGATTGAGAAGAGAAAGGGGTAGGAGACGAGACGGCATAGGAGGGATCACGGGTGAGGGAAGGGGAAGAAAGGAGGCGCGGGCGACTGGATGTCGAGTTCGCTTCCTTCTCTGGTGGCCGGCGTCGAAGGACCTGGTCATAGGCCGATGGGACGAGGCGATGGCAGCAGCAACCCTAGCGTGCGTCGAGGGAGAAGGGGTGGGAGCGATTTCCTCTTCCTCTCTATGTTTCTTCTTCTTCTTCTTGGCGAAGCTAACAACGCGGCGGGGCAGCCAAGGGTAAACCGTCGGTCTTTTTTGTCTGTAGCTAATCCGACGTGGACAGCGCGAGAGCAGGACCCTGATGCATAGCTTATTGTGTTTTTATTGTACTATATTTTTTATTGAACCAATTGATTTTTGGAGGGTTGAAAAAAAATCGGTGGGAAGATGTGGGTGGAAGGATAGCTAGCGTTAGGAGGTTGAACCATCATGACGGCAGATCCCCTTTAATAGTAGAGATGCTAAAAAATGATTGATTAATTGATGTCAAGGTTTGTGTAATCAAACTAACAAAACTTACACCTCCGGTAATCTGGTTCGCGGCCGCCCACTAACCGTAATTCGCTCCTAGAATCTTACTCAGATTTGATGCGCGACAAGCAACAGCTTTGCTAATTACCGACACGCCACGACGCAACGACTGGTGGCCCGGCAACAATGAAGCCCTAGCGCATCACGTGCAGCGTTGGCGTAGAAGAATAAATCTAGGAAGTCGTCTAACCGCGTGATTGCGTGTCTGTATCGCTCGATTAAAGGTGCGTTGGTGCGTGATGCGAGACGATGGTAAGATGTGTACGTGCAGCCTTGGCCCATGTTGCCTTGCAAACTTTTTGGGCTTGACACTAAGAGCTTAGTCCATATCCTTGTCATTGGCCGAATAATTAAGCCTTAAAAATAATTAAAGATGTTTATCCAATAATAAAGCAAATAATTCTTCTAGTCATCGATCCGTTATAAGATTACTCTGAAGTTGTGATTATTTACCCACCATGTCACCGGTAAGTCAAAAAAAATTCGATTTTACGCATCGCATGTTGTCAAAGGTTAAGAGGTGGTTGTCTTCTAATTTGTCAGAACTTCACTGGTTTCATGCTGGTTTGATCCGTGCTCTCCTATTTGATGACAGTATAGTGTGCTTACCTAATGGGTTGCATTTTTTTGTCCAGCTAATCTGTTTTATTTTTTATTTTTGTTTTACGTGTAGATTTAAAATAGTTTCGGAATATTCATATTTTTTAAACCCCAAATTCAAATCTAACATATTATATATGAAAGTGCATTTTCTGGTCCAGCTAATCTGTTTTATCTCTTTATTTTTGTTTTTATGTGCAGATTTAAAATAGTTTTGAAATATTCATATCTTTTAAACCCCAAATTCAAATCTAACATATTATATATGAAAGTGCCTGGAGAAAAATATGTAGATTTCAAATATACAATTATCTTGCATATAAATTATATTATAATTATGCTTTGGTCGCAACCTTAATTAATAGTTGAATACCTAATTTTTATAGGGTAATTTGTAAATGTCTATTGTATATGCTTCCTACTCATTTAAATGGAGTAAATATGATTATTTGATGCTCTCATAAAAGCTGTTATTGGCATTATATGAGATGTTGATTCATATTAGATACTATATGTTGAATATTACAATACGTACATAATCATCATCGCTATTTTCGTACAATGCATACTAATCATCCTATGTACGATGATGTACACGAAACTGTTGATACAAGCTTTATATAAACCAGTGGCTTAACATTAATTTTCATATTGTTTGAATTTGTACCCACATTTTTTTAAGAATATCAATGTTGATATGGAACCTACACATTTGGTACCCATGTCCTTGCAGATTCATTGTTTTCGATGGAGGTGTCTAATATGTTTGCAACCAAATTAAATCTCGACTTGGAATAAAGTTGTAGCCACATATATCAATAAAATAGAAATAATGCTCTTATGCACATGCTATCATTGAATACTATAATATGCTTCTTATTTTCATTATAATGACATATTTGTTGGGCATCACTGAGGAAAAACGACAAAAAAGACGTAAACATATGCCGACAAGGCGGCATCTAGGTAGATACTTCTGTTGCACACTGAATTGGAAACACCTTCAGTATACTTCAAAAAGCATCCTACCTTTATGTTTTTGCACATCATCGGTTATCATTTTGTTTGTGGTATATTATAATAAAAAAATGTCAATAGATTTGCTAATGTTTGAGGGGTGATTTTTTTTTTCCGCTGCAACGCATGGGCATGTTTCCTAGTAATATTAATACTAGTGAACATGCTAGTCCCTGATGCAACTCGTTGAGGCCTCGTTCGGTACCCAGGTATTTGCACCTTATCTAGAGTATTTTACAGGCCCGATAAAAGAATCCCCGACATTCCCCAGCCCGTTCGTTACCCCGGTATTGGACCGGCCCATCCCCAAATTTACACGCGTGAAACCCTCAATACCCGTGTAAGAGCAGACGCGAGCTGCCCCTCGCGAATTTCCTCCCTCCGCGGTCGCCCCTTCGCCCCTCTCCATCGCCGCCCCCGCCGCGTGCCCCCTCCGCCGTCGCCCCTTCGCCCCTCTCCACCGTCCACCCTCCGCTCTCCGTCGTCCGCCCTCCGCTCTCCGTCGTCCGCCCTCCGCTCTCCGTCGTCGGCCCTCCATCCGCCGTTTGCCGGCTCCGTCCAGGCCTCCTCAACCCCTGTCCGTCGGTCCTGCCTCCTCAACCCTTGCCGCCTCCGACGCCAGCCTCAGCCCCTGCAATTGCGTCTTCGCCGGTAAGGGCTGGTTCCATCTCATCCCTCCCCTCTCCTCTCCATTTTCTAGGGTTCACCGATTCCATCTCATATGATTCTTGCTATTGCTAGCGTACGTATGTCCATGTCAAGATTTATGGTTCTTAAACCAGATTGTTTTTATCTTTTTTAGGGAAGATTATTTTTATCGTGATTAAGATGACATCACTGAGAAAAAGTGCAGATTACTTTGAGTCTTTGAGAAAAAGTGCTGTCACGCAATATGTAAAACTAATCCTGGCAGTGTATTCGCAAAAACTCTGTAGTACTGGACTAGTTATTAGTGAAAGCATGAACTTAGATTCGGAACGGAGGTAGTACGAGGTTACGCATATCTTCATCTCGCAGCAGCAAGCCAAGCATATCGGTTCCAGTCAAATATTCCCCTAAAACAACCTAGGCCACCAGGAAAAGATGAAATTTGTAATGCAAGTAGTTGGGAGCGATTTGAAGGGATGGAACACATTTTTTTCCAGTAAATTTCAGTATTTATCTACAAATATATGAGGAAAGCTACCAAGAGAATACCAATTCTTGCATAACCTTCCTTCTCAAATTCGATCAGCCTATGCAATGGGTAATATGTGATTTTAATTTTGCAAAATAATGTAGCTGCTTATTGTTGGATACGTTCATCTGAAATACTTACTGCCCGCCTGCAGTTAGTCTACCAATGTCAATAGTAAGTGGTATATCTATGATTATGTTGTACCTACATCAAGAGAAACAATACCTGTGAATTGATATCATTGTTTACCATAATATTCTATTCTGAGATATTCTAGTAATGCCAATCAAGTTAAAAATTCATAAATAGTATGCACTATAATCAATAAATTGCAGGGACGAAATGGTATTTCTTAAATCCACATACTTCAAAGTAAGTCCTATGTCGTGGCAAAGTGTAGATCTTTTCAGCTTGAGGTCAACTTTATGTTTTAGTTTGGTTCCATCATCTGCAGTCAAGTAAACTCGAGTTGTGGTTATAACTTGATTTCAACCTTGGCACATGAACATGGTGTAAGATTCTAGAGAACTGTAACATATTATTAATTACCCGAGACAACACCAACAACTAGGAAAGGCTTCTTTGCATGTGAGCCAAAGATGACAAGTTCTCCTGATCCAGGAACCACCTACAGTCATTTGAACGAAGTGCCTTAAATCAGACAGATGACTGAACAAGGATCACACCATGTGCATGTATTTGGAAACATCTTGTAATCATACTTTGTATGCAGTGTGGTGTTTTTTTTGTTTGTAGTTATTCATTATTATCTGCAACATATATGACTTATAAAATAGAGCACCTCCTCTTCTTTTTTAACTATATAGGGCTTTCAGAATTTGTGCATGCGTGTCGTTTTTCTTAAATATTGCCAGAATCTTTCAGGCTAAATTATTCCATCTCTATGCTAGTGGATTATCAGCACGCCTAAGTTCTGCGCAGGCATATTCTACTGTGTTTTTTCTTGTTATGTTGCCTACATTGCAGTCCTCATCGGTACCAACAACTTGCTGCTACATTTTTGTTAGATACCATACACATGTTTGGTTTACCTCGTGTCCTCATTAGTTATCTGGTTATATTCTGCATGATTTTAGTGATTGTGGTAGACATTTACTCTTGACATCTCTGCCTTGCAGGAGGATGCCAAGGATTGAGCCGTTGATGTGCTCACTGATGCATTTACTAGAGCGGAAGAGAGTGATAAGCGGAAATGATTCAGAAGAAAGGCACTTTAAAGTTTTGTTTAGAGGAAACACTGTGGGGTTCTTTCATAATGATTGCATTATCACTTTTGCAAAATTGTGTCATGACTGTGAGACTATTGTTGCTATGATGAGATAGTGATTCTAAGTCATGCAAAATTAAGTCGTTGATGTGATGATCCGCAAAGATCACATTTTTATTTTGATTATCCAATTATCTTTGTTGTTGTTGTGTCGTTATGATTTGTGCTTTGTTGTTGCCGTTGGCACAACTGACCGGATTGCTAAAAGATTTGATTTTTATTTTTCATCTTATCACAATGTAGGACAACTATTGTAACTTGTGCTATGTTGTTGTATCAACACTAGAAACTAGAAAACTCTAGCACCAAACAAGACCTGGGGTGGGGGATTAGTGGGGAATTGAGGGGATTTGGTGGAGGGGAGGGGATCACCAAATCCCCTCCAATCCCCAAGCCTATTGGGTGTTAAAAAACACCAGTACCGAACAGAGCCTGAGGGGGGACAAAGCATATGGGGGGTCTACCCCCCACTCGCCCCCACTGCCACTGCCTCGATTAGAAAACATGCAAGCAATTCAAGTTGATGCAGTAAATTCTTAATCATTTAATTGTCTGTAATTAAGGTTGTATCTTTGTATAATGTGCTTCGTCTCTACAATTCGTTCGCTAGGCGGCTTCATCATTAAATTTATCATTATTTTACATTCTACATGATGGAGACAATGTTTTTTACATGGATTGGGAACCTTACATCCTCCCGGGACTATGACTTAGCCGAGAGGCAGCTAGATACAATCAATGTGTAATCTTTCCTACGCGAATATATATCTTTGTTTTTATGAAACTTTCCATATTCTTGGTACATAGGTTTATGGCTCCAACAGTTGTAGTTTCAGTATTTGAGAGTACCAAATGAAAATACCCCCCCGGAGATATAAACTCCCTCCGCTTCTATGATTTCTCAACACATTTGCAGGCTTCCTACACTGGCGGTTTTGTATCCAATAGGAAGAAAAGAAATGGCCTAAGCTAACAGTTGTTCGGCTGTGTGATTGGATCCCTTCCATTTAAGTATCTTGGGATTCCAATTCACCAGCAAAAGCAAACTAAATATCAATTTGAATAGAAGCTAAGTTATTGGAAGGGCAAGCTTATGTCATATGTAGGTAGGCTCACTCTTATTAATTCTATGCTTACGAGCATGCCGATGTTCATGTTATCTTTCTTTGAAATACCCGCAGGAGTATGAAAAAGATTGAAATTTTACCGACCACGGTTCTTTGGGCAAAGTGACTAGAATATAAGTAAATACATGCTGGCTAAGTGGAACGTACTATGTAGGACAAAAGATGAAGGGGGTTTGGGGATTGAAGATCTAGAGGTCAATAATAAGTGCTCAGTTAGCAAATGGTTATACTATCGTTTATCCTTGAAGAAATAGGGGTGTGGTTGTAGTTACTGCAAAACAAATATCTACACTCCAAAACATTAGCACAGGTAACGGCATAGCCAATGATTCACCCTTTTGGAGTAAATTTATTATTGGGAATGGCCACACTACTAAATTATGCGAATATAGTTGGCTGGGGAGACAAATGTAGCTTTGCGGTATCCAATGGTTTATAATATTGTATAATGTAACGTCACATTTCTAACTATCCATAATGGGAGTAACGTAGGCAGTAACATAGATGCTACCTAAATAAGAAATATAATGTGACACCTAATTAATGAGAAGAGAGAGAAATTGAGTAGTAACTAGTAGTAACATAACACATATCAATGCACGATGAGTCTATAAACTAATAAATGCAAGGCTCAATGTTATCACCCCTATATTACTATTCACTACTACGAAGGTACAACTTAGACTAGTAATATATGCGTGTTAGGCTGGCCATAGTGGGGGTATCATAGCTAGTAACATAGTCTTGTGATTAGCAAACATGGTGATGTGGCAAGTAATTAAAGAAGAGAGAGAGGATTAGAGTAACATAGGTAGATACCGTAACATGTTAAATGCTATGCTACTATGTGTCATGCATGTCAATAAATAAGATCATCTATGTTACTAGTTTATGTTACTATGCACTATAAAAATAGTATCATACAATAGTAACATATGCATGATACTATCATATGTTATTCTTCACTATGAGCAGCCTTAGTCTTTATATTATTCTCCATTGTGAGTAGTCTTAGGCACATCTCCCGTCGGAATGATGTTGGCTGTTGGCAGTTGGCGGCGCAGGAAAGCACGTCCTTGGTTTCTCAACACGTTTGCAGGCTTTCTACGCGTGCGGTTTTGTAGCCAGTAGGAAGAAAAGAAACAGCCTGCTGCTGACTGGCGGTTTGATTCCATGTGTGTGTGTGTGCTGAAACACGATCCTACCACCCACTTATCTGAAAAGGAATCAAATTCAGAATAAACGCCTGCTTAAAGTCAAACAGGAAAACGACAATCAGCCTCAAGGACGTACTTTATTTTATTTATTTTTTATTTATTTTTCAGAGTCTATATATGTACTGCTGGAATCGTTATCCTAAGGCTGGTCATAGTGTGGGTATCATAACTAGTATCATAGTCTTCGGACTAGCAAATATGTTGATGTGGCAATTATTAAACAAGAGAGATGGTTAGAGTAACATAGGTAGATAACGTATCATGTTAAATGCTATATGTTATTATGTGTCATGCATGTCAATAAATGCGATCACCTATGATACTAATTTATGATACTATGCATTATGAATGTAGTATCATACAATAGTAACATCTGCATGATACTACTATATGTTACTCCCCACTATAAGCAGCCTAATGAGGCAAAGCCCAGACGATAGAGAGGAGGCATGATACGATACATGGCCACTCCCTCCCTCGTATACATGGTCCAACCGTGGAAGGAGTGTTGCCGCAAAAACCATGGCGAGCGCGCCAGGTGTGCGTGTGTGCGTGCATCAAGCGCGACGGGTGCGGTCCGAGCCACGCCAGGTCCATGACGGGGCGTGCGTGTGTAGTGTCTGGCCTTGAGTGTGTATGTGCATGCGTCGTGTTCCGCAACTCCTGTCGATGAGTCCGGTCCAAGGTTGCGGAGCGTGAGCGAGCGTCATAGACGAAGTAGTCAAACACACAGAGTCAAAGAACACCATGAAGTAGAGAGGGGAACAAAGCTTTATTAATTACGGTTCTCTGTTACAATGATTGCCTCTCTTCTCTTTATATAGGGGTATAGGGGGCAGGGGATAAGAACCCACTTAACGGAAGGGGGGAAACGATAGGCACTTGCTTTGTGCCACGCATGGAAGCCAGACATCGCTAGCCGAACCGAGGCTTCGGTCCATCGGTTTCCCAACACTCCCCTTGGGTAATTATCCGTATATCCATGCCTCAAAACTCCGAAAAACCTAGTGGGAAAAATATGGAGAAAGAGCACATAGTATACGTTGTTGCATTGCACGAATTGTCTCGTTAAAAACCTTAGGTGAGAAACATGAGGAAAACTCACTCAAGGGAAAAAGAGTACAATCCACTCAACTACCTGGCTGAGTACTCAATCATCGGGATCGAGATTTTAGCGACCAATTTGTGAAGTTTCTCCCCCTGAACCTTGCATCTCTCTCACTCTCATCATACCGATTCCACGCACACACCTCTCAAAGGATGATGCCGGTAATGATTTAGTGAACATATCAGCAAGATTGTCACACGACTTAGTATGCAAGACTCTTACCTCGTACATCTGTTGCAGCTCGTGTGCATAGAAGAACTTGGGACTAATATGTTTTGTGAGGTTACTCTTCACATAACGCATCTGAACTTGCGCCAACACAAGCATCATTATCCTCATAGATAATGGTTGGTGTTTGTACGGTATTCAGCCCACACGTCTGTTGAATGTGGCTGATCATCCGCGAAAGCGATACACATTCCTTTGACGCTTCGAATAGTGCTATTTAATATAGCGTTGGAGTACGGAAGAGATACAATTTGAATAGGAATGTAGTGTTGGAGTACGAAGGAGTACAAATAAATATAGAAACAAAACCCTCAGGCCGGACGGCTTTCCCGCATAGTTTTGTCAGAAGTTCTAGAAAGTTATCAAATCAGATTTTCTATTTTTGTTTGGTGACTTACATGTTATCCAACTAGAATTGTTTAGCTTACATTTTTGTGAGATTATTTTATTATCTAAGATTAATGAGGCTAAAAGTACACAACAATATCAATCTCTTTACCTCTTTAATGTTAGTATTAAAATATTCAAGAAGGTTGTGACTATTAGGCTAAATTCGGTTACTAACATGTGATTCGTCCTTCACACACAACTTTTATGCAAGGCAAACACATTCTAGCTGAAGTTGTTATCTTTCATGAAACAGTCTATGAATTAAACCCAAAAAAGTTAAATGGAGTGGTACTCAAAATAGACATTGAAAAGGCTTATGACAAAGTCAAGTTGCCCTTTCTTCAACAGACTCTCGGAATGAAATGATTTTTTACAGAGTGGCGCGCTATGATCGATAGCTTCGTTTCTGGAGATAGTGTTGCCATTAAGGTCAACGATGACATTGGACACTATCTCCAAATGAAGAAGGGATTGCGACACGGTGACTCGTTATCACCCATGCTATTTAACATAGTGGCGGTTATACTAGCGGTCATGATTGAGCTTGCGAAGGTTGCTAGCAAATTGATGGGTAGTAAATCATCTTGTTGATGGTGGTCTCTCCATACTTTAATACGCGGACGATACTATTCTCTTCATGGATCATCACCTCGAGAAAGCGAAAAATAAGAAACTGTTTTTATCAACATTCGATCAACTCTCGGGGTCTTAAGATTAATTTTCATAACAGTGAATTGTTTTGCTTTGGCGACACTCAAGACGAGGCCCGCATTTATTTTGAACTGTTCAGATGCGGGCTGGGCCAGTTTCCGAACACATATTTGGGAATACCGACACATTATCATAGTCTCACAAATGTTGAATGGAAACATGTTGAGGAGAGACTACAAAAAAGACTTATTAGTTGAAAAGATAAATTGTTGTCTCTGTGTGGAACATTGGTCCTCATAAATTATGTACTAAGCAATATGGTATTATATATGATTTATTTCTTCCAGTTGCCAAAAGGATTTTTACATAGATTGGATTATTTCTGATCAAATTTATTTAAGCTAGGAGATAGCAAGAGAAAAAATATCGACTAGCTAAGTGGAGCGTGGTTTGCCGTCCCAAAGACTAAGGTGGGTTGGGAATTCATGACTTGGAGGTTAAGAATAGGGCCCTCCTTGGAAAACGGTTGTTTAAATTACTGACGGAAAATGGTGTATGGCAAAGCCTCCTAAGAAGGAAATATGTGGGTTTCATGGCGGTATTCCAAGTATATTGGAATCCCAGGGATTCCCACATTTGGGCGGGTCTAATGGCTACGAAGAAAATTTCTTGTGCTATGGATCCTTCCCTATCAAGGACGGCTCAGAAGTTAGATTCTGGGAGGACAAGTGGTGAGGAAAGGCCACACTTCGGGAACAATATCCGTCTCTATACAACATTGTGCGCCACGAGGGTGATACTATTGACACGATCATGGAATCATTTTCGCTAAATGTGACGTTCTCAAGGGATTTAATTGGACCGAGACACCACTCCTGGAACATCTCGCTCCACCGGTTCCACATGGTGCAATGGCCACATGGATTGGATGTATTCCGATGGAACCTCTACAGGAATGGACAATTCTCAATAGAGTCCATGTGTAGAACGTTAACGCAGCCTAATGTGTGAGTTGATAATAACAAGAAGATCTGGAAGATGAAGATATATCTTAAGAGTAAAGCCTTTGCATGGTATATTCGTCGCAAAGTCATTCTTACTGATCGATGTTTAATCCACATGACTCATCATTTCTCTACATGGGACGGCTGCTTAGTGGTCCATGCTTTTTTTTGAGAAGGTGGTCCATTGTTTATACCTACACACCCCAACCAAAACCAAATTAACCTTTTGAAATTATAACATTTTTACTTTATGCCTGGGCTTCAGTGCATGCTGATTTTTATGGTTTTATGCTTTAAGAGATTGAGTACTTCTTCGTCATATATACCAACTTATTTTGTGGCCAATAGATTATTGAGCTACTTAATAGTTACCGTACTAACTCTTTTGTATGAATTAAGACATGCCATCATACCAGGTGCCTGTATACATAGCAGAGATATCTCCTCAGAGCAGGAGAGGATCACTTGGCTCTGTGAAATCCTCAAAGGCAGAATCAGTAGCATCTATGTAAAAGAAAAGAAGCGCGGTAAGTATGCAACACAATATGAGAAAAACAGATGAAATACTAATCTAAGTACAACATAAGCTTCTTGTGTATGAGCAAGATCGAAATGAATCACAATTAATGGTTAGTCAATAAAATGGTAGAATGAGTTATATTAACCATTGTAAGTACCTACTCTTGTTAGGTCTATTGGACAGTGTGCAATCAAAATCATGTGATAATTTTCTAACTATTTCTAATCCAATAGATGGGAGACAACAAAAAGACTGATATTCTAGGTTTGAAAGAAGAATCAAATATCAAAGGCTATCTGAACTTACTTATGAATCATGCCAGCGCTGGTCCACTGCCTCCTCATGATAACACCATCAATCATTAGATTGGTTTCCAACCATTAGTATGTCCACCCTTGAGAAGTCGAGGCTAGGGTGCTACAATTAGGATCCCTATCAGATAAACCGATAACTATATTTCTTGATGTAATTGGATGGATTCCACTACCATAACAACAGGTGGATGCAGCCGCTCAATCCGGGTGGGGAGCATACAAATCTGCAAAATAGGGAGATTAGAAGATGATGATTTCTTTAACAATTTGATACATAGTGTCATAATATTTTATAGATGGTTACTCCCATATCTAAATGCCACATATCTTGATTCATGCCTAGCAAAAATTCCAACATTTTCTAGAACCAGGAACAATCGATGCATTTTGAATGGCAAGGAGAACTGGAGCTAGATACAATCTATTTAGGGATATACAAGAATTAGTAAAATTCAGAGTTTCAAATCTAAGTAAACACCTATTATTCCTGCAACTCCCCTGCATCAACTAACAGTCTAATACATGCCATATAGTAGCATATATTGAGCGATTCAACTTAGTTACTGGCTTACTGCAGCCACTACAACAAAATATGCAGATTATAGAACATATAAAAAGGGGGGGGAGGAGAGCGAAGTTTGTGTGCTCGGGCACCTTGGTGCCCTTTTTTGAAAAAAAAACGAAAAACATATTTAAAAGTTTGAAAAATAATTCAAGAATAATTCTGTGAAAACTTATATGTATTCATTACAAATCAGTGAAATTTCATTTTGAGAAAATGTAATTTATAAGCTGTACAAAAATAACAAAATTTAGCACCAATAACAAAAAAGAAGCCCCATTTAAAAATACATATTTTTCTTTTTTTTGTATGCCAAGTGTCAAAGTAAAATGATTTCCAATTTTGCAGATACATAATATACATGTTTGTGTGTGTCTACAAAAAAGTTCAGTTTTTTTACGTTGTAGAAATATGATTTTTGAAAACGGGCACCATGGTACCCGTGCACCATTGCTAATTTTGGCAAGAGGGGGGAGGGGGGCTGCTACTGTCACATGCATTGCTCAAAGTAAATTGGTTCATCTGAACCTGTGTTGAGCTGCGCAGTGCCTATCACGAAGCTCGCCATGGTCCGTTAGTCGACTCTTTCCCTCCTCTGCTCTTCTAGCTCTATTCTGTTCTGTTAGATTGCTAGATGGTTTCTCTGTTTCTTGGCTCCTCTGTTTCACATACCACTAGTTAAATAAATTGAATGTTTTGCAGGAATGGCAACCGGGTAAATGCGGTAGCGGCAGCTCCAGCAGCTCCGAGGCCGCAAAAGCCAAGTTAAAGAAGATCCATGCAGTGTACGCAGATAATTTCTTTGCTCTTGGTCTTCCTATGGCTTTTGGCGTTGAGATTGATTCTTATTGTAGAAAGAATGTGATGCTTTATTGTTGCATACGAGCTCTTTCTGGATGCATCTATTCCATTTACCCACGAGAAAGAGACAAGCGTAGAGAGTGGCGTGGTTTGAACATGAACACGCCTGCAGTTCTTTCAGACCCCAACGAGCGTATCCCCTAGGACATCGGAGGAGAAGCAGAAGAGCATGCAAATGTAGGAGAAAAGCTACAGAGCAGGCCTGATCATGGAAATAGATTCAGCGGTTGGAAAAGGTAGGATGCTTGGTACCTGGTCGGATCTGGGGCAGTTGGCCCTTGGCGGTGCAGACAAAACGGATCCGTGTCGACGGTGACTTGCCTCCGCATGACGGTAGTTCTTGTTGAGATGCTTTTGGTGCCGCCGGCAGCGACCTCCTCCACATACTCGTCCTCCCTGCCGGCCATATCCATGGATCCGGATTGAGAAGAGAAAGGGGTAGGAGACGAGACGGCATAGGAGGGATCACGGGTGAGGGAAGGGGAAGAAAGGAGGCGCGGGCGACTGGATGTCGAGTTCGCTTCCTTCTCTGGTGGCCGGCGTCGAAGGACCTGGTCATAGGCCGATGGGACGAGGCGATGGCAGCAGCAACCCTAGCGTGCGTCGAGGGAGAAGGGGTGGGAGCGATTTCCTCTTCCTCTCTATGTTTCTTCTTCTTCTTCTTGGCGAAGCTAACAACGCGGCGGGGCAGCCAAGGGTAAACCGTCGGTCTTTTTTGTCTGTAGCTAATCCGACGTGGACAGCGCGAGAGCAGGACCCTGATGCATAGCTTATTGTGTTTTTATTGTACTATATTTTTTATTGAACCAATTGATTTTTGGAGGGTTGAAAAAAAATCGGTGGGAAGATGTGGGTGGAAGGATAGCTAGCGTTAGGAGGTTGAACCATCATGACGGCAGATCCCCTTTAATAGTAGAGATGCTAAAAAATGATTGATTAATTGATGTCAAGGTTTGTGTAATCAAACTAACAAAACTTACACCTCCGGTAATCTGGTTCGCGGCCGCCCACTAACCGTAATTCGCTCCTAGAATCTTACTCAGATTTGATGCGCGACAAGCAACAGCTTTGCTAATTACCGACACGCCACGACGCAACGACTGGTGGCCCGGCAACAATGAAGCCCTAGCGCATCACGTGCAGCGTTGGCGTAGAAGAATAAATCTAGGAAGTCGTCTAACCGCGTGATTGCGTGTCTGTATCGCTCGATTAAAGGTGCGTTGGTGCGTGATGCGAGACGATGGTAAGATGTGTACGTGCAGCCTTGGCCCATGTTGCCTTGCAAACTTTTTGGGCTTGACACTAAGAGCTTAGTCCATATCCTTGTCATTGGCCGAATAATTAAGCCTTAAAAATAATTAAACATGTTTATCCAATAATAAAGCAAATAATTCTTCTAGTCATCGATCCGTTATAAGATTACTCTGAAGTTGTGATTATTTACCCACCATGTCACCGGTAAGTCAAAAAAAATTCGATTTTACGCATCGCATGTTGTCAAAGGTTAAGAGGTGGTTGTCTTCTAATTTGTCAGAACTTCACTGGTTTCATGCTGGTTTGATCCGTGCTCTCCTATTTGATGACAGTATAGTGTGCTTACCTAATGGGTTGCATTTTTTTGTCCAGCTAATCTGTTTTATTTTTTATTTTTGTTTTACGTGTAGATTTAAAATAGTTTCGGAATATTCATATTTTTTAAACCCCAAATTCAAATCTAACATATTATATATGAAAGTGCATTTTCTGGTCCAGCTAATCTGTTTTATCTCTTTATTTTTGTTTTTATGTGCAGATTTAAAATAGTTTTGAAATATTCATATCTTTTAAACCCCAAATTCAAATCTAACATATTATATATGAAAGTGCCTGGAGAAAAATATGTAGATTTCAAATATACAATTATCTTGCATATAAATTATATTATAATTATGCTTTGGTCGCAACCTTAATTAATAGTTGAATACCTAATTTTTATAGGGTAATTTGTAAATGTCTATTGTATATGCTTCCTACTCATTTAAATGGAGTAAATATGATTATTTGATGCTCTCATAAAAGCTGTTATTGGCATTATATGAGATGTTGATTCATATTAGATACTATATGTTGAATATTACAATACGTACATAATCATCATCGCTATTTTCGTACAATGCATACTAATCATCCTATGTACGATGATGTACACGAAACTGTTGATACAAGCTTTATATAAACCAGTGGCTTAACATTAATTTTCATATTGTTTGAATTTGTACCCACATTTTTTTAAGAATATCAATGTTGATATGGAACCTACACATTTGGTACCCATGTCCTTGCAGATTCATTGTTTTCGATGGAGGTGTCTAATATGTTTGCAACCAAATTAAATCTCGACTTGGAATAAAGTTGTAGCCACATATATCAATAAAATAGAAATAATGCTCTTATGCACATGCTATCATTGAATACTATAATATGCTTCTTATTTTCATTATAATGACATATTTGTTGGGCATCACTGAGGAAAAACGACAAAAAAGACGTAAACATATGCCGACAAGGCGGCATCTAGGTAGATACTTCTGTTGCACACTGAATTGGAAACACCTTCAGTATACTTCAAAAAGCATCCTACCTTTATGTTTTTGCACATCATCGGTTATCATTTTGTTTGTGGTATATTATAATAAAAAAATGTCAATAGATTTGCTAATGTTTGAGGGGTGATTTTTTTTTTCCGCTGCAACGCATGGGCATGTTTCCTAGTAATATTAATACTAGTGAACATGCTAGTCCCTGATGCAACTCGTTGAGGCCTCGTTCGGTACCCAGGTATTTGCACCTTATCTAGAGTATTTTACAGGCCCGATAAAAGAATCCCCGACATTCCCCAGCCCGTTCGTTACCCCGGTATTGGACCGGCCCATCCCCAAATTTACACGCGTGAAACCCTCAATACCCGTGTAAGAGCAGACGCGAGCTGCCCCTCGCGAATTTCCTCCCTCCGCGGTCGCCCCTTCGCCCCTCTCCATCGCCGCCCCCGCCGCGTGCCCCCTCCGCCGTCGCCCCTTCGCCCCTCTCCACCGTCCACCCTCCGCTCTCCGTCGTCCGCCCTCCGCTCTCCGTCGTCCGCCCTCCGCTCTCCGTCGTCGGCCCTCCATCCGCCGTTTGCCGGCTCCGTCCAGGCCTCCTCAACCCCTGTCCGTCGGTCCTGCCTCCTCAACCCTTGCCGCCTCCGACGCCAGCCTCAGCCCCTGCAATTGCGTCTTCGCCGGTAAGGGCTGGTTCCATCTCATCCCTCCCCTCTCCTCTCCATTTTCTAGGGTTCACCGATTCCATCTCATATGATTCTTGCTATTGCTAGCGTACGTATGTCCATGTCAAGATTTATGGTTCTTAAACCAGATTGTTTTTATCTTTTTTAGGGAAGATTATTTTTATCGTGATTAAGATGACATCACTGAGAAAAAGTGCAGATTACTTTGAGTCTTTGAGAAAAAGTGCTGTCACGCAATATGTAAAACTAATCCTGGCAGTGTATTCGCAAAAACTCTGTAGTACTGGACTAGTTATTAGTGAAAGCATGAACTTAGATTCGGAACGGAGGTAGTACGAGGTTACGCATATCTTCATCTCGCAGCAGCAAGCCAAGCATATCGGTTCCAGTCAAATATTCCCCTAAAACAACCTAGGCCACCAGGAAAAGATGAAATTTGTAATGCAAGTAGTTGGGAGCGATTTGAAGGGATGGAACACATTTTTTTCCAGTAAATTTCAGTATTTATCTACAAATATATGAGGAAAGCTACCAAGAGAATACCAATTCTTGCATAACCTTCCTTCTCAAATTCGATCAGCCTATGCAATGGGTAATATGTGATTTTAATTTTGCAAAATAATGTAGCTGCTTATTGTTGGATACGTTCATCTGAAATACTTACTGCCCGCCTGCAGTTAGTCTACCAATGTCAATAGTAAGTGGTATATCTATGATTATGTTGTACCTACATCAAGAGAAACAATACCTGTGAATTGATATCATTGTTTACCATAATATTCTATTCTGAGATATTCTAGTAATGCCAATCAAGTTAAAAATTCATAAATAGTATGCACTATAATCAATAAATTGCAGGGACGAAATGGTATTTCTTAAATCCACATACTTCAAAGTAAGTCCTATGTCGTGGCAAAGTGTAGATCTTTTCAGCTTGAGGTCAACTTTATGTTTTAGTTTGGTTCCATCATCTGCAGTCAAGTAAACTCGAGTTGTGGTTATAACTTGATTTCAACCTTGGCACATGAACATGGTGTAAGATTCTAGAGAACTGTAACATATTATTAATTACCCGAGACAACACCAACAACTAGGAAAGGCTTCTTTGCATGTGAGCCAAAGATGACAAGTTCTCCTGATCCAGGAACCACCTACAGTCATTTGAACGAAGTGCCTTAAATCAGACAGATGACTGAACAAGGATCACACCATGTGCATGTATTTGGAAACATCTTGTAATCATACTTTGTATGCAGTGTGGTGTTTTTTTTGTTTGTAGTTATTCATTATTATCTGCAACATATATGACTTATAAAATAGAGCACCTCCTCTTCTTTTTTAACTATATAGGGCTTTCAGAATTTGTGCATGCGTGTCGTTTTTCTTAAATATTGCCAGAATCTTTCAGGCTAAATTATTCCATCTCTATGCTAGTGGATTATCAGCACGCCTAAGTTCTGCGCAGGCATATTCTACTGTGTTTTTTCTTGTTATGTTGCCTACATTGCAGTCCTCATCGGTACCAACAACTTGCTGCTACATTTTTGTTAGATACCATACACATGTTTGGTTTACCTCGTGTCCTCATTAGTTATCTGGTTATATTCTGCATGATTTTAGTGATTGTGGTAGACATTTACTCTTGACATCTCTGCCTTGCAGGAGGATGCCAAGGATTGAGCCGTTGATGTGCTCACTGATGCATTTACTAGAGCGGAAGAGAGTGATAAGCGGAAATGATTCAGAAGAAAGGCACTTTAAAGTTTTGTTTAGAGGAAACACTGTGGGGTTCTTTCATAATGATTGCATTATCACTTTTGCAAAATTGTGTCATGACTGTGAGACTATTGTTGCTATGATGAGATAGTGATTCTAAGTCATGCAAAATTAAGTCGTTGATGTGATGATCCGCAAAGATCACATTTTTATTTTGATTATCCAATTATCTTTGTTGTTGTTGTGTCGTTATGATTTGTGCTTTGTTGTTGCCGTTGGCACAACTGACCGGATTGCTAAAAGATTTGATTTTTATTTTTCATCTTATCACAATGTAGGACAACTATTGTAACTTGTGCTATGTTGTTGTATCAACACTAGAAACTAGAAAACTCTAGCACCAAACAAGACCTGGGGTGGGGGATTAGTGGGGAATTGAGGGGATTTGGTGGAGGGGAGGGGATCACCAAATCCCCTCCAATCCCCAAGCCTATTGGGTGTTAAAAAACACCAGTACCGAACAGAGCCTGAGGGGGGACAAAGCATATGGGGGGTCTACCCCCCACTCGCCCCCACTGCCACTGCCTCGATTAGAAAACATGCAAGCAATTCAAGTTGATGCAGTAAATTCTTAATCATTTAATTGTCTGTAATTAAGGTTGTATCTTTGTATAATGTGCTTCGTCTCTACAATTCGTTCGCTAGGCGGCTTCATCATTAAATTTATCATTATTTTACATTCTACATGATGGAGACAATGTTTTTTACATGGATTGGGAACCTTACATCCTCCCGGGACTATGACTTAGCCGAGAGGCAGCTAGATACAATCAATGTGTAATCTTTCCTACGCGAATATATATCTTTGTTTTTATGAAACTTTCCATATTCTTGGTACATAGGTTTATGGCTCCAACAGTTGTAGTTTCAGTATTTGAGAGTACCAAATGAAAATACCCCCCCGGAGATATAAACTCCCTCCGCTTCTATGATTTCTCAACACATTTGCAGGCTTCCTACACTGGCGGTTTTGTATCCAATAGGAAGAAAAGAAATGGCCTAAGCTAACAGTTGTTCGGCTGTGTGATTGGATCCCTTCCATTTAAGTATCTTGGGATTCCAATTCACCAGCAAAAGCAAACTAAATATCAATTTGAATAGAAGCTAAGTTATTGGAAGGGCAAGCTTATGTCATATGTAGGTAGGCTCACTCTTATTAATTCTATGCTTACGAGCATGCCGATGTTCATGTTATCTTTCTTTGAAATACCCGCAGGAGTATGAAAAAGATTGAAATTTTACCGACCACGGTTCTTTGGGCAAAGTGACTAGAATATAAGTAAATACATGCTGGCTAAGTGGAACGTACTATGTAGGACAAAAGATGAAGGGGGTTTGGGGATTGAAGATCTAGAGGTCAATAATAAGTGCTCAGTTAGCAAATGGTTATACTATCGTTTATCCTTGAAGAAATAGGGGTGTGGTTGTAGTTACTGCAAAACAAATATCTACACTCCAAAACATTAGCACAGGTAACGGCATAGCCAATGATTCACCCTTTTGGAGTAAATTTATTATTGGGAATGGCCACACTACTAAATTATGCGAATATAGTTGGCTGGGGAGACAAATGTAGCTTTGCGGTATCCAATGGTTTATAATATTGTATAATGTAACGTCACATTTCTAACTATCCATAATGGGAGTAACGTAGGCAGTAACATAGATGCTACCTAAATAAGAAATATAATGTGACACCTAATTAATGAGAAGAGAGAGAAATTGAGTAGTAACTAGTAGTAACATAACACATATCAATGCACGATGAGTCTATAAACTAATAAATGCAAGGCTCAATGTTATCACCCCTATATTACTATTCACTACTACGAAGGTACAACTTAGACTAGTAATATATGCGTGTTAGGCTGGCCATAGTGGGGGTATCATAGCTAGTAACATAGTCTTGTGATTAGCAAACATGGTGATGTGGCAAGTAATTAAAGAAGAGAGAGAGGATTAGAGTAACATAGGTAGATACCGTAACATGTTAAATGCTATGCTACTATGTGTCATGCATGTCAATAAATAAGATCATCTATGTTACTAGTTTATGTTACTATGCACTATAAAAATAGTATCATACAATAGTAACATATGCATGATACTATCATATGTTATTCTTCACTATGAGCAGCCTTAGTCTTTATATTATTCTCCATTGTGAGTAGTCTTAGGCACATCTCCCGTCGGAATGATGTTGGCTGTTGGCAGTTGGCGGCGCAGGAAAGCACGTCCTTGGTTTCTCAACACGTTTGCAGGCTTTCTACGCGTGCGGTTTTGTAGCCAGTAGGAAGAAAAGAAACAGCCTGCTGCTGACTGGCGGTTTGATTCCATGTGTGTGTGTGTGCTGAAACACGATCCTACCACCCACTTATCTGAAAAGGAATCAAATTCAGAATAAACGCCTGCTTAAAGTCAAACAGGAAAACGACAATCAGCCTCAAGGACGTACTTTATTTTATTTATTTTTTATTTATTTTTCAGAGTCTATATATGTACTGCTGGAATCGTTATCCTAAGGCTGGTCATAGTGTGGGTATCATAACTAGTATCATAGTCTTCGGACTAGCAAATATGTTGATGTGGCAATTATTAAACAAGAGAGATGGTTAGAGTAACATAGGTAGATAACGTATCATGTTAAATGCTATATGTTATTATGTGTCATGCATGTCAATAAATGCGATCACCTATGATACTAATTTATGATACTATGCATTATGAATGTAGTATCATACAATAGTAACATCTGCATGATACTACTATATGTTAGTTCCCACTATAAGCAGCCTAATGAGGCAAAGCCCAGACGATAGAGAGGAGGCATGATACGATACATGGCCACTCCCTCCCTCGTATACATGGTCCAACCGTGGAAGGAGTGTTGCCGCAAAAACCATGGCGAGCGCGCCAGGTGTGCGTGTGTGCGTGCATCAAGCGCGACGGGTGCGGTCCGAGCCACGCCAGGTCCATGACGGGGCGTGCGTGTGTAGTGTCTGGCCTTGAGTGTGTATGTGCATGCGTCGTGTTCCGCAACTCCTGTCGATGAGTCCGGTCCAAGGTTGCGGAGCGTGAGCGAGCGTCATAGACGAAGTAGTCAAACACACAGAGTCAAAGAACACCAGGAAGTAGAGAGGGGAACAAAGCTTTATTAATTACGGTTCTCTGTTACAATGATTGCCTCTCTTCTCTTTATATAGGGGTATAGGGGGCAGGGGATAAGAACCCACTTAACGGAAGGGGGGAAACGATAGGCACTTGCTTTGTGCCACGCATGGAAGCCAGACATCGCTAGCCGAACCGAGGCTTCGGTCCATCGGTTTCCCAACACTCCCCTTGGGTAATTATCCGTATATCCATGCCTCAAAACTCCGAAAAACCTAGTGGGAAAAATATGGAGAAAGAGCACATAGTATACGTTGTTGCATTGCACGAATTGTCTCGTTAAAAACCTTAGGTGAGAAACATGAGGAAAACTCACTCAAGGGAAAAAGAGTACAATCCACTCAACTACCTGGCTGAGTACTCAATCATCGGGATCGAGATTTTAGCGACCAATTTGTGAAGTTTCTCCCCCTGAACCTTGCATCTCTCTCACTTTCATCATACTGATTCCACGCACACACCTCTCAAAGGATGATGCCGGTAATGATTTAGTGAACATATCAGCAAGATTGTCACACGACTTAGTATGCAAGACTCTTACCTCGTACATCTGTTGCAGCTCGTGTGCATAGAAGAACTTGGGACTAATATGTTTTGTGAGGTTACTCTTCACATAACGCATCTGAACTTGCGCCAACACAAGCATCATTATCCTCATAGATAATGGTTGGTGTTTGTACGGTATTCAGCCCACACGTCTGTTGAATGTGGCTGATCATCCGCGAAAGCGATACACATTCCTTTGACGCTTCGAATAGTGCTATTTAATATAGCGTTGGAGTACGGAAGAGATACAATTTGAATAGGAATGTAGTGTTGGAGTACGAAGGAGTACAAATAAATATAGAAACAAAACCCTCAGGCCGGACGGCTTTCCCGCATAGTTTTGTCAGAAGTTCTAGAAAGTTATCAAATCAGATTTTCTATTTTTGTTTGGTGACTTACATGTTATCCAACTAGAATTGTTTAGCTTACATTTTTGTGAGATTATTTTATTATCTAAGATTAATGAGGCTAAAAGTACACAACAATATCAATCTCTTTACCTCTTTAATGTTAGTATTAAAATATTCAAGAAGGTTGTGACTATTAGGCTAAATTCGGTTACTAACATGTGATTCGTCCTTCACACACAACTTTTATGCAAGGCAAACACATTCTAGCTGAAGTTGTTATCTTTCATGAAACAGTCTATGAATTAAACCCAAAAAAGTTAAATGGAGTGGTACTCAAAATAGACATTGAAAAGGCTTATGACAAAGTCAAGTTGCCCTTTCTTCAACAGACTCTCGGAATGAAATGATTTTTTACAGAGTGGCGCGCTATGATCGATAGCTTCGTTTCTGGAGATAGTGTTGCCATTAAGGTCAACGATGACATTGGACACTATCTCCAAATGAAGAAGGGATTGCGACACGGTGACTCGTTATCACCCATGCTATTTAACATAGTGGCGGTTATACTAGCGGTCATGATTGAGCTTGCGAAGGTTGCTAGAAAATTGATGGGTAGTAAATCATCTTGTTGATGGTGGTCTCTCCATACTTTAATACGCGGACGATACTATTCTCTTCATGGATCATCACCTCGAGAAAGCGAAAAATAAGAAACTGTTTTTATCAACATTCGATCAACTCTCGGGGTCTTAAGATTAATTTTCATAACAGTGAATTGTTTTGCTTTGGCGACACTCAAGACGAGGCCCGCATTTATTTTGAACTGTTCATATGCGGGCTGGGTCAGTTTCCGAACACATATTTGGGAATACCGACACATTATCATAGTCTCACAAATGTTGAATGGAAACATGTTGAGGAGAGACTACAAAAAAGACTTATTAGTTGAAAAGATAAATTGTTGTCTCTGTGTGGAACATTGGTCCTCATAAATTATGTACTAAGCAATATGGTATTATATATGATTTATTTCTTCCAGTTGCCAAAAGGATTTTTACATAGATTGGATTATTTCTGATCAAATTTATTTAAGCTAGGAGATAGCAAGAGAAAAAATATCGACTAGCTAAGTGGAGCGTGGTTTGCCGTCCCAAAGACCAAGGTGGGTTGGGAATTCATGACTTGGAGGTTAAGAATAGGGCCCTCCTTGGAAAACGGTTGTTTAAATTACTGACGGAAAATGGTGTATGGCAAAGCCTCCTAAGAAGGAAATATGTGGGTTTCATGGCGGTATTCCAAGTATATTGGAATCCTAGGGATTCCCACATTTGGGCGGGTCTAATGGCTACGAAGAAAATTTCTTGTGCTATGGATCCTTCCCTATCAAGGACGGCTCAGAAGTTAGATTCTGGGAGGACAAGTGGTGAGGAAAGGCCACACTTCGGGAACAATATCCGTCTCTATACAACATTGTGCGCCACGAGGGTGATACTATTGACACGATCATGGAATCATTTTCGCCAAATGTGACGTTCTCAAGGGATTTAATTGGACCGAGACACCACTCCTGGAACATCTCGCTCCACCGGTTCCACATGGTGCAATGGCCACATGGATTGGATGTATTCCGATGGAACCTCTACAGGAATGGACAATTCTCAATAGAGTCCATGTGTAGAACGTTAATGCAGCCTAATGTGTGAGTTGATAATAACAAGAAAATCTGGAAGATGAAGATATATCTTAAGAGTAAAGCCTTTGCATGGTATATTCGTCGCAAAGTCATTCTTACTAAAGATAACCTTATCAAGAGGAATCGGCATGAAATTCCGTAATGTGTTTATTGTCACCATGATGAGGCTATAAAACATTCATTCGTCCAGTGCAAATTAGCTCATTCTATATGACCAGTCATTCAAATAGCTTCTGATTTGTATCCTCCTTATTGTGTTGCTAATGTATTTGACAAGTGGTAGCATGAGATTGATCACAGAATTAGAACTCTTCTTACAGTGAAAGCGCTTGCCGTTATTTGGTTGCTTTGACTATTTAGAAATGTGAAGGTTTTTAATAAGAAAAATACTACTTGATGCAGGCTATCTACAAATATACTGGGACTCTTCGTTTATGGTCGTCTCTATAATATATGGAGAATCAAGACCTTTTTATGAAGATATGTACATGATTTAAGGTTACAGCAAGGGATACTTCCAACATGAATAACAACATTATCTTAGGATTGCCCCCTCCCCCCTCCGCTTAGGCCTTATACAGACTATACATGTCTCTCTTTGTATTTCTCCTTTTTATTTCTTAATTACCTAGATGCCGGATGTAATACTTAAATCTTTCGGTGGTCCTTTCCAAAAAAGTAGTCAGTATGCTACAGGTAGTGACTGACATTAGCACGGTTTGTTCGCACAAAAACAGACAAAAAAGGAAATATCGCACATGTCTGGCTTAGGCCTTATACAGACTATGCACGGGTTCTCAGCCGCAGCATTAAATGGCTGGGCAGCTTTCTACGAGCATCTTACAAGTCCCCTGTGCATGTTTGTTGAGTGGAGTTGCCAGGCGCATGCAGCCAGGACTGCTTTGCTTTGTACCAGTCGAAAATGTTCCCATGAAACCCCGCTGCTGCACAATCACCCCCCTTGGCCTCCCCCCCCCCCCCCCCCCCCCGACCCCCCGGTGAGCGGCCCGGCGCGGAACTCTAACCGCCATAAGCCACATCCTCCCCACCCCTCCCTTCGCTGCCGTCGACAAGCGTCGCCGCACAAACCCTGCGCGGCGTCGGCGGCGGCGTTCCTTCTCTCCTCTTCGCCGATGCTGGAGTTGCGGGGATGCTCCCCTGGGCAGAAGAGGAGCTCGATGACTCGGACGCTGGGGGCGAGTGCGACGCGGCCGGCACGAGCTGGAGGCGGGGCGACACAGCCTTGCGTGCTAGCGGCGGAGCGGCCCGCGCGGGCTGAGGACCGCTGCTTTGCGGGCGCGCGTGGATTTGGCGTGTCGCGGTCGCAGCTGCTGGTATGGCGGTCGGCTGGAGGTGGGGCGGCGGGCCCGCGGGAGCTAAGCGGAGACGCGTGGGTGCTGTGGGAGCGTGGCGAGCAGGGACCATGTCCGATCTGGGCAGGTCTCTTGTGCGGCATGCTCTTGGCTTTCTCGACGCAAATCTATCGGGGTAGCTGGCCGACGACCTCCTAGGCACGGCTTGAGGGCGTTATGTGAAGCTGTGCTTGTGCACCTTAAAGTTGATTTGCAGGGGGAGCTGGCTGGATCACGGGTTTGGGTGGATGGCCGGAGCAGTCGACGACGACGCCTACGGGCACCGTTTTCCTTGTCGGAGGCATCGATTTTGCAGTGCATCCCTTCCCTTGCCTGACATTTCTTCGGGGGAAACCCTAGATCCGGTCTGTCGGATCGCACGATGACGATGCTATCGGCTTCGCTCGGTGTCGTATCTCCTCTTGAGGACATTGTCTTGAGGATCGACTTGGCTAGAAGGACTCGGGGCTCGTGTAGGTAGTTGGCGACGGCTGTGTAGCATCTTCCGGAGAGCAACAGAAGCACCCTTCACAGGCAAGTGTGCCAGGCGAGTTATGCTGCCAACTTCGTGGGATTGAAGCGACATATGTTTTCTCTATCGGACATAGCGTTCCTCTTTGATGTCGTCGAGTTGCGGATTTTCTTATGGTAGCCCGGATTGATACATCGATTTTGGGTGTGCATTTTGGTAGCAGCGAAAGCGCTCGAGTGGTCCGGCCGGGTGTGTTGTGGGGTATTGACCTTCTGGCGCGTTGTATGTTTGGTAGTGCTTTAGGCCTAGTCTTGTTAGGCGCTGCGTAGGTTTTCACACGGTTTCCCTCGATAAACTGAGCAACCCTTTTTCATTTCTTCTTTATTAGCACTCGCCTTGCGGTGCATTCCTCCTCGGGGGTGTTACTTGTAATACCCTTTCTAATCAATGAATTTGATAGCTCTCTGGCCAATGTTCCAAAAAAAACCGCTGTTGCATGCATGTCAGCCTAAACTTTATCTGTGTTTGCACACACGTATTACTCCCTAATGCATATTAGGTTTTCTAAAAGTCAAATATGTCACGTTTTTAGAATAAACTATCAGCATTCAAAATAATCCCTCCGAGATATAAGAGTGTTTAGATCTAAACGCTTTATATTTCTTTATAAAGAAAGTACTATGTAAATACTACCTTCGTTCCTAAATATAAGTCTTAAGATATTTTACTAAGGGACTACATACGAAGTAAAATGAGTGAATTTACACTCTAAAGTATATCTATATACATCCGTATGTAGTTGTCTAATGAAACCTCTAAAAAGACTTATATTTAGGAACGGAGGGAGTAGAATATAAAAGTACATTTCATGATTAATGTCGTAATACTAATTTTGTAGGTTCAACGTTGAATTTTTCCCCTCAAACCTGATCAAACAGACATATTTAGATTTTTTAAAAACAAAATACGCACTAAATTTTGGAACGGAGGAAGTATATATATTACTTACAGCTTGTTTCAGCCATGAATCAGAGAACTATTAATTTCCCAGGATCATGAAGCTAAAGGCTGGTGATCGCTCAGCATGGCAGGTGCAGGTAAAGTGGTCAGCTACCCACCGTTTGTTGCTTGATGCAGGGCAAGTATCATTTGGCGCTCATTTCTGTGGACTGAAACCATTTGGCGCTCATTTCTAGCTTTTCAGCAAATCAATCAATCACTGGCCCTGTTTGGATCCTAAGGTTAGAGTTAGAGTTGGTTAGATTGAACTCATCTAACCCTCAAAAATCCAAACATGAAGGGTTAGAGTTGGTTAGATGCATCTAACCCACACAAAAAATCTAACCCACCCAAGAGGTGCTTTTTTGGGTTAGAGTTAGGTGGGGCTCAGAAAAAGTTACTTTTCTCTCTCCCTCCACCACACAAAATCCTAGATAAATGAGTCAAATGATTGGAAAAAATGCATTTATTGACAATCTAACCCTTCCATCCAAACACCTCTTTGGTTAGAGTTAGTTCAAGGTTAGTCTAAAGTTAAAATGTAACTCTAACCTCTAACCGAGTTAGAGTATTCAAACAGGGCCACTGTATAGTACTAGTAATTACTACTACTAACTAAAAGAGAGGTACTGCCCCTGAACCAAACGGAGCAGAAAAGCCTAAAAGGCTGCCGAACACCAGGCCCAGCGATATCTGCACCACGCTTCGACGCAAAAACAAATCAGAGGCAGCGTTTCGTCCCAAAGCAAATTAAGTCAGAAGGCAGCCACTAGACATTAGTTAGTGCCACACGGACTACAAAGGTTTGATTTGATCATCACGTGAGTAGTAGAATACTATGCATACATTTTTTTAAATATGATTTTGACCATAAATTAGATCAATAATACATAGATCATGTTACTGGAAAAATATACCATTGAAAACTTTTTTCGAATGCGAATTCAATGATATAATTTTTAAGACACATAACCCGTATTTTATTGGTTAAATTTATGATCAACCTGAAATCTTAAAAACCATGTGTGCACTATATTATCGAATGAAGGAAGTATTTACTATCCCTCACATGAGGTACTAGAGTGATGCTTTGGTGCATCTGAATCGTTGAAGCCTTCAAACACATCTAGAGATCAATGAAAAGGTGAAGCTGGCGGAATCAAATCGCCATGCAGGACAGAAATCGAGATCCGATCAAAGAAACTCTTCCGGTACTTCTCGCGAGATGAATCCTCTTCATTTGGTTCTTTTTTTTCTTCTTCAGTTTGCTGTATTCGCCACCAAACAAATCAGGTGCTATTTATCTTAACAACAAGCTCGGTCACCCGTACTGTTGCTCGGCTAGATTATATTGTGGATCCTGCTTCAATATGAGAAAGTCCTTTATGTCTTGTATAATTCTAGTATTTTATTGACTGTCAATATAGCTATATTGTTGCCTGGAATAATGGTTACATAATTCTTGTCTTTTGTGGCATACCGTTCATCCATTCTTATATTACTTTGTTGCGCAGTAGTTGTCTTTGCTTCGCGTGTTCTCTCTTACTATTATCACTTGGTGTTGAATACCTATTGCATTATTACTTGTAACATGGTACGTACATTTGGATACTTTTATTGTTAGAAAAATACTACTCCTTCTGTGAACTAATATAAGAGTATTAGGTCACTACTTTAATGATCTAAACGCTCTTATATTAGTTTACGAAGGGAGTATGTTGTAACTTGATAAAATAGATGTTGTGACTAAAGGCACGGTTAAATTAGTTTACGGAGGGAGTATTTTGTTACAAAGTCTCCAGAAAGATGGTTATAAAAACTCCCTCATCTTTTGCATATCTAATTGTTGGATTTCTTGTTACTCCCTCCATCACAGTTTAGAAGGCACGGTTAAATTTACGTGCATTTCCACAATAGACAAGGCTTAAGGCGCATTTCATTTACTCCTAACAACTAATTAGTATCCCGCTGTACTATTTTTATATGCATGCGTAGTGCGAATACTATTTTTCAGCCCATCTCACAACCAATTAATAAACATCTAGGTTCTAAAGAATTTCCAAACATGCCTTCTAAACCGTAACCAAGGGAGTATAATCCAATCCCTACATTAATGGCTCCCGTACTTAATGCCCCTTTCCTCAGTTGACTCATCATTCGTCATAATGAAGCTAGAATGCATGATCATCTTAATTGCGACAGTAGATCTAATTAAATCAATACATTGATGTCTAACCTCGCAAAAAATACATTGATGTCTAGTAGTACTATACTCTTTGTTCTCTTTAATTATCCACTTAAAGTCATCGACTATATTTTCTTCATTTGTTAAGTCGACTATGGAAAATCGAAAATGACCCTCCAAGGGCAAGTAATTGTCAGCTCACCTTTGACATTCATCAACGGAGGCACACCATCATTTGATAGGTTCTCTTGAACACTAGTCGAAAATGGAGCTATAGTCCCGGTTGGTAAGGGCCTATAATTCCGGTTCTCCAACCGAGACTATTAACTTGGGACTAAAGCCCTTTCACCTTTAGTCCCTGTTTGCCACGAACCGGGACTAAATCCCTTCCACGTGGCTGGCAGAGTGTGCCAGGGGGCAGGGACCTGTAGTCCCGGTTGGTAACACCTCCCGGTTGGTAACACCTCCCGGTTGATAACACCAACCGGGACTAAAGGATTCTATGATTTGGGGTTTCAGGGTTTTGGAATTTTAGGGTTTAGGGTTTAGGGTTTCAGGGTTTTGGAATTTGGGGTTTCAATCAGATAATAATCAAGCATTATAATGGTATTGAAACTAGAACTAAAGAGATGCGTGGACGTAGCTAGTACTACTTAATTAACTGATGATATCAGGAAATGATAAAAGGAGTCATTGATTAACTTATGATATCAGGAAATGAACTAAAGAGGCCGATATAGTGCGATAGTGATTGAAATTACCGGTCAAGAATCAACTTCACAGGCATGTACTCGTCTTCGTCTTTTCTTAGTGAGTCGAGTACTTGAACTTTTGCCTTGTCAATATAAATGACGAGCAGGATAAAGTGGAATTTGCGTTGTATAAGCAAAATAGAATTTATAATAAGAAAAATAGAATTTATATTACAAGACAGCAATAACACTCACTTGAAGTTGTAAGGAAATAATACTATTTCATTGTGACTTCGTATCTCCGAAAACCAAAACAAGTTCTCCTTGTCTCTTCTCGGAAATCCAATATTGCCTTTTCATGAATGGTATTTGGGTCAATGAAGCCAATGTCCATCTATTTTCATTTCAGACATCTTCATTCTGCATACCACACACATAAAAGAATATAGTAAGGATAATTAGAGGCAAATGAACGAATCGATGAGCTAGGGACTTGAATTAGTGCGTCTTATTTGTATAATTGCCAAAATTCTGGATTATCAATCCACAAATCTTTTTCATTGAAAAAATGCTCTGCCTTAACTTTCACCATTAGGGACTGACACCCCATTTCTGCTTCCTTCATGTACCAGGTATGCAATCTGTACATTTTCGTTGGTAGCAGCTTGACAAGCTCAGGCCTGACGAGAGGTTTCTTGGATTGAAATGTCCATACAAGTTGGTTATTCCTTCCCACCATGGTGGGAATGCTCTCGTTGTCTAGGAGTTGTTCAACAATGACACCGGCCTCTATAGCCATCTTTTTAGCAACATCGGATCGACTATGAACTCCTCGGTACCCACCTTTAGCGACGGGATCGATTGCACTGACTGTTCTCCCAGCTGGAGAATGGTTTTCCTTCTTCTAGTAAGGAGCGCCGCCTTCGTTTGCCCTTTTTGATATGACTTGGCAATGGAGCGGGTCCACTAGTAGAGAAGAGGGCTTTCATCCACTTGATGAAATCCCATTAGTCCCGGTTCACTCACGAACCGGGACCAATGGGGGCATCGTCCCGGTTCGTGAGGCCAGGGCGCCGGCCGGGCCTCGTGGGCCATTTGTCCCTGTTCGTCTGACCCCTTTGGTCCCGGTTCCATACACAAACCGGGACCAATGTGCCCCACTCCTGGCCCACAACCATTATTCCCGGTTTGTGGCTGGAACCGGGACCAAATGTTGAACTTTATCTCGGTTCCAGCCACAAACCGGGATCAATGGTTGGCCTATATATACCTCCTGCCCGTGAGCAGAGCAGTGCACTGCTCTGTTTTTTTGGCCGGCCGTGGGAGAGCTTTGTGGTGCTCTAGCTTACCTCCTATGCACATGAGGTGTTCGATGAAATTCCCAAGCCACACTTAAGCTTTCTCCTCTCGAAGCTCCTTGTCCAAGCTCCATTTTCCTCAAGTTTTGTGTAGCTTCCGCGGTCCGTTCTTGTCCCGTCCTCGTCCTCACCGCCATCGATCGTCCGCGCCCATCTCGGCGTCGGCACCACTGTGGTTAGTCTCTTCTTCTTATCTTCTTTCTAAAAGAAAAAAATCTTACTTGTATGATTTAGATAGATACTTATGTAATTTTCTTACTTTTATTATTGTTTGTTATTATATAGCGATGGTTTTGGTATCCGCCTCCGTCGGCCCTCGTCCTGTCTATGATTCAGATGTGGTATATATTATATTTTATAACTATTTATTTTTATTTAGTGTTTATGAAAATTATGCCGACGAACGTGACATAGATTTTTTAATCTTGGAGGTATGTGAACCGGAAATTTCAACCGACATAGAAATTCTTGCCAACAAGTTAAATTTGGATAAAAAAACAATTACTTAAATTTTTTTTACAAAGAGTTGAAAAAAAAAGACGATATTGGAGTTGGATGTTGCCGCTACTTACCTGTAGCGTGGTCGGCCGACCAACACTACTATTAATTTTGTGTAGTAGCAGCGCCATCCCCACATGCTGCTGCTAGGGTCTTACCCCGCGATACTAATAAGTTTATGTATTATTAGTTTTCCTTGGCTCATCTTACACGGTATATAGGTAGAAACTATATACACATACACATATAATGAAACTATATCAGACAATAATCATCAGAGTGCTACAACATAGTGACATCATGCATCCGCTTCACCATGAGCGATCATTATGAGCAAGAGTGCAATTATATAGTTTTTGAGCCGGTTCTGAGTCATCTCTAGCGATAGCGTGAACCTCAAGTTACTAGCTTCCGCTTCACTCTCCATGGAAACTCTTTGTGCTTGCTGCCCGGGAAGCGGAAAACTTGGGCCCGACACTCTGGTCACTCGTCGTACACTCCTGGAATCCTTCCTATATACATGACATAGCACTTCTTCACTATATATGATCTATATCCCTGACATAAATGCATCGTCACCAAGAGAATGCATTGATAATATGCAACATAATATAATTAAGTAACACGAAGAGAAAGATTTAGCAAATAGAAGAAACATATAGTAAACATAATTAACGAAGTTGATCATACCCAAACTAAATAACTAGAGCACTATGTAAGTTCTAGAGGACCGTTTACATCACAAAGTTTCATTGTACAAAAATTCAAAGTAGTAACTCAATGGACATATCATCATTATCGTCGTCAATAACCAGAATTTCCACCCGTCCATATCCGGGAGGATGCATTGTATGTTCGTAAAAGGTGTCATGCCCTGACGCTATAGGCCTATGCGAGTTCACATGATCGTTTTGGTGTAAGAACATCACATCCTTTTTGACGATGTCTTTCATGATGATCGTCGCAATGTCTTGTTGGATGCGAAAGAAGTCATTTGTGAGTTCATGATAATACTTCCAACTTGGGAGCTATTGTTGCGTGCTCTTTATGATGAAAATACTTTTCACTTAGGAGCTATTGTTGCATGCTGCTTACATCTTAATCGAACTAGATGAAAAATTCATGGCGACATTTATGCCACACGCTTAGTAAAGCGTTTTAATGTCGTCATAGGCCCCACTGACTATTTATTGCCTAAGGTTTATCTTGATCACCAGTCTACGATAGAGCACCGGTTCATTGGTGAAAACCTCAGCCACCGCAGAACCTTCGTTACATTTTAGTATTCAGCATGAAAACTCGTGATATTATTACCCTGACTTCACCTTCTTTATTTGATCATCATGCCACGTACGGGTATACCGTCATGCCAACAGACATAATTGCTTATCATAGTGAGTTGTCTGCCATGGAGGCCAAAGCCCAGGCGTGGGATGCTTAGGTGCCTCAGCAGCAATATTTTCCTGGACCTGACGGCTATTATCAATGGTGATAACCAAGCTAGGCAAATGCCTAAGCTTGGAAGAGTACATACTTCTCACCGATGAATATATTACATTCATGTTCACACACTTCATATAAATTACCGGTGTTCATCCTCTTTCATTGTAAATCCATGTTAGTTCTTTTTTTCTTTCTTCTGGTTTGTTTGAAAAACCTTAGAAAATTCAAAAATATTTCTCGCTTCTTTTTTATTTTTCTTTTTCATTTAAGTACTTGTAGTATTAAATGATAAACCTAAAATATTTCCTTCACTTGTTGGGAGCTGTCCCGTTTAAATATTTTTTCTTGTTGTTGTTTTTTCCTTTCTTTTTTGCTTTCTTCGAGAAATAGCAAACACTCCAAAAATATTTCAGTGTGTTTCTCTGAACTTTTTTTCTTTCCTTTGCACTGATGAAAGGAGAAGACCATGATGAAAATGTTGAGTAGCTCTCGTATGCTTTATTGTCGATCGAAAAGAGACAATATTACCATGTCTTCTCCTTTTTGCAACAATACCTTGCAGATTCCAGCTTAGTCCACGACAGACATGCACTATTATTATTATCACATCATTCAGTCATGCAAGTGAAAGGCAATAACGATGATATTTGATAAAGTGATTGTGGCAAAGGAAACGAGTATGAACGTTTCTTGTTCTCCGTTTTTGAAAGTATGTTTGGCTCGTTCGATCTTCATTCAGTATATTATGAGTGAACATGTTTATGATGACAATGAGGGATTATAGTTTTTCATGCCATGCTTAAATAGATAGGAGTGGATAATACAATGGTAAATTGTATAGTTGTAGTAGTTCGACGAAGAGATGACGATCCAAATGTAGTACGCATAGTAGATATATGTTTTAGAAATCTGAAACAATGAAAACAGCAAGCTAACAATTGATATTTCTAGAAGTCAAACATTAGGAAATTCGATCGTATTTATAGAGAAAAATACGTACATCTAGTATATGAAATGCACATCAATGAATAAATCATGAGTTAGTCTTACATAATGTATATGTTTGATAGTTTAGATGTAGACATATCTATAAACTTGATCAAAATTGGCAAAGTTTGGCTTGTAGAAAAATCTACATGTGCTACATTGTGGAATGGAGGGAGTACTAGTCAAATCCTTCATGGATGAACTGACATGATGATCATGCACTGATCTGTGATGGATGAATACTGTCATGTATCAATTGATTTCTTGTATTATGGAGTTTGACGTCGCCGAGTAGTTCGGAGGTCCTAGGCAAGATGCCTGCGCATTTTTGATCTAGCGTCCTTGCTTTACTCATCATTTTTAAGGCAAAATTGTTTAACTTGTCTATAGCCAGACCTAACCTTTTATTTAATATCGGATCTTGCGACCCCTATTTGTAATATATTGTTTTATGTTTAATTTATGTCGTAGAGTTGTGTTGTGGTACTACCGTGAGTCACTTTGATGATCGTGCATGCTGTGTTTATGATTAGTGCACGGTCATGAATGAGGCCGTCACAATCATGGCTGGCGTACCTGATCAATTGGTTGAATTTGTTCAGATATTTAGCCACTGTGAGGGTGCATGTCCTAGGGATAGAAATTCCCTCTGTTTCAGCTTGATGATCACTTTTGGAATATGAGCTTTTTTGAACTGTTCTTTGAATTCAGCCCAGTTGGGGTTTTCTCCTCCGTTCAGCATCTCTTTGAGATTATCTCACCAAACTCCTATAGATCCCTCCTGATAATGAGTGGAAAAAGGAACCTTGTCTATCTCATCACAACGAGTGATTTTCAGTTTCTATTCAATGGTCGTTAGCCAGCCATCGGCCTCCAGAGGTGTGATTGCTTGAGAGAAGTTAGCGTGTTGGTCCTGTGAAACTCTGTCAGTTTAGATCTGGATGCATCGACATTCCCTTTTCCCTTTTTATTGTTATTGCCATTCCCATTTCCGCTGTTATTGACGTTCCTTTTTATTGTTATTGCCATTCCCATTTCCGTTGTTATTTACATTGGTACGGAGTATATTCACGATGTTTGTCGTGCCAATCTGCTCTTCTCAGCTTTCTTCTAGCATAATGAACAATAGAAGGATGGGCACGCTTTGCTGCGCCGTTAGATTAGAAAAACCTAATCAATCTGTTTTAAAATACAATATGTATTATTATTTTTAAAAATCATTTTTTTGAAGTTTGATTAAATTTGTAGATAAATATATCAATATTGGTAATATCAAATAGTTGTGATTAGATTCATCGTTAAATGAATTATCATATCTTTTATTTAATATTATGGATGTCGATATTTTTACTCTCACCTTGGTCAAAGTTGAAGAATTTTTCTTTCCAAAAACCTAATACCCCTTATATTTTGAAACTAACGGATTGTTTTGTTTGATGTGTCTGGGGGAGATAACAAAGTGTATTTTATTTATATTTGTAATTCGATAATTTGATGGGCATTTTGTGGTGTGATTCTATATTATATGCCAACCAACCTTATATATGTGGGAAACAATTTACGTTGAGGGCTCCATGGAAGTCATTGATATGTTTTTATAGGCCGACTGTTGTTGATTGATTTGAAAAAACTGTTAGTTTGATCAAAATCGTAAACCAAACCCGTTAGGAATCATAATGCATTTGTCTAAAGAATTGAAGGAAAGAGTTTTGAGAAATTTTTGACCCCGTCAAAATCGGATGACCTAGTTTTAATTGACGCCTTACAGACCTCAATTGAATTTGACTCTTTAAAACTAACGAGTATAGTGTTATACAAGTACAAATAAAATAATTAAATGAGAGAGCTTTGAGAAATTATTGATCAGGTTAAAACTGGGCGTAACAATGTCAATTGAAGACCTCAATTGAATGTGGACTCTCCAATTCTAGAAAGATTTTATGTGATCCCAGCGATGATCATATGGAAGAGGTGGTGGCGGTTGTTCGGCAGGTCTGCCATCTTGTCAAGCGAACCGACGGACAGGGGTGCCTTCGTTTACACTAGCACTCTCATCCATCCTCTACATGATATGTCGACCAAATCCAAATAAGAACCAAATCAACATTGAGCTAATGCATAAAACCACCACATTTCAGGCCGCGTATGCGAAAAACAACCTAGTCCCTAATTCCATGCCAAAAACACTGTGTTTCTGGTAATCTTGTTGCAAAACACATCGATCGGAGTGTTTGCCCCGTTTGATCACTTTCTAACAAGTAGACACATACGGTAAGAGCTGATTAGGCAAACAAAATTACACACACACTCCTAATCAATAATAGAAAGCAATCAACCCCACCCACCCACACCGACTGTGCCGCGCCACCCCACCAGCTCCCGCCGTCGCCCCCATCGGCTCCTGCATCCGCTGCCAGAAGCCCACCGTTGGTCGGCCGGACGCGGAGACGAGGAGGTACCGGCTCCCGTCGCTGCCGCAGGAAGCCCACCGCCGACCATCCACGCGGAGACGACGAGGAACATGCTCCCATCACCCCCACCCCCGAAACTACTTGTGAGAAAGTGATCAAAGGGGCCAAACACTTCGGTCAGTGTGTTTTGCAAAAAAGATTACCAGAAACGCGGTGATTTATGTAACTAATTAGGCACTCGATAGTTTTTCGCAAACAAAGCCTGAAATGTGATGGTTTTATGCAATTAACTCCAATCAAGAGCAACACACTGATCTTAATAATTATACATGGGAAAATATATGTCGACCAAATCCAAATAAGAACCAAATGGGAAAAAAGAAGATAATTAATTATACATGACGCTGATGAATTATTTCTACAAATTAAACTGAAATAAGCACTAGAACGACAAGGCACAGCAGTTGCACGATCGATATGGATACTACGGGTGGGTACATGCATGCATGACGACGATACTGATACAGAAGAGTTGCGGCGGGCGATCTAGCTTAGCTAGTCTGCCGGCGTGACGGTGGCAACGGTGTCAGTGACCCAGCGGGAGCATGCGTAGACGGAGCAGAAGGCCTGCAAGGTGGTGAGCAGCAGCATGCTGAGGGTGGCGAGGAAGGTGAGCATCTTCTAGGAGCTGAGCACATACTTGCGCATGCACCGCTTGGCCTTGACGCGCCACCGCCCGTCGTAGTATCGGTTCACGTCCTCGATCACCGCGTCCAACTCCGGCACCCTGGAGTGGTGCACCGACCGGCTCATGCCGTTCCACATCCTGGCCGCCTCCTCGTCGCTCTTCATGCGGTTGAGCAACACGCCGCGCTTGCGGAGCAGCGCCACGTCCTCGCCCGTGTCCACGATGCCGTTCATCAGCTCCGTGTACCGGGTGAGGGCCAGCGGCCCCGACGCGGCGGATGACTCGTAGGCCACCAGGTTCCGGAGCACCACCTCCGTGTTGCAGTCCAGGGTCACCGCCGGTAGATGGAGCGTCCTTGTCTTGCCGTTGAAGGCGATGGTGGACAGCATGCCGTTGGTCGGCGCCAACTGAATGCCGCTGCTAACCAGCTCGGATACCGAAGGGATGGTGATCTCGGACGCCTCGCTCCCGTCGCCGTCGGCGGGCATGAGCATGTTCACCTTGGACGCCGAGATGCCGGTGAGCATCTTCCATGGCGCCTTGGCCGCAAACACCATCGGCTTCAACACGTGACGCAGGCGGCCGCTCTTGAGCCTCGACGCGATGCGCCACATAACGGCCAACAGCTGCATCACGTACTTGCTCTCCTTCTCCTGGCCGCCGCCGTCCGGTCGCTGCTCCTCGATGTCCTCATCGACGTGGCCGTCGCCGTCCGGTGGCTGCTCCTCGACCTCGACCTCCAAGTGGCCGGCTTTAGCTGAGGGTTTGGGCACGAGCAGGTGGTAAAGCAACTCCAGCAGGTGCGCGTGGTTGGCAACGTCGATCTCCTTGTCCGGGAACGGGAAGTTGCCCTTCATCTTCAAGGGGCAGACCTCCTTGATGAGGCCAGTGACCATGGCATTGAGCCGCGTGGTGGACTCCGACTCGTGGACGGACTGCTGCGCGTCGAGGATCTCTCGGAGGACCAAGAGCGGGATCTGGTTCTCCAGCATGAGCAAGTCACGGAGGATGAGGCCGTGCGCGGAGGACTTCCTCCCGGTCCCGCCCACGTCGGCGAGGTGCGCCATCCTACTGCTCACCGGGAGCGGGAGCACCCTGTGTGTCTGTCGCTCAGCCACGCATGCGGGTGTGGCGTGGTGGATCGCGAGGAACTCGAGCAGGAACGCGCCGTCGACGAGCATCATGAGCGACAGCGTCTCGCCGCCGAGGTCGAGGTAGCGGTGGTAGTGGGCGCGGACCTTGGACTCGTGGAGCGCCAGCTTAGAGACCAGGTCGTCGAGGCCGCCGCGCCCGAGGGTGGTGAGCGCGCGGCGGGCGGCGTCGATCTTGTAGCCCTCCATCTCGTACAGCTCGGGGCGCCAGTGGTGGTAGGGGCCGAGGGCGATGAACTGGGGGGCGTAGGCCTCCGGCTTGTGCACCTGCAGCTGTTTGGGCACGTCGAACACAGACACAGGGATGCCGTCGCCGTCCTCCTTGCTCCTCCGGAGCGACTGCCGGATATTCTCCACCCACCCGGACTCCTCAAAGCCGTAACGGTTGCTGCGGGGGGGCGGCTGCTGTTGTTGATCGGAGGCGGCGGCCGCCATTGCAAGCTCTACCTCTGCCTCTATCTCTATCTCTATCTCTATCTCTATCTCTATCTCTACTCTACCGTGGGCTGTTGCTTGCTAATCTATGTTCTGATGAACGGTAGAGAGAGGCGCTACATATATAGAGAAAGCGTTGCTGGACTGCCTATGCGTACGGTACGGCATAAACCCTATGCATGCATGCCCACCACATATTTATGATTCTCTCACTTCCTCTCCCATCCATGCCGGCAGCCCGTAGTGACGTCGCCTCGCTACAGTGCCACCACACCAGCCAGCAACAGGCCACCGGCGTCTTATATGGATACGTCAAGTCAAGTCATGCTTGATACACAAGGCTAGACATACAAAAACTTACAAAGGTTTATTTAACCTTTCAAACTAACTCTTCTTTTCCCTTGATTTTCAATGAGGATGGGGCCCCTCATCTCTTAATTACCAATTATAATCTTACACATCAGTTTGTACGTAAAATCTTTACGTAATCCTTTGTAAGTGTAGCATTACTCGACCTGGGGCATATAAAGCTAGGTTGATTTAAGGGAATACTCTTTGGTTTCTTGTTTTACGTACATGCAAGTAATATGAGTTTTTTTAGTAATTATTACAAAACTCAAAATAGTTGTGAAGTATTTTTAGATTAAACTTGAATTTATTTTATAAATTTTCACAAAGAAAAATGCAACATTGATTTCCGGACAAGAAAGATAATATTTATGTGCTATTATAGGTCACTATTCACATTTTTTTGACCGAAAATTTGTCTTTTTTCTAAAAAAAGTCAAAGTGTAATTTTCTTTTTGTGATTTTTTTCACAATTACAATGAGAGGTCAAGTTTATTTCAAATATATTTTTGGAATTTTTTGAGTTTATGTTGGATTTGTTTCTGCATATGGGATGCATATAAATCCAGGTTCCAAAAGTTCCCCTCCGATGCATATGTTACTAGTCTATATTACTATTCCCTCCGTCCGGAAATACCTGTCCTACAAATGTACATCCATTTATACATTTCTAGGACAAGTATTTCCGGACGGAGGGAGTACCTTTTATAGTGGGGAGTAATGTAAATGTGGTGTCATGCAATACTTCATTTATTAGTTTGTAGATTCATTTTGCCTTGCGACGTACATGAATTCTCTCGTACCCCCTCCTTGCTCGCCCCTTCAGGGAGATCGGCGGGGGAGGGGGCTGGGGGGGCAACCCTAGCCGCGGGGGACAGCGCGTGGCAGAGCCCGTGCGTTCGACGACGGTGGCGGAGGGCTGCTCCTCCTTCTCCGACTGTACGACGACGATGGCGTCTGATCTGCAGAGGTACAATCTCTTCCTCGATCCATGACGGCACAATGGCTCATGCTGGAGGCATTTGTGGTAATGCGGGGTGAGATGGTGAGAGGTTGGAGGTGGGGATGGGTGTGGCCGGTGGCGGCGACAACGTTCGGCCCAGATCCGGTCTTGGCGGACGTGGGGTGACTCTGGCCTGGATGAGAACATGGCGGCGACAGTGTCCCCTCTGTCAGGGATGACGGGCCAGATGATGGGTCCTCTGGGCGGAGCCAGTGGCGGTAGATCTTGTAATCGCGCACTCGGGGACGTTGCAAGACGTGCATGACGGCTGGAGCTTCCTCCAGCGTCGAGGACGCGTGAAGCCGGATTGCGGCGGCTATTGCTGTTGTATAGACCATGAAAACGGCTGGTACGATGGTGGGTGCTCCCTGTAGCACCTAAAATAGGGGTGGTGGCCCCTCTTCATTAGCGGTGTTGGACTCCGAGATCGTGTGGGTGATTCGGAGTCTAGATCTTGAGGTGGTGACAACCTTCTGAGGCTCGAAGCGGTATGGGACGTCCCTTCTATCAACATATCGAGTTTGATGTGGCTCAGCAGGTGACACATGTGCCTCATTCGAAGTTGTCGGGCGGTGCCTGTCGTCAGCAGATGAAGCCACCGATGGATTTGCTATCGGCGGATGCTACATACGGCATCTTATATGGATACGTCAGTTCATGCTTGATACGGATAGGATATGCACGCTAGCTGTGGCAGAGGTGTCACATTTAGCTTGTTGTTGTCGAATTGAAGATGGTGCGACTGTAGCGGGAGGCATGCAATATGTGATGTCTTTGTCTTCCGTTGTCTCTTCCAGAGGTATCTGGCTATCGAGGTGTCGATAGACGAATAATTGTGGATGGTACAGACAACCTCAACGACGAGTTTATGCATTCTGGTAGAAACGCAAGATCTTGATCGGACAATGTTGTCTCGTGCCTATGTCATGATCTTCCTAAACGTGCTGGATTGAAGCTTGGCGTTGGGGACACTCTTCCAGCACACTTGAATACTTATGAAAAGGATGCAAGTGTTAGAGATATATTTAAAGTCCATGTATTTGGTAGTTTATGATTTGTAATCCGTTTCTTATCTTATCTCTAGAAGAGGCTTCTTGTCCTCCAAATCTTTACTCCTATATATACTCGTCCATGAGGCTCAATACAATATACATTATATTTCGCATTAATCTCTCTCTTGTTCCTAACATGGCATCAGCCTAACCGATCCAACCCTAGCCGCCGACACAGTTTCGGCTCTGCGCCGCGCCCAGGTCGGTCGGCCTCCATGACCGCCACCGGGGGCCACGCCGCCCGTACCTAGGGTTCGTCCGTCAGTCGTATTAACCGGCTACCCTACAAAGTCTTTTTCACGATCTCTTGATCTAGATTTTTCTCTTTCTAGTCGTGTCACTTTGATTGGCGTTTTCCGATCTAAGATCGGTTTGTGTCGCCCGCCGCCACCTCGACCATCGTGCCTCTACTCCAGCATCGACGCGACCCGGCCTTTACACTAACCCGAAGGCCTCGTGTGACGCGGCGGCCCCTCACGACCGTCGGCCGCACGTCTTCTCACATGTCGCCCTGCACCGGCCGTCGCCGCCCTTTTCCGACCGGGCCTGCTCCATCACCATCTGCCATCTCCTCGTCGACTATGTCGCTGGCTGTCGGGATCGCCGGCTTCGGCTGCCCCGGGCTTGTTGGCTCCGGCTGCATCGAGCTCGCCGGCTACCGGCCGTCGGCCTCACCGGCTCCACCGCCTTGCTCGTCGCTCGCGTCAGGCCGGCTGCGTCGGGTCAGCCTCATCGACCGCGTCGGGCCGGCTGCCGGCTCCGGCCGTGCCGCTGTTGCCGACTTCATCTCGGACGTCCCCACCCCACCTCCACCGAGTGACTTCCCTGACCTCACAAGTTATCGGAATGATCACCCGCCGTGAATAATACATCAGATCAACCAAACATCAACCACAAAGAACCTGAGTCTCGAAACCCAACGGTAGTTACCCAAAGATCATCGCACAATTCAAAGCGAGGTCTAGCTGATGCACAACCGCAAACAGGAGATGAATTCCATGAAACTGAAGAATTATTACCTCCTGAGAAGAAGGCCAGCAAGGGAAGACCAAAACCAAAGCGCTTCAAGGCAGCAGGTGATAGTTCAAGCAGAACAAACAAGTGTGCAATATGTGGCTCAATGGACCATTTCACAAGGTCTTGCCCTTGCCACCTGGTGGGTCCAGTTACTAAAGCGATTCAGAGAAGGAGAATTTCAACCAACGTGGTGAAATTGATGATCAAGATTAAGATGTTGAGGTGGAAGAAACACAGGTCATCTGGAAAGAGGAGGTGCAAAAACTGTGGGTTGGAAGGGCACTATACTTTTAAGTGTCAGATGTTTCACAAGTATATATATTCATCCAATCCCCATTTTCAATCTACATGATAAAGGTTCGAATGTACAAATTGATAATTCTTTGTATTCAATCTCATTTGTTCATAATTTTAATACATTGCTACTCTTGTCATAATATGGCATTTTTAACAATTATTAGACATCTCAGAAGATGTATAGTTGAAAACTTATTATATAAATGAAGTTATATATATTTATTTATGTATCATGCACATATATACATACATACATACATATATAGTCTTCGTACATGAAGGGCCCATGCATGTCGTCGAGTTCGTCTAAGGCCTTTCGAAACATAGGACCGACCCTGCCGGAAAAGAAGGTATGTTTTGTCCGGATTTCGTCCATTTTCATCTAAAAACGGATGACCGTGTCCGGCTCTTATTCGAGGCGCCGGGCTGTAGACCCTCCCAAAAAATGTCCGGCCGCGGCCGCGGCCCCACTCCCACCGCACCTTGCCTTACTCGGGCCAGCTCGTACGCCGGCTATGCGATGCACGCCGCGCCGCCCCGTCCTGTGCCCGTGCCCGAGCTTTCTCAGCCCGCCATGCGCCCATCTATGCTTGCCGAGCACTCGCCGCACGCACTCCAACGTGCATGCCGCATGCACTCCAGCGCGCATGTCGCACGCCCTCCATTCCCTGCCCGTCAAGCTGGATCGTGCGCCTGCTGTGCTCTGCCCCTGACCCACAACCGTTGCGGCCTGCCGTGCTTCGCCCGATGCGTCGTGCCCTGCTCGTGATTAAATGTTTTTCATCGAAGAAATTTGTTTTCACGATTTAAAAAAGTTTTCTTGATCCATTTTTTCAAGAATTCAAAAAATGATTTGCGATTCTCATAAAAAAGTTTAAGATCTAACGAAATGCTTGTGAATTCCAATAATGGTGATGATTTTGAAATTGTTGAAGAATTTAAAAATGTTCATGATTTTGTATTTTTTTGTCAATTTCAAAAATGATCATGATTTCCTTAAATTTTCATGATTAAAAAAATGTTGAGGTATTTGAATATATCTTAAAACGGAAAAGAAAATGAAGAAAGAGTTCTATAATCTAAAACTAAAAATAAAAGCAAAATAGAAACCAAAAATGAAAATATAAGAAACAACGAACAGGAAAAATAGAAAAAGATCTGAAAAAGTAAAATAAGAAAAAGAAATGAAAAAACGGAAACAATCTAGTTGGGCTGGCCCAAAGTTTACTCGGGGAGCTCCTACTTGACACAAAATATGCGTCAAATAGGCACCTGACGCATGCAGTAAGCACAAACTAGCCGGCCCAGGAAAGCGATCGCGTCAGTGCTGTAGTGTCCCTACTGGGCTAGCCCATCTTTAAATCGCCCCCAACTGGGCCAGCCCAGCTTATTTTTGTGTTCCAAAAAATCTTATAATTGTTATTCTTTTTTTGAAATTTTGGAACATTTTTTCGAAATTCGGAACATTTTTTCAAATTTCTCAACATTATTCCAAATTCCGGAATGTTTTTTCAAATTTGGGAACAATTTTCTGAAAAAATCCAAAACATTTTGATAGAAATTCCAGAACATTTTTTCAAATTCCGGAAAAAGATCAAATTCGGGAACATTTTTTAAAATTCCGGGACATTATTTGATTTCTTGAATTTTTTTGATATTCCAGAACATTTTTTCAAATTATAAAAAAAATCCGAAACTTTTTTTCAAATTCCAAAAACATTTTGTCAAATTCCGGAACATTTTTTGAAAATCCAGAACATTTTTGAAACAGAAACAAAAAAGACCCGGTCCAGAAAATATTGGGCATTGCTGGAAGTGGGCTGGTCCATACGCGTCCCTTGAATCCGTGCCGCCTGTGCGAAGCCTGGGCAATTCGCTGCAGTGAGTGGCGAATAGGATTTCCACGAGATTGCGCTGTGTCTCTAAGCAACCTACGCGCCAAAATGGATTGGTGGAATAAGATGTGTCCATGTGTCTAGTCCGACAAATCTCTATTTAACCATAGTAATAGTATCTTTTTAGGGGTCCATGCTAATATTATCTATGTTTTGCTAGTAATTTTTGGCCCCAACATATTAAAGAACTATTAGTGACTCGTCCACTGTATGAGGTGTGCGCTTGTTCTCATGCAGTGATCAAAGTTTTTTTATGCCTAAGTCTATTTATATTTGTGGTGCAGGAGTTTTTTGTTGTTAGGAAACTTAAATCAGTTAAGTTAGAACAGCGTAGAACGTCAATAATTTAAAATGCAGGGAAGAGGTTTGTGACTACTGTTGTTCGATATGAGCATACTTTTTCCTCTGTTACTAACTTGTGTAGGTGCCTATTTATGCTCTTGATAAGGAGCCAAGATTTGTGAAAAAATTACCTTTTCCTTGGCTTTAGTGGTTATTTGGATAACAAAAATTAGATGTGATATTTTAGAAAATGAGTTTGTGAATTATTTTTAGGAAAATCACTTTTTGCTATATTTTTTGTTAAGGCAACTCTATACAATTCCTTGTTTGTGGAAAAATAAAATAAGAAAATAGATTATTTAGTTCACATCGAGTTTCTCTCTCCCTCCTCTCGTCCATCTCTGAGGACACATGGCAAGGCCTCTCTCTGTTGGGTAGCGTTGCATGGAAAAAAATTCTACGCACATACAAGATCTATCCATGATGATGACCATCTACGAGAGGAGAGATCGGATCCACATACCCTTGTAGATCGCTAAGTGGGAAGCATTAAGAAATGCGGTTGGTGTAGCCGAATGTCTTGCGATCCAAATCGCAAGCCGTTCCGCGATCCAATCACGATCTAGTGCCGAACGGACAACACCTTCGCGTTCAGCACACGTACAGCTCGATGACGATCTCCGCCTTCTTGATCCAGCAAGAGGGGCAAAGAAGTAGATGAGTTCTCCGACAGCACGACGGCTTGGCGACGGTGCTGGAGGAGCTGATCCGGCAGGGCTGCGTCGTGCGCTACCGAATCAATCTATGATGTGGAACGAACTAGTGGATGGAGAGGGAGCTGCGCCGTGGCTTGTGGTGCGTCCGCCTTCTCTCCTCTCCACTATATATAGGAGGGAGGGGAGGGGTGGCGCCCTAGGGAAAAACCCTAGGGTTGGTCGGCGGCTCCAAGGGGGAGGAGCCCTCCTCCAATTAGGTTTTGTGGAGGAGTCCTCCTCCTCCTAGTAGGATTCCTCCCGACCTCCTCTATTCTGCCCATAGGCCCATGGGGCTGGACGCCCAGCCCACCAGGGGTTGGTGCGCCACATCTTGGGCCTATGTGGTCTCCTTCGGGTGGGTGGCCCCTCCCGGTGAACCCATGGAACCCATTCGTTACTCCCGGTACTTTATCGGCAATGCCCGAAATCTTTCCGAAATTCGAATACCTCTTTCCTATATTTCAATCTTCGTCCCGGACCATTCTGGAACTTCTCTTGAAGTCTGGGACCTCATACGGGACTCCAAACAACATTCTGTCATCAACATATATAACTCAACTATACCGAGACGTCACCGAACCTTAAGTGTGCAGACCCTGCGGGTTAGAGAACTATGTAGACATGAACGAGACACTCTCCGGTCAATAACCAATAGCGGGACCTGGATGTCCATATTGGCTACTACACATTCTACGAAGATCTTTATCTGTTGAGCCTCTATGTCAAGGATTCAGTTAATCCCTGTTGTTCCGTCTGTCCATCGGTATGTTACTTGCCTGAGATTCGATCGTCGGTATCTCTATACCTGGTTCAATCTCGTTACCGCCAAGTCTCTTTACTCGTTCTACAATACAAAATCCTGTGACTAACTCTTTAGTCACATTGTTTACAAGGCTTGTTGTGATGTTGTATTATCGAATGGCCCTGAGATACCTCTCCGTTAGACGGAGTGACAACTCCCAGTCTTGATCCATGCCAACTCAACAGACACCCTCAAAATACCTGTAGAGCACCTTTATAGTCAATCAGTTACGTTGTGAAGTTTGATACACACAATGTACGCTTTTGGTGTCACTGAGTTACATGATCTCATGGTCATAAAAACAAATACTTGACATGCACAAAGTAGTAGCAATAAACTAACACGATCACATGCTACGTTCATAGTTTGGGTCTTGTCCATCACATCATTCTCCTAATGATGTGATCCCGTTATCAAATGACAACTCTTGTCCATGGCGAGAAAACCTTGACCTTGTTTGATCAACAAGCTAGTCCAGTAGAAGCTTACTAGGGACAGTGAGTTGTTTATGCATGCACAGATGTTTTTGAGTTTTCATTCAATACAATTCTATCATAGATAATAAACGATTATCTTGAACAAGGAAATATAATAATAATTATTGCTACCTTGTTGCTCGGAGGTTGCTTCACCTTTGGACATCATCCCCCGATTTCACTATCTCTACCTTGTTGCTCGGAGGTCTCACTGGAGAAGGCCAATAGGACCATGCCATACACAAGTTCTGGTGCACCTATACCTTGCCACACCAATCACCTTTGTCTACTCGTACTACATCGACCTTTTCTCCTGCGACTGTCTAATACCGCCCGACAAGGTGCTTCCTCGATGAATTTGACCTTCTATACATAAACTATTATTTACAAAAAATGTCTATTAGTCATTTTTTTCATTTTGAAAACTTGGTTCCGGGCTTTTGCAGAACTTGATTTTATAGATCCATCATTCGGTTAGAAAATGAAAAGAAAAGGTTTTAGTTCCCCTCCCCCCTGACAGAAACCATTTTAAAATAGTTTATCTTTCAAACTAATAAACCTGACAGTGAATTGTCTTCCCGAAAAATGCTTTCGCCTTGCTTTTAAAAATAAGGCAAATCGCAGCAAAAAAGACAAAGTTCAAATACAGGATAGAAAGACACACCCACACGCGCGAGCACACACACATTAGGACCAATAAGGTTTTGCTGGAGACACCAACTCAACAAGCCCAGAGAAGGAAAGAAAACAACATCATACGGACCACCACTAGTGGAAAACGGGCCTTTGGCCGGGACCCTTTAGTCCCGGCCTGCCTCTGGGCCGGGACTAAAGGCCCGGCCACGTCGCCCCAATTCTCAATGCCTCCCTCGAGGCTTTAGTCCCGGCCCGTAAGGAGCCTTTAGTCCCGGTTCGTGTCCCAAACCGGGACTAAAGGGCTACGCGGTGGGCAGCCCGCATGTGCGCCACCTTTAGTCCCGGTTTGTGTCTCAAACCGGGACTAAAGTCCTCTGCCTATATATAGCACAGCCCCCCTCTCCCCTCTTCCTTGCATTTTTCTTGGATGGAGGATTGTGGGTGTGTGCTAGCTCTCCACTTTTTTTGATGCACTAGAGGTGTTTGTTGAAATGTGTGTTAGAGCGATGCCGCTTTAATTCACCGAACACAACTACGATATGAGATGCCTGAGCCACGCTTAAACCTCTTCCTCTTTATTTCTACTTATTCTAAAAGGTTAGCAACTATATATCCTCGTTTAGACCGTGCGGTACTAATTTTTAGGATCGTGATTGTATTTGATATGCTGTAGTATAACACAGATGAGCCATCCATGGATGTACGGTGATCGACGCACAGCCGCTTACAGAGAAGGCGTGCATTCTTTTCGAGATGCAGCCGATGCGAACAAGCATGGTGGTGGCTATATGTTTTGTCCATGTGTTGAATGTCGAAATGAGAAGGATTACACTTCCTCAAGAGTCATTCAGAGCCACCTGCTTCGGTCTGGTTTTATGTCGGGCTATAATGTTTGGACCAAGCACGGAGAAAGAGGGGTTATGATGGAAGACGACGATGAAGAAGAAGAGAACGATGATGACAACTACCGATCTATGTTCCCTGAGTATGCTGATACCGCAATGGAAGACAATGAAGAAGAAGATCAGGATGAAGAACGGGAACCAGATGAGCCCGCTGATGATCCTGGGCGGGTCATTTCTGATGCACGGCGAGGTTGCGACACAGAAAAGGAGAGGTTGCAGTTCGAGCAGATGTTACAGGACCACAACAAATTGTTGTACCCAACTTGTGAAGATGGCCAGAAGAAGCTGGGTAGCACACTGGAATTGCTGAAGTGGAAGGCAGAGACCGGTGTGACTGACTCGTCATTCGAAAAGTTGCTGGTACTGATGAAGAAGATGCTTCCAAGAAAGAACGAATTGCCCGCCAGCACGTACGAAGCAAAGAAGCTTGTCTGCCCTCTAGGATTAGACGTGCAGAAGATACATGCATGCCCTAATGACTGCATCCTCTACCGCGGTGAGAAGTACGAGAATATGGATAAATGTCCGGTATGCACTGCATTGCGGTATAAGATCAGAAAAGATGACCCTGGTGATATTGAGGGCGAGCCACCCAGGAAGAGGGTTCCTGCCAAGGTGATGTGGTATGCTCCTATAATACCACGGTTGAAACGTCTGTTCAGAAATAAAGATCATGCGAAGTTGTTGGGATGACACATGGAAGATCGTATGAAAGACGATAAGTTGAGGCACACCGCTGATGGTCGGCAGTGGAGAAAAATCGAGAGAGAGTTCCCGAGATTTGCAGCTGACGCAAGGAACTTATGGTTAGGTCTGAGTACAGATGACATGAATCCTTTTGGGGAGCAGAGTTGCAGTCATAGCATCTGGCCCGTTACTCTATGTATCTACAACCTTCCTCCTTGGTTGTGCATGAAGCGGAAGTTCATTATGATGCCAGTGCTTATCCAAGGTCCAAAGCAACCCGGCAACGATATTGATGTGTACCTAAGGCCATTAGTTGATAAACTTTTACAGCTGTGGGCCGAACCAGGTGTACGTGTGTGGGACGAGCACAAACAAGAGGAATTTGACCTTCGAGCGTTGCTTTTCGTAACCATCAATGATTGGCCTGCTCTTAGTAACATTTCAGGACAGTCAAACAAGGGATACAATGCATGCACGCACTGTTTGGATCAGACAGAAAGTATATATCTCGACAACTGTAGGAAGAATGTGTATCCGTACAATCGTTGTTTTCTTCCGCCCAAGCATCCCTTAAAGAAAAAAGGCAAGCATTTCAATGGCAAGGCAGAACCCCGGGGGAAGCCTGTCATCCGTACTGGTGCTGAAGTATTTGATATGGTCAAAGATTTAAAAGTAATCTTTGGAAAGGGTCCTGGCAGCCAACCTGTTCCTAACGGCCCTGATAAGCGCGTACCCATGTGGAAGAAGAAATCTATATTTTGGGAGCTACCCTACTGGGAAGTCCATGAGGTCCGCTCGGCAATCGACGTGATGCACCTGACGAAGAATCTCTGCATGAATATTCTAGGCTTCCTGTGCTTGTATGGGAAGTCAAAAGATACACCGGAAGCACGGGAGGACCAGGAACGTCATAAAGGAAGAGATGGCATGCATCCAGGGCAGTTTCAAGGGCGTGCCAGCTACGCTCTTACTAAGGAAGAGAAGGAAATCTTCTTTGAAGTCCTTTTTAGTATCAAGGTCCCGACTGGCTTCTCGTCGAATATAAAGGGAATCGTAAATATGAAAGACAAAAAATTCCAAAACCTAAAGTGTCATGACTGCCACGTGCTTATGAGCAATTGCTTCCGGAAAATGTTCGCCTAGCAATTGTGAAGGTATGTGCATTCCTCAATGCAATTTCTCATAAGGTAATCGATCTAGAAAGTCTATCAGGGTTACAGATTGATGTGGTCCAATGTCTGGTCAGCTTTGAGTTGTTGTTCCCGCCATCCTTCTTCAATATAATGACACACCTCCTAGTTCACCTAGTCGAAGAGATTAGAATTCTCGGTCCTGTGTTTCTACACAATATGTTCCCCTTCGAGAGGTTCATGGGAGTCTTAAAGAAATATGTTCGTAACCGTGCTAGGCCAGAAGGAAGCATCTCCAAGGGCTATGGAACAGAGGAGGTCATTGAGTTTTGTGTGGACTTTCTTCCTAACTTTAAGCCGATTGATGTTCCTGAATCTCGGTATGAGGGTAGGCTGACAGGAAAAGGCACACTAGGAAGGAAAGCAAAAGTATGTATGGACGGGCATTCTTTCTCTCAAGCACACTACACAGTTCTACACAATTCCACCGTGGTGGCTCCGTATATCGTGAGACACAAGAATATTCTACGCTCCGAAAGCCCGGGGAAGGCTGACTCTTGGATTAAAGGGGAACACGAGAAGACTTTTGGCAGTTGGTTGCAGACACATCTCATGAATGACGACACCGTTGGAGATGAGCTGTACTGTTTGGCCAGGCCACCATCTTTGACTATATGTACTTTCCACGGGTATGAGATAAATGGGAATACATTTTACACGGTTGCCCAAGATAAAAAGGGCACCAACCAAAATAGTGGTGTCCGCTTTGATGCAACAGACGAGAATGGGCACTGTTTGGAAACATATTACGGGTACATAGAGGAGATATGGAAACTTGACTATGGACCTACTTTTAAGATCCCTTTGTTTCGGCGCAAATGGGTGAAGCTGACAGGAGGCGGGGTAGTTGTAGACCAAAAGTACGGCATGACAACAGTGGATCTCAACAGTCTTGCGTACATGGACGAACCATTTGTCCTAGCCAATGATGTCGCTCAGGTTTTCTATGTGAAGGACATGTCTACAAAAACGAGAAAAAGAAATCAGCAAAAGAAGATATCGTCCGATGAGCCAAAACACCACATAGTTCTTTCAGGGAAAAGAAACATCGTGGGAGTAGATGACAAGACAGACATGTCAGAAGATTATAATAAGTTTCATGAAATTCCGCCCTTCAAAGTGAAAACTGACCCAAGCATCCTACTGAATGATGAAGATTCTCCATGGCTACGACCCAGAAGAAAACAGAAATAATAGATAGGAATATTGGTGCAATAATGTAATAATGTATTAAACCTTTTATGTAATGCATGTATGGAATGTACTAAATTTCAAACACTTTTCATTTTCATAGTATGCATTTAAGAGATGAGTTCTCGTTTGAAACCCTGATACTTCGAGAGATATTGTCCGTTTTGTACATGAAGTGCATCCAGTTTTTGTCGTAGCCCTCTCAACTTTTTAACACATGCTATGTGGGTGAAATGATGATAGCATGCCAACTTTCAACATTTTCAGAGTTCATTTGTAATGCTTTTCAATTTCAGGGTCGACTAGCTCAAAAAAAATAAGTAAATGCACGAAATATACCAAACGAAGTCAGAAATTGTTGAATTTTTGTGATGTGCCTTTGAATGGTGCATTTTGAACACACAAAAAGTATGGAGTTCAAATAAGTTCAAAAAACCATATTATGAAATTAAATATTATCATTGGCGATTCATCTCTATTATGAAATTAAATATATCAAAAAACCATTGCAGAACATATGACCAAATTAATACAAGTTCATCATCACATTAAAGCCAAAGAACAGCAGTGATCAAATGTTATTATTGTAAAAAATAAATACATAAAGTTCTCTCATAAAACAACATACAACTATGTAAAACATTTAAATGTAACAACAAACGCGATCAAAATCGCAACTAAGGTAACAATTGACCCAACAGCATAATGATACCAAGCCTCTTTATCAATGGCATATTTTCTAATATTCCTAATCTTCAAGCGCATTTCATCCATCTTCAAGCGCATTGCATCCATCTTCAACCGCATCGCATCGATCTTCATCTTGCGATCATCGATGACATCGGCGACATGCAACTCCAGTTCCATGTTCTAATCCTCAATTATTTTCAATTTTTTCTTCAAGTATTTGTTTTCTTTTTCAACCAAATTTAACTTCTCGACAAGAATTTTTATGTGGGTTGGAATTTCCGGTTCACGTACCTCCTAGATTAAAAAAATATATGTCACGTTGGTCGTCATAATTGTCATAAACACTAAATAAAAGAAATAGTTATAAAAGATAATATATACCACATCCGAATCATAGACAGGACGAGGGCCGACGGAGGCAGATACCAAAACCATCGCACTATATAATAACAAAAAATAATGAAAGTGAGTAATTTATACAAGTATGTATCTAAATCATACAAGTAAGATTTTTTTCTTTTAAAAAGAAGATAAGAACAAGAGGCTCACCACGGTGGTGCTCGCGACGAGATCGACACGGGGCGATCGACAATGGTGAGGACGGGCACGGGACGACACCCTACGCATGTGCAGAATCTAAGAAGTTAATTTGAGCATTTGAAATGAGCTACACTAGCAGTGACAAATGAAAGGATGAAGTAGCTAACCTTTTAAAAGACTTGTGCAGTTGGTGCATGGCCAAACCTAGACAAATATTAAGGAAAATGGAGCTTGGAGGTCGAGCTTGGAGAGGAGAAAGCTGAAGTAGAGTGGCTCGGGCATTTCATCGAACACGTCATGTGCATGAACTAGAGTGGCAAGAGAATGGCATGGTCACACTTCAACAACCAAAAAACAGGGGATATGGTGGGCAAGGGCGAGGGTTTATATAGGCAACACTTCAGTCCCGGTTCTTGCCACGCCCCGGGACTAAAGGCCCCTGCTTCCCGCCTTCTGGTCTGCCGAAAAAGAGCCTTTAGTCCTGGGTCGTGGCTCCACCCGGGACTAAAGACCCCCTTTAGTCCCGGTTCGTGCCACGCCCCGGGACTAAAGGCCCCTGCTTCCCGCCTTCTGGTCTGCCGAAAAAGGGCCTTTAGTCCCGGGTCGTGGCTCCACCCGGGACTAAAGACCCCCTTTAGTCCCGGTTCGAGCCACGCACCGGGACTAAAGATCCACCTGTATAAGCGGGAGTTAGAAAATTTCCAACCCAAATCGCCATTTCGTTCTCTCTTCTTCCTCTCGTTCTCCTGCCCGACGCGGCACAGCGACGAACTCGACGACGCCGTCAGGCTGCCCGTCGTCCTGCTCGCCGCCGCCTGCCGTCGCCGTTGTCCTGCTCGCCGCCGCCGTCATCCTCGCCGCGCGCCGCCGTCCTCCTCGCCGCGCGCCGTCAACACCTCCGGCCGGTAAGCCCCCCGCCCCCTCCTCCCCAACACTCCGGCCAGTAGAAGAAAATAATAAAAAGGAGAAGAAAAGAAGAAAAAGGAGAAGAAAAGAAGAAAAAGGAGAAGAAAGGAAGAAAAAGGAGAAGAAAGGAAGAAAAAGGAGAAGAAAGGAAGAAAAAGGAGAAGAAAGGAAGAAAAAGGAGAAGAAAGGAAGAAAAAGGAGAAGAAAGGAAGAAAAAGGGAAGGAGAAGAAAAGAAGAAAAAGGAGAAGAAAATAAGAAAAATGAGACGAAAAGAAGAAAAAGGGAAGAAAGGAAGGAAAAGGAGAAGAAAGGAAGAAAAATGAGAAGAAAGGAAGAAAAAGGGAAGAAAATAAGAAAAAGATTTTTTTTTGTCATTTAATTCCTATTGTTATTAGGTTTGTGCTAGATTATTAGGGTTAGTAATATGTAGAATTAGGAAAAAGGAAAATAAGAAGAGGAGGAGAAGAAAAGAAGAAAAAGGAGAATAAGAAGAGGAGGAGAGGAGAAGAAGAGGAAAAATAGAAGAACAGGAGAAGTAGAAGAAGAGAAAAAATAGAAGAGGAGGAGAGGAGAAGTAGAATAAGAGAAGAGGAAAAGTAGTAGAAGAAGAGGAGAAGTAGAAGTAGAAGAAGAAGTAGAAGAAGAGGAGAAATAGAAGAAGAGGAAAAATTAGTTTAGGGTTACAAGAAGAAGAAATATTTCTTTTGTCATTTAATTTTGCTATTGTATAGTGTATATGCTTGAGTGTTAATAGTGTTTCTTAGATTAGTTTATTAGTTTAGAGTTGAGGTTCTAGCCAAGACCCGGGACTAAAGGTCCTCTATATAAAATGACACATCGAAGTTTCCAACCCCTCTTATATAGTTTGTTAGTTTATTAGTTAATCAAATGTACGTTTTTTGCAGAAATATGGATCCACATATCAGGAACCTCGAAGAGGAAGAACTTCTCGAAGATATAATCAAAGACGGCCCCAACGTTGAACCAGCTGAATCTCCGTCGTCATATCTAAACGCCTCCGGATATGGAATGGAGGTCGAGCGACACGAAGATGAAGTCGATGGGGCAGGAGATAGGTCCAATGACGGAGAAGGTGATAGCTCCACTGATGGAGAAGCCGGTGGAGAAGCCGGTGAAGAAATAATAAAGTCCGGCGAGGTATACATATGAAGTTCGACAATCACTTGTAATATGTGAAAAATATTGGAGATAGCTCTATATTGTATACATATACATTCATTTGACGAATGTTTCTCCCTCTTAGGCCTCCACATCGAGCAAAGCTACGAAACGAGGCCCGACTAGAAAGTTGGATGCACGGACGCATTACACCTTTGAGGTGATATTGCCTACGGGCGAACCCAAGCTTCCTAAGAATGTTGCTGACACATTCAAGAAGCAATGCGGAGTTCTCGTTAGGGATCACGTCCCGATCAGCGTTCGGAGTGGAACAAGCGCAAAGGGGCAGCTGATAGTGACTATGTCGCCGAAAGGTACAAAGATAATCTTTGGAATCATCTCATGTCACATTTCAACCTGCCAGAATGTGAGAATGAAGACGCCGCAGACAAACTGAGGGCCAAAGTCAAGCAGTGGACTCTAAAGAAGATGGCCGAATTGTTCCGTAGCTGGAAGAAGAAGCTATGGAAAAACTATCTGAAGACAAAGAAAGTGCTAGTATTCGAGGGGTATCTAGCCAAGCAGGCGAATCACTGGAAGGCATTTCAAGAGTACAAGGAGTTAGAAGATGCCCAGGCATTATCAGAAAAGAACAAGATAAATGCCGACAAGAAGAAATATCACCACAAGCTGGGGCCAGGGGGCTATGAGACTGCCATCCCAAAGTGGGATAAGAAAGAGCAAGATCTGCTAGATAAAGGCATCGTACCTGAACCACTCCGTGATGAGTGGGAATTGAGAGCAAGAAATTGGTTCCTTGCGCATGGTGGGTCGTACGACGAAAAAACAGGGGACCTCATCTGCAGTGACGGTCTTAGGATACCCGGGGAGAATTGGAAAAGGATAGTGAAAGAAATTAAGGAGGGAAAAAGAAAGTTCACTGCAGATAGAGAGAAAGATTTGCTCACACTGGTCCTCGACAATGACGAACATGGAGGACGAACGCGAGGCTTCGGTCCTTCTTACTCGTGGTGGCTTGGGTTTGCCAGAGACCAAGACACTTACAGAAGCCGAGAGAGAGTAAAGAAGCGGCAGCAGGATGAGGAGAATGACAAGTTCAACCAGTTGCTTGCCAGGATTAACGAGCAACAGAAGCAGATTGATGAGCTTAGAGGAGTAGCGCGCCAGGAAGATCCTGCACTTGATATTACCGGTGCCCCATCTAAGCGGAAAAGCAGCGTGGTTGAATCTGAGGCCCCGCCCGACGATTCACGAAGAATGATAGAGGGCGGTCCCGGCTACCCCGTGGATGGAATCAAGGAGTCAACATCATATGAACTCCATCAGAAATTCAAGAACATATCCATGAAGGTGGCCGTCGGACAAGCTTTACCTTCTGGCCCTGATGCACGCTGGCATGGCCGTGAGATTCCAGCTGGCTTTGCTAAAGTCGGGGTGGATGAAATCCTGACGGGGTTTCATGATATGGAGCTCGACATAGCTGGACCCGAAGATGAAAGGACACTCGGAGAAGTACTGGGTGGAGTCATCCTATGGGACAAGAACTACATCAAGCTTCCAGGCTCGGCCCCAAGGACAACACTGCCTCCGAGTCGTCGCAGGTCACCTACATCTCCATTCCCTCCAAGCCCTCCACATGACGTCGGCCAGCACAACACGAGTCCATCTCGATCACCGCCGTCGGACTTGGGTCGTCCGTCTCCGCCGCCGCCCGCTCCGGATACTAAGC